>NW_027556402.1:213587693-213960193 GCF_003287225.1 Phascolarctos cinereus
AAAAAAAGAATGGCTAGACCAAATATCTATCAAAAATGTTAGAATGGAGGGGAAGCAGCTAGGTGGTATGGTAGATAAAGCACTGGCTCTGGAATCAGGAGGACTTGAATTCAAATCTGGCCTCAGACACTTGACTGTTACAAGCTATGTGATCCTGGGAAGGTCACGTAACCCTGACTACCTCGCCAAAAAAAAAAAATGTTGAAATGTGTTTGTTTTTTCACACTCCAAAATCCTATGTTCCCAACACCTGTTATCTTTGCCAGTCTGATGGATGTCAGGTGGAACTTCAAAGTTGTTTTAATTTTCATTTCACTTTTAATTAAGTGACTTGGAGTATTTTTTTTAATATGATTGTTGGCAGCTTGGATTTCTTCCTTTGAATATTGTTATTCTGTGATGGCATACTTGCACAGGTTCAAGATAATGGGGGATGATCTCATACTTTTCTAGTCATCAATGCAGTGAATCAGGGTTGTGTGCTTTCTCCTAATGCTTTTTAGCACGATGTTTTCAGCAACATTGTCAGACACTTTCAATAGGGACAAAAATGGCATCAAGTTCATCTACCACACTAATGTTGAATTATTTAACCTGAAAAGGCTACAAGCCAAGACTAAAGTGAAGGGAAAGTTGGTGCACAATTTTCTGTTTGCAGATGACTGTGCACTCAACGCAGCCTCTGAGGCTGAGATCCAAACAAAGTATGGATTGAGTCTCTGCCACTTGTGCTAATTTTGGCCTGACAATTAACAACAAGAAAACAGAAGTTCTCTACCAGCTAGCACTGCACCATCCATAAGTGGAACTGCTGATTACAGCAAATGGAGAAATTTTGGATGCTGTCAATAAGTTCAATTACCCTGCAGTATACTTTCCAGGGATGTACACACAGATGATGAAGCTGACACATGCATTGCCAGAGCTAGCTCAGTGTTTGGGAGGCTCTGAAGGAAAGTGTGGCATAGAAGAGGATGTCTACCAAGCTACAGATCTACAGAGCCACTGTGCTAACCTCACCGTTTTAAGACTGTGAAACCTGGATAGCATATCAGCACCATGCCAGGAATTGAACTGCTTCCATCTGAATTGTTTTAGGAAGATTCTGAAGATCATCTGGTAAAATAAGATACTAGTCACTGAGGTCCTTTCTCGAGCTGAGCTGCCCAGCATTCAAACTCTACTGCAGAGAGTGCAACTGCAATGGGCCAGCCATGTTGTTCAAATGCCAAACACACGTTTGTGTAAAAGACTATTTGACAGAGAACTCACACAAGGCAAGTGCTCACGAGGAGGTCAGAAGAAAAAATACAAGGATACTCAAGGTCTCTCTGAAGAACTCTGGTATCAATTGTGGGACACAGAAGACAATGGAACAGGACCGTCCAGTATGATGTGCCCACACCAAAGCAGGTACTGTGTTCTATGAGCAAAGCAGAATTGGAATAGCTCAAAAGAAACGTGAGATGCACAATTTTGGAGACATCTTCATCCCAAACGTTCATATGGCTATTTGTGCCTAACCTCTAATAGAGTTTTCCAACTAGTACTGGTCTGATCAGCTACAGTGGGTCACACTCTACACTGACCCTGACAAAGTGATGTCATTTTGATTGTCTTTGAGTACAATGAACAACCACCAACCAAGCCACCTAATCTGTTCTACTGATCAGCCTGATTTTTAATCAGTACCAAATAATTTTAATTATCACTACTCTGTAGAATAATTTGAGATCTGGTACTGATAGACTCTGTTGCTTCCCTTTTCCCCCCCATTATTTTCCTTGAGAATTTTGACTTTATTTTCTCCCAAATAAATTTTGACACATATGTATTTTTCAATTTTACAAAGTAATCATTTGGTAGTTTAGTACAGCACTGAATAAGTTAATTTTGGAAATACTGTCAATTTTATCTTGTTGGCTCATCCCAAGTAATTAAGTAGTATTAGTAATGAATAAGTAATTAATATTTTTGCTAATTATCAAGGTCTGTCCTTATTTAGTTTGATTCATAGTTCTTGGATGTATCTTGGTTGATAAATTTCCAAAAATTTTGTACCTATGGTGATAGACTTCCAAATATTTTATACCTTCTGTAGTCATTTTGAAATAGATTTTCCGTCTGGCTCTTTCTGGTCTGTTTTGTTGGTAATATACTGGTAATTTATATAGATTTAATTTATATACTGAAACTTTAGTTTATTGTTTCAATTAATTTTCTAATTGACTTTAGGGCTTTTAAAATAAATCATCATATCTGCAAAAGGTGATAACTGATTTCTTCTTTACCTATGCTTATTCCCTCAATTTTTCTTCCTTGTCGTACTGTTTTAATTTCCTTTTCTGGAATCATGTTAAATAGTACTTTGCTTTCCCCTTTATCCTATTGGTAAAGCTGCTAACTACTCCCTATTATATACAACATTTGCTCTTGGTTTTATACAGATGTTATTTACTATATTAAGGAAAGATCTATTTATTCTTATGTTTTCCAGAGCTTTTAACAGAAACTGTTAATGAATTTTATCACAAGTCTTTTAGGCATTTATTAATATAATCACATGGCTTTTATTTTTTATTATTAATATGATTTATTATATAGCTTTACTTATGTTATTGCATTCCTAGTATTAATATAACCTGGTCATAGTGTATAATCTTTCTAATATGTAATATAACTTATTTGCTAATATTTTATTTATTTTGCCTCAATGTTCATTAGGGAAAATGACCCAGTTTTTTCTCCTGCTTTATTTCTCCTACGTTTAGATATAAAGACAATATTTGAAAGAGACTAGAAGGGTGCCATCTTCTTCTACTTCTGCACCCAGTTAATACAATGTTGGAATATTCTTTGACTGTCTGAGAGAATTTACTTGCAAATTGATTTTTTCCTGAGGTCTTTTTTTTTTTTGAGAGTTAACTATAGTTTGTTTAATTTTTTGCTGACATTGTGTTATTTAAATATTCTATTTCTTCTTTTGTTAATTTAGATATTTTGTATTGGATATTTTGTACATGTCATTTAAGTTATTAATGCTATTAATATATAATTGAGAAAAATCATTTAATATATTTTCCTTCTTCATTTTTGTGAACTCCCATTACTCATCTGTAATACGGACAATTGTTTTCCTCTCTTTTTACAACCAGATTAGCTAACTTTTAAACTATTTTATTACTTTCTTCAAAAATCAGCTCCTTATTTTATTTATAAATGTGATGTTTTGCTTTTGCTCTTTTTTTGGCTTTCAATTTTATTAATCTCTTTTTTAATTTTCAGAATGTCTTCTTTGTTGCTTACTTGGGGGGGTTAATTTATAGCTCAAGGTTTTTGTTTTTTTCAGTTGTGTGCTCAATCATGGATTTGTTCTTTTTTTATTTGTTGATGTTGATGTACAGTTCCCACCCCTTTTTTGTTTACAATCATCCAAACAACACAAAACCACCCAGTGGCCTTCTGTCTTACTAACTTTTCTCTAAGACCCTTAAAGATATTAGGTTCTTGAAAAAAATTTATTTCCCCCTTATTGTCATGTAAAAAATTCAGTTTCATATATTTCCAACCAATTAAATAAATGTACATACCTTTCAATGTTTCTCTTGGCTCCTGCATTTCCACTTCCAAAATGTTTATTCAGGTTTGGTCTTTTTTTGGAAATCTATTTCATTAAAAATCCATTTCAGAATTATATTTAATTTTTCTAGATAGGTTATTCTTCGTTGTAAGCCTTCATCTTTTGCAAAAACATATTCCAAGCTTTCCTCTCCTTTACAGTAGTAGTTGCAAAGTAATAGGTGATATTTGTTGTGGCTTCTGGCAACTTGACCTCTTTCTTTTTGGCAGTCTGTAGCATTTTTTTCTCTGACCTGAAATCTCTGGATTTGGACTATGACATTCTTGGAGTTTTCATTTTGCAGTATCTCTCAGTAGATAATCGTTGGATTCTTTCTATTTTCACTTTGAAATCTGGTTGTAAGAATTCTGGTAGTTTTTATTTATAATTTCTTGAAACATGGTACTCAGGAAATTTTTAAAAATCATGATTTTCACATAGTATGATAATTTTTAAGGTATTTCTCCTTGATCTGCTTCTTAGGTCAGTTTTTTGTAATACATATTTTTTTTATATTTCTCTTTTTTCAATCTTTTTATTTTAATAGTTTCATTGAGTCATTGTTTTCTATTGGATCCATTCAAATTTTCAGGGCATTCAGTTCTCGGGTGAGATTTTCCATCATCTATTCTAAAGTGCCAATTCTCCCTGCCATTCTGTCCTGTCTTGCTATTTCATTTTGTATTTCTTGTTTCATTTCTTCCAGGTAATCTATAATCTTTGTAGCCAGGCCTTTTTCTCCCTGAGGCTTTTCACCTAATTGTTGTGGGAAGGCTCTTATCCTTCAGGTTTACTCACAGGATATCTCTAAATCCAAGGTATTTGGTCATAGCATTTACTATTTTATTTTGTTTGTTGATCTCAGCAGCCCCAGTATCTAGGCTGGAGGGAAGGTGGTAAGGAGGAGAAGATGGGGATGCTTGTGTGAAGCTCAGCTCCAGCAATCATAAGTGGTGTGGGGAAGTCCTGCCTGGTTCTGAGTCTGGCCAAGGCTCTGGGGGCTACTCTGATGCTAGACTCTGCATAGGAACTCCCTCTTGTTACAGGGCTTCAGAGATGCTCTGGATAAGCCCTTCTCTCTGGCTGCTGTGCTGCTGCTATGGCTGCCTGGTATGGCGTCTTCATAGATGGGCCTTTCTATTAAACCAGGGCTGTTCCTTCTCCTCCTCTCCTCTCCCACTTCCCTTCTGGGTGTAGCTAGACTCCAGGCAGGCTCAATTCCAAAGCACTCCTCTTCAGGTGTCTGGGGCTACTTTGTGCAGTGTTTTCCACCTTACCTCATTTATCTACTCAAGGTTCTCTGCAGAATCCTATCTTGTCCATCCCTGTATTGGGTGGAGGATTCTACAGGTGATTCTCATTAAGTTTTACTGGAATGTCTGTAGAGGATCTTGGCTCTGGTAGTCCTAACACATTACTATCTTCTGCTCTAAATGCATTTCATTATTTACCTATGTACCCATCCCAGATTTACTACTGGCTTTGGAATTATGGGAAGATTAAAAAGAACAGAGGCCATACATATTCTCTTCATTCCCTTAGTTTCTTAATAAACAGGGACAAACTTGATTATCTGAAGAGCAAGAGCAGCTGGAATAATGTAAAGTGTGTCTATATAAGACTGTAAATTTTGGGCACTAAAACTGTTCCTGGCTGGCTCTATCTATGGGAACATGTAGTATCCTTGAGTACCTAGTACTTGAGCTAACAGGTGCCAGAAAATACATTTATCCTTACATTTATGGCATCGTTTGACCTTCTATTCTGCTACCAACCCTTCATAAAAACCAAGACTTAAAAACACGATGGTAATATAACTGTCTTTAAGTGAATAAGCAATTCTATAAAGCAATATGCACTATAATATTTGTAAGATAACTTTTCATTTCCAAAGACATTGTTTGTAAAATTAATAGAATAATCCAATATCTAGCATGGATGGAAAGGAAACTTAATATTCATGCCAAACACTGAATAAGCATATTTGGCAGAAATGGTGTGGATGTTGGCTCTTTACTATTTTGGCTCTGGAAAGTCTAAGAACTTCACAGATAGTTTTTTATTAAATCTCAGATAATAAATATCATTCCCAAAAGGGGGGAGGGGTCTGAAAGAAAAAGCACAAATTACCTGTAGAGTACAGTTCATCATCCTTACAATGTAGTCAAACTGCTGATGATCTAGTATGGCCCGGTTTTGCTGCACATGTAAACCCAATTCATAGGTAAGACATTGTCGTGCTGCCTTTCCTTTGAGGGCTCTCAATGCAGCAGGAAGAGTCTGAGAACAAGAAAATTTCACTTTACTCATACGACCAAAACCCTAATTCTACTGAAATAAATATGTGAATCATAGCCCACAGGAGATCATTTTAAAACAATAATTCAATTGAATAAGAAGTATTTATTAAATACCCACCATGCAAAAAGCACTGTTAGTTACTGGAAACAAACAAATAAACGACTCCAAACTATGTTCTGGCGGACAATCAAGGAACTTACAGTCTACTACAGGTGTGTTTGTGTGTGTGCATGCACAAACAGAATATGTACATGAATGAACATAATAAAAGGCAGTTTGAAGGAGAATAAAGTAATGGCTTTGAGTAGGAAGCAGCACATGAGCTGGGCAGTAAAAGAAGCCAGAAGTCTGAGAAACTGAGATGATGGGGTGATGCATTCCAGGTTCTTGGGACAGCCACTGTGAATGAAAAGAGAGCAGAGAAAGCCTAAATTGGCTAGAACAGAATTCATGAAAAAGCAAATATGGCAGGAAAAGTAGGTAGAATCCAGTTTGTGGAGAGCCTTAAACACTAGAATAAGAGCGTATATTTTATCCTAAAGGCAATGGGGAGCCACTGATGGCTTTCAGGGTCAGAACCTTGTCACATAAAGGATATTTGGGGCAACTATGTGGAGACTAGATTGGAGAGAGAGTTGACTGGATGGAGGGTGACCAGTAGGGGTCTGGGCAAGAGGAGATAAGAGCCTGAACTAGGGTGATGGCAATGTGAATGGAGAGAAAGGGAAAGATATGAGAGATCAAGAATGTGCATCATGATACAGCAATTTATTGGATATGGAAGATGGGATAAGAATGACTTTGAAGCTATAAATTTGGGTGGCTGGGAGAATAGCGGTGACTTTAACATCAATAGGGAATGTTTAATGACAATAATAATAATAACAGCTAACTTTTCCATAGCACCCACAACATGCTAGATACTTTGCTATGCACTTTATAGATATTATTTCATTTGATCCTTACGACAACCCTGGAGGTAGATACTATTATGGTACCCATTTTACAGTTGAGGAAACAGAGGCAAAAGAGGTTAAATGACTTGCCCCAGGTCACCCAGCTAGTAAGTATATGAGGTGGTATTTGAACTCGTCTTCTTAATTCTAGGCCCAGCATTCTATCCATTGTACCACCTAGCTGCCTCAGAACGTTTAGAAGATGGGCATTTGGAGGGAAGATAATGACTTCTATTTGGATAGAATCTGAGATGCCAATGGGACAATCAAGAGGTCTGTAGGAGTCATCTGCACGAAGATAACACTTGAACTCAAGCCTGCTGATGAGATTTGCCAAGAGTGAAGAACAGAGAGCCTAAGAGAGAATTCTAGGTAACAAACATGCTTTCCAGGGTCAGGGAACCTAGCTGGGCAATGATGATCAGCAAAGGAAACTGAGAAATGGTCAAAGAAGCACAAGCAAAGTAAGTGACGGAGAAAACCAACAGAGCAGTGTCATGGGAGCCAAGGTAGAGAAAAGCATCTATGAGAAAGGGGGCTGGGTGTTCAACAATGTTAGAAGCACAGCAAGGTAAAGGAGGATTAAACCTTAGCAAAGATAATCAGAGTTAACTGCTAAGAAGTCACTTGAGTTGGGAAAGTTTTAGCAGAGGTCAGAGGTCAGATTACATGAGAGTGAGTAGTTGATGAAGTGGAGGCAGAGATAATTTTTCTAGGTGTCTGACAGTGAAAGGAAGAAGAAAAAAAAGAGATGGTATGGCAGTTTGAGGAAACAACAGGAAGGTTTTCTGTTTGTTTGTTTGTTTTTTAAGGATGGGATGGACTGGCACATAATTGTAGGTAGAAGAAAAGGACCTAGCAGAAAAGAGAGATTGAAGATAAAAGAGAAGGAATGACGGATGTGGCAAACTTTCTAGAAAGTAAAGGAGGGGATGGGATAGCAGGCAGAAGTAGAGTATAGGCAAGATGATCTCATTCTTGGAGAGTGGCACAAAGAAGCAGATAATGGGTGAAGATATACAGGGCTTTTGAGGTGCAGAGTAGTAGAAAAAAACAACTCATGATAGATGGCCTCAGTTTTCTATTTTAGAAGGTTATATCTGCTGAGATTGGTGGACCATAGGGTAAAATTGTGGTCTTGAAGAAAGATGAGAAGATTTTGAACAACTGCTAAGGGGAATGAGATAGAGTTAAATCAAAGAAGAACAAAAGGACTGCCACTGCAACAGTAATGGCCCAATTGAGATGAAATAGCATGAATCCATAAGGGATTTGTTTGGTGTGGTTGTGTGACTTCCTTTAGTCACATTCAACAGCATAAGAGTAAAAGTGGATAAGGAGGACAGTAGGAGTGATCCAGTGACAGCTGAGAGTAAACAGCAGAACAATGACAGAATAAGGGAGTCAAGAGTGGAGGTCAACGTATAGAGTAAAAATTATAAAGGGAAGAAAGTGAGGCTAGATCAAACTTGGATGAGAGATTAGGAGGGAGAGAGAAGGGAGAAAAGGAGGGCCAGAAGTTTTCTGGGGTAAGAAAAGTGAGGCAGAAGATAAGATGGAAGAACAGTAGATTATGATCAGAAGAGAATCCTGAAGTTCGAACCTGAGAGATGACCAAGTTATGAGTGATGCTTAGACATAATGTATGGCCATTGCCTGTGTATGGCTGACATTAAGTAATCAATCAACATTTATTACGCACTTACTATGTTTCAGGCATGAGCTAAGTGTTAGACATAGAATTAAGATGTACCTCATAGGAGCTGAAGAGGGTGAAGAACTTGGAGGTGGGGTTGTTTAAAGGGACAACAACATACAAACTGAAATCTCCAAGTATGAAGGAAGGAGACTGAGCCAGATCCTGAACTTTTTTTTTTTTGATCCTGAACTTATTGAGAAAGAAAGGAAAGCTGACTTAGAGACCAGTTGAGTACAGCCACAAGAATCTACTCTATGAACTAGAGAGAGATGGAGTGAACCACAAAGGAGAAGGGGTTGCTGACTGGTGATAGAGGGAGGAGCTGAGAATGATGACAGGGAGCAAGGAATATGCATATGTGTCTTCCTGGTCTAGCATTCTATGGGAATATGAAAGAAAAGCAACCAGCATGAGAGACAACATGGCCAGAGACATGATGAATTTTAAAAAATCTTAAAAAAAAAAAAAGATTCCAAATGAAGACTCCTGAGAAAGGCATCATTATAGTAAGCAGAGGGGAGGCATTAGAGTTAGGAGCATCTGGGGCTCAAGCCGGGACTTTGATGCATATTAACTGTGCACCTGGGCAAGTCACTTAACTGCTGGGAACTACAGGCCAAATTCTACATCTGTGTCTAGCAGAGAAAGGGTTAAACTTCTCTGGGGCAGGGAGTTTCCTATATGACTGAAATCACAGCTTTTAGGGTAGGAAGGGGACATTAAACAGAGAGATTGTCACTTGATTTTAAGTTACAAGGAAGCAAATATAGTAAAAATTTCACATCCACCTTTAGAAGTAGAATTATAAGTATCTGTTGGAATCACTGAAGATCAACTTATTTAGGTCTTGTGTACTAATTTTATGAAAAAGTTTGTCATATAATTCACTACTGTTACAAGACCATGAGTCAGACTTTCACATAAATTTGGCTGATTCTCTATAACAAAGATAATCAGAAAACTCTGAAAAGCAACAGCTTTTACATATTGAAATTGGTCAGCCTCTGCTAGAGTCCCTCATTAAAAATCAATCTTGGGTTCTCACAAGTTATGCCAGCAGAACTTAAGCTCTAAGGAGTCCTCCTCAGGGGGGACATTTTGTTTAAATGGGCCCAGGGACAGACCTTGACCCAAGGACCAGCTCAGCTAAAGAGAATCTCATCAACAGATGGTTGGCAACTTGGTGCTGAGATCCTGGCTCTGCATCCATTGGAATATGGAAAGGCTGTTAGTAGCTTTAGGGTAAGGAATACCTATACCAACAAAATCATGGATCTTTCAAAGTATCAACGTTTTCTGACCAGATGTTTAACTGTAGTTCAACCCTTGATTTGTAGAAAAATTATTTTCTAATCTGAAAAGAACTCAAATAAATCTACTGGGGAAAAGAGCATATATTAATGTCTCACTTAAAAACTTCAACTATTTAGAATAGATACCCAAGTTATGGGCAAAAAAAGGACTCTGAGAAGCCAAAATAGCTGTCATAAAGTTCATGCACAAAAGTTCATGTACTTTTCTTAAGGAAGCTCTTCAACTTTTCATTCACAGACCATTTATTTTCACTTTATATATAATTCTAAAAAGTTTCATTATCTGGTTCTTCAGTTCAAATTATATTTTATTGTTCATTCATTTCAGTTGTGTCTGACCCTTCATGATCCCATCTTAGGGTTTTCCTGACAAAGATACTGAAGCTTATTTGCCATTTCCTTCTCCAGCTCATTTTATAGATGAAGAAATTGAGGCAAAGAGGGTTAAGTGACTTGTCCAGGGTCATATAGCTAGTAAATGTCTGAGGCCAGATGTGAATTCAGGAAGATAAGTCTTCCTTACTCTAGGCCTAGCACTCTCTCTATTGTGCCACCTATCTCTCTCCAAATTATATTAAAAAGCAGCAAATTAAAGAGAACTGGGAGAAGACCAAGGAGATAGGAACAGTGACAGCAGCAAGAAGGGAAAATCTGATGGTAGTAATGGGGGAAGATCAGAAAACTACTAAAGCAGACAAAAGAACCCCATAAGCACAGCAGCTCGGGGCCACCTGAGAGAAAGAGAGAGACAGAGAGAGACAGAGAGAGAGAGAAAGAGAGTCATCTACTCCAGCAATCCTCAATAGGCCTGAAAAGGCTCAATGTGCAATACACAGTATAACACTTGGTACTTGGAAAGATTCTGAATCATCTAGACAAGATTAAAGGTCAAAAAATTTGTTCTGCATACTCTATTTAATAAAGCAGAAAAGAATTTAATATATTTTAATAAATATTCTATGCTAAATGGTTAAAAGAAAATAAGTTTTGATAACTAAAGAAGTTTTAGGTATCTGTAAAATACACTTCTGTGGAATAGCTAAAATCCTTCACAATGCAGACAATTATGCCAAAACTTTGAAAAAAATTTTCTGAAAAGTCCAAGAATAATATTTCATTGCCAGCTCTTGCCAGGTTAAATAAAATAAAGAACTATATGTGGAACTTAATTGGCAGCAATATCATCTTCTGTAGTTTTAATTTGGATACATAATCATATTCATTTCAAATTACCAAAACAGGTCATGAATCTGGTAAAAGAAAAATGGACAGGGTTTGTGGAAAGGTTCATTGGTAATTTAACATGAGTAAATTTAACATGGAAACAAGCAAACACGTACTTTGGCAAATAAACTTTAAAAAATTACCTTTTCAGTTTCTAATACTTTATTTTCAAATATGAAGGAGATGCAGTTTCTAACAACTTCCAGTCTTTGAGCACTGTTGAACACTGTTGTCACCTTATCCATGATTGAAACTAGCAAAGAAACAGAAATATCAGTCAATTACCTTCAGAAGACCCAAAGACCAAAAGAATGCTGCTTGAAGCCTTCTGAGATCCCAGTCCACGGTCACTTCCCATTGCACTACTCTATGTCGCTCTTCTGGCTGTGCAGTCACCGGGCGAGTGTTGGGGTGGCTAAGGATCAGTGCCATAGATCTCACATACTAGATCTCTATGAGGTATCTGGCTCTTAGGCAAGGCAATGATGTTAGGCAATGATAAAATATATGCTTACAAGTTTGATGTAAATTGAAAAGCCTTAAGAAAAACTTACTTTCCAACTTTACAAGAAGAGAAATAATGCAATAATCCATAAAATAAATTAAATACTTCTAAATTTCCTAAAGGAAGTATGCTTCTAAGAAAATTTTTACATTTTGCTATTATTTTTAAACTTCAGATAATAAAATCTACTAGGTTAGGGCCATCTAATTAACTGAGGGAAAGAGGCTGTCTGAAAAGTCTCAGGTGAGGTTTTAACCTAATAATGGAGGGTAAAAGAGAAACTTGCCTGTGCATATCTGTTAAATCAGATACATTAGAGAATTGCATAAAGTTGTAGGAAAAATTGTAGTGAATACGTCAAGTAATTAACAAGGGACAATAAGAAAGAACATAGATGACTACCAGATCTCCATTTCTCATTCTAATCTCTCCTCTGACAGGGTAGCTAGGTGGCACAGTGGATAGAGCTCCAGTCAGAAGGAGCTGAGTTCAAATTTGGCCTCAGACACTTGACACTTACCAGCTGTGTGACCCTGGGCAAGTCACTTAACCCCAATTGCCTCATATTAAATAAAAAAACAAAAAAAACCTAATTTCTCATCTGAGCCACACACTCATGATTCCAAGTCCCTAGGATAGTTCTACTTACATGTCCCACTGGCACTTTAAACTCAACCTGTCCCAAACTGAGCTTGTTATCCTTATCTAAAATCCTGCTCCTTCTGATTTCACTAATCCTGCTTGTAGTATCAATATTCACTCAGTAGCTCAAGTTTGAATTTTTTTTTGGGGGGGATGGGGTAATGTGTGGTTTCTCTCTTTCTCCCTTTCCTCCCCCTTCTTTTTTTCTGTCTCCCCTTTCTTACTCTTTTCTGCTTTCTCCCTCCATTTCCCTCCTCTTTCTATCTCTTTCTGTGTCTCTCCTCCTTCTCTGTCTTCCTTTTTCTCTCCCTCGATATTCAATGTTCTTCCTTTTTCACCTCTGTAATACCTCTTCTGCACCTGTTCTCTGCCTTATTCCATTCCTGCTACCGCAGTACAGTTTAACTTTAATGCTTCCCAAAGAAATGGGCTTTTATCTAAAATATTATTGCTTTCAGATACTAACATAGTGTTCTGTATGTAGGTGTTTAATAAATGTTTATTAAATTAATGACTCAAGGAAGAACTAATGACACTCATAGCTTCAGATGTCTATACACAGAATATGGGTAATAAACTAAGTGAACTAACCGAGCTTAATAAACAGAGACAGCACAACTTCAGAGTTATCATTTGGTGAGGGTGTGATTCAAGACTGGAATATAATAACAGAAGCATGTTTATTTAAAAGAAACAGATTAGATGAAAAGGCTAGAGTGTAACCCTAAATGTGAAGAAGATATACGCTTTGTGGAGAAATCTATGCATCAGCCAAGAGATACAAAGTGGAAAGAAATTGGATGAGGATCAGTGGACAGAGGAAGAGAAGGAACATTGTGATACTAATATATTAACCCCAACTAGCTATTAGAGGAGATTGGCTGAGAAGCTCCTGAAGCTAATCATAATAGTAGTACAGAGACACAAGATAATAGGCACACACAGGGGATTATTGGGATATCTGTTAGAATTCTTTGTCTTTGAAAAGTAGAACAGCTGATAACTTTCCTTGATGATAACTTCAAAGTTAAAAAGGCTTGGAAGGATCAGTAAGGGGAATTGCTGTGCTGGACTAGCTACCTTTCATCTCTTTTGCACGTAACTTGCATGTATCTATTTATGTATATGTTGTCCCCCGCCCTCCCCATTAGAATGTAAACTCCTTGAGGACAGGGACTGTTTGGGATTTTTCTTTCTTTATTCAGGGCTTAGTACAATGCCAGTAACATAATAATCTGTTTAATAAATACTTGTTGATTAATTGAATTCCAAGCACTGGGTGAATTTGACATTCTATTTCCCAACACAGGGATGTACGATCACTGTTTCTAAAATATTTGAAGGACTGCCATATGAAAGACGGATTACACTTACTCTATTTAGCTCCAGAGACCAAAACTAGAACCAACAGATAGAAGTTAAAGGAGGCAGATTTTGGTTTCACATGAAGAACTGAACTGAAGCTGTAACAAATGGAACAGGCTACCAAGTAGTGCGCTCACAATCTCTGGATGTGCTCCAGGAGACATCTGATGACCTCTTCCCCAAAACAGAGATGATTATCTTCTCCCTAAACGTGTCCTTCTTCCAAACTTTCCTCTTTTTCTTTAGAGTTCCACTGGCCTTCCTTGTCAGGACAGGGTCCCTCAATCTTTCCTGGTCCAGATGCCCAACTCCCCTCACTCTCCCAGGAGTAAAAGTTCCTGTGACAGCAGCCTCCCAACCCAGCTAACCCCAGGGCTTGTTACTCAAGCAGAACTAGCCTGGAGGTGTTTATTCTTCACAGGGACCAAACCTCTTCCTCCGGATTTTTCTTCAGATCTTCTCCAATTGTTCCAGGAGGACCACTGTTCTGCCCCTACTCTCATTTATTTTTACTGCTTTATGCTGGCCCTGAGGTGCTATTTGATCAGTCCTTAGTGGGGAAAATCTGGAGAGCTTAGGATTTTCTGACCTACTCTGCCATCTTCCCAGAATCCTATTGTTTTTTTCTAAGGGGAAAGATCTTCAGACTGGCAGTACATGTAGAAAAGAAACAGTAAACAAGGAACTGAAACCCCAGGTAAATGAGGAAATGGCTCCACAGAAAATATACCCCAAGTTACCAAAAACAAGCCATTGATATTGTTGCTGGGATGCTGTCAATGATCTATGAAAAACTGCAGAGCTTGAAAGAGGTACTTAAGGATTAGAAATGAACAAATCTTACAGTTTTTAAAATGAGGCATGAATGGTCTAATGAGCTTCTTTGCAATTCCTGACAAAAATTCCAGAACAAATGATTAAAAGAATAGTTTGTGAGCAGCTATAAAGGGAGGTGCTGATCATTAAGAGCCAGCATGGATTCGTGAAGAACAAGCCATGCCAGTGTTACCAGGGACCAGGCTTCTCTTTGTGCCCCAGTGATGAGTCAAGGACTACATCTGTTTCTTCTGAATCCCTAATCTGGGGTTCTTCCACTATACCAGGATTTCACTTTCATTCATCTTCATTCTTTGGGTTTTTTCCTTCTTTGAAATTCTCAGCGAGCAGATTAAAACTAATTAGCTTCTAAATCTTTAAAGATTAAAATCTGCTTCAGGTGGTACAGGCAATTCTGCAAGTCTATGAAATACTAACTGTATAACGAAGCATTTTCAATTTTTCGTGTGTAATGAAATAGCAAGTAGGATGCAGGCTTTGCCAACTTTTATTTTCGCCTTACAGGAAGGGCTGCTGGGGCTAGATTCTTGGATGCACACGTGCAGCTCCCACTGAGTCCAGTGGGACCTTCCACATGAATCTGAGGAAAGAATTTGGCCTAAATTATGCTGATGAAGCAAATGAGGATTCTGAAGAGAAGGAGATTACAAAAAAGGAAACAAATGAAGGCTACTGTCCAACTAAATTCAACTGGGAACAAATTCCCCTTCTACCTGTCCCAAGACAGTTATAAAAAAAGAATCAAACTAACCATAATTATGTAACAAATCCATTAAAAATGTAATTGCCTAAAAATTCTCAAATTGGCCTTTCTTAATCCTCATAGGTATACACAGTAGCGAATTAGAGCTTTGAATTCTTATAAAGAGCCTGAGTCAATGAACAAGACAACATAAGCAACATCAAAAAGGAGCCCAATACACATACCAACAGGTGGGCCTGCTGGCACAACACATTTCTTCTCCACTCGAGAAGTAGGAGGCGCAAGCTGGTTCTTTGCAAGACCTTCCTGTATCAGCTCCTGAACCCTGGCCTCATTAATCTTCGGGAAAGGAAGTATGTGAACTCGCAAGTGTGAACCTTCTGTGGGGCGTGGAACTTTCTGGAATGCCATGTGAGGATTTGGGTTTTCCTGCAAAAGAGTAAATTTAGGGAAAATTATGTCAACAGTTCATTGAATGTAACAACAGTGTGGGGAACAAGTTGAACGAGAAAATGAAGATCAGGCAGGAAATGGAAAAAAAAAGATTAGTCTATTACAATCCAGCAATTTCTTTCAGGGTAATCTTTCATGACATACTCATTTTGAAGCTCTTTCAAGTCAGGGTCTATGTCTTTATCCTTTGTATATCCTACCTAGTCTCATTGCTTCTTCCCACAAACAGTGAATAATAAAATGAATAAATGCTGTTTACTTGTTTGCTGACTTCAGTTTAGCAGTTTATAATAGCAATTCACATTTACAGCACTCTACAAGCACAAAATTAAATTGAATATAATCAAGTCAACAGATTAAATTGGGGCCCATGCAACAAACAAAAATGGCTACCACTGATAAGAAAGTAAGGCTATGTTGTAGGGCTTTCATAACTGGAAGGTAACAGGGAAGGATGAGTCAAGGACAACTCTGATTTTGGAGGCCCTGAATACCAGGAGGATCATGGGAAATGAGAAAGTGTGGAGGAGGGGCAGATGGTGTAGGGTTAGATTGTTAATTTGACAAGTTGGGGAATGGGATTCTGAGAAGCACAGGCTGGCTGTCCACATTCTGAGTCACCCACAAGCATTCAAAGCTGAAAATACAGTTCAGAAAACACAATTCAAAGCTGAATACAGTGTGCTGAATTACCTTTCTTATGCATTCCACTACAGGATTTCCCAGGATTCAGAGCCTATTCACAAGAGAGCTAAAAGGACTTAATTAAAATCTCTCAGGAAGTAAGCAGAGGAGCTGAAATCCAATCCCAGGTGCTCTGACTCCCTGGCCTGTCAGTGTTCTTGCTGCTTGGCCTCAACATCCCCCACAACCCTAAACAGCCAGGGTAAAGGTCCATTCTGGTCAAGGTAAAACATGGTCATGGGATCATGGAATTATAGATCCAGAGATCCTCAGAGGCCAACTTAGTAGTACAACTTCCTCATTACAGAGATGAAGAATTGGGGCCCAAAGAGGTTCAATGACTTGTCTAAAGTCACACAAGTAAGTGTGGGAGGTAGGATTTGAACCCAGGCCCTGACTCTAGAGTCTGTGTTCCTTTAGAAGTGAGACTGAATTTTCATGTGTATAGGCAGGTTTCACTAGAATAAAGTCTAGAGATGAATTCTGCTTGGTCATGGTTCATTCATTTGAGTTTAGGAAATTAAAATAAGACTCTTCCAAATTGATGCTCTTGTGATGTCATAGCCCTCGTGCTGCTGCCCTCTACTGGGCAGAGGAACAAATGACAACTTTTGTGTCTAAATTAGAGGACCCCATTCACATTAGTTACATAGATTCATAGAACAAATGACATTGGTCTACAAAGGAGCTTCAGAAAATATGATCTAGTCATGCGCTGGAACAGTGAAAGTCTCTAAATGGTCTCGGGCTTCTAGTATTTAACAGTCTTCCTATAGCTAAAATGAATTTTAATTGATTTTTTTTTTATATTACAAGGATCAGAGATATAGAGACATAAGAAATCATTTAGTCTAATGCTCTCATTTTACAAATGAGGACAATGACGTCTGGAGAAGTTATGTGACGTGTTCGGTGTCATACCACTAGTAAGTTTTAGGACAGGATTCAAACTTGGGTCCTTTGACTCACAGTCCAGTGCTCTTCCCTCTCCTGGCTCTTCTTCTGACTCTCCACTCCACGCATCAGGTGCCTTCATTCCCCTCCCCCTCAGATATCCTCTTATCCCACTGTTAAAACACTTCCATGGCCTCCATTTCGGGGAGGGCCAGATCTGCCATCTTTTGGCTCTGTTCCTTCCCTCACCCCTTCAGCTCCCTTTTATGTGGTATTTTCCCTCATTAAAATGTAAGCTCCTTCCTTACAGGCAGGTACTGGCTTTCTTTTTGCTTGTAGTAGTATTCCCAGCACTTAGCATAGTGCCTGGCATACAGTTAAGTGCTTAATAGATGTTTGTTGACTGACTAAATCAAGTTGTCTTCACAAATTACAAATATTAAATGAGATAATGAATGTAAAAACTCTTCTAAAGCTTTCTAAACTGGAAAACCTATATAAAAATATGGTGATGGTATTATCATCAGCCTACAAATGCAGGCTGATTTTTATTTTTCATTAAGGAAAAATATTTTTTTTCCACTGAAGAGAAGGGAAATTAATTTGTCCCTTGATTCAGTAAGGAATTCAAATACAAAGAAAAGGCAAAAAATTTAGACAGCTTCAGAGAATTTGGCAAAGATTCCTCCAAAAGGACCAGACTGAATTGCCTGAGAGAGCTGCTGTCCCAATATCTTTCTTCTTTCAGTCACAATCCTGACCTGTCAAAAAGTCTTACAAATTGCTGTGTACTCCAGAAGGAATGTTTAGTGGCCCTGAGAACAAGGCCGTGATAGGGAGGGAGACAGGCTTCCCCCTACCCAAATCCCCAGTTATGAAAGACATTCATTCTGAAGTATGGAAACAGATGGATTTGGGGAGGCAGACTAAGTGAGAATACATCTTCAGGTCTATGGAAAATAAGGCTGAAGATGAGGAAAATACAAAAAAACCCCTCCAATCAAAAAAACTCAACTGGAAATTTACAAGAGGCAAACATATTAATAGCTACTATATTAAGAAACAATGCAGTCATTACGCCCAGATGCTAATCCTTGCCCTGAGTAAGGGGCAGTATAATATGATGTGCATTAATTAGAAGCTACCAATCTCCTTAGAGAAGAGTATTTTCTAAAGTAACAATAAATTAGGGGAGACCTAATGCAGCTGAATTCCCAGATGACTCCAAGGCCTATTAGTGAGGGTCACAGTCCCCTCTCCTACAGAGAATATTGGGGTTTCACCTACTAGGTACAAGTTGGGCAATTTTCTTCCTTCCTCAATAAAACAACTTTGTGCCTCACCCCTCAATAAGAAGAGGAATGAGGGCACACTCCCTTCCAGAATATAAGAAAAGCTGCTCTGGGCACTAGGTTCAAAAGGGGCCTGCTCTGCTTCCAGGAAGGCTGCTGCCATGCCTCTGAGTGACTCACAGGATTCACATCCATCTTTCCCATCTGTCTAATATCCCTCCCTGCTGACCCATGAGGGACCAGGTTGGGTGAAAATGACTGAAGAACAGAGGCACAGGCAGGACATGAGGAGATTAGCACAATTCTGATAGGTCTATGGGGACTGTTTTGATACCAGCTCAACACCAAGCACATGGCACCAAATTGGTAGCCAGGGGCATGGCTTTTGTTTACTAAATATTTACTGACTACTCTAAAGAGCTTGCGCCAGGTGTTGTGTGTGTAGATACAAAGATGTAGAAGATAGTTGGCTCTCTTAACTGACAGCACATACATATGAATGACAATTATATAAGGAAGTAGGTGGAAGATGCCATGTGAATGGAACAGAATAGATGCACTACAGGGAGATCAGCACTTTCAAGGGTGGCCGGATAAGGCTCCACCTACTCAGAGATCCAGTGACCCTGGCCTCCCCGCTGCTTCTCAAACATGACATACAATTTCTGGACTCAGGGCATTTTCAGTGGCTGTGCTTCATGTCTAGGACTCTGCCCCCTGGCGTCCTTCAAGTCTCAGCTAAAGTCCCATATTCTCCAAGAAGCCTTTTCTAGTCTTCCTTAAAAGTTGTGCCTTCTGTCTGAGGTTGTATCTTGGTTGTATATAAGTGTTTGCAGGATGTCACAGACCATTAGACTGTGAGCTCCTTGCAGCAGAGACTGATTTTGTTTTGTTTTACTTTGTATCTTGAGTGATAAGCACAGTGCCTAGCATTGTGTTCTCGTCTGACTGGAGCTTCTTGAGGAATCAGGTGGGGAGTTGTAGATTCCAGCTTCTCTGGATGATAGCTATGTGGGGCAGTGACAGTTCCAGGGCTTTGAGGCTCAGAGGCCCCTGCATTGGCGGTAAAGGTAGTGGTGGTGGCTTGACCTGCCTGGTACATGCTACCCTTGTCTCTCCCTCAGACACTTAGCCATATACATATGCACTTCATAACCAGGGTGCTCTAAGTTTTTATAGCTCTTTCCATTAACATTTTGTATATTTATGGGACACTGTGTCCCAGGTTTATGAGGAAAGTGTTTTGTAGCTACTCTTCATACTATACCATCTTAATAAATATCTTTGCTTTGAGTTAGGTGGTGCAGTGGATAAAGTGCTGGGCCTGGAGTCAAGAAGACCTGAGTGCAAATCCAGTCTCAGAAACTAGCTGTGTGACTATGAGCAAGTCATTTTAGCTGCTTGCCTCAGTTATCTCAACTGTAAAATGGGAATAATATAGTACCTATCTCACAGGGTCATTGGGAGGAGCAAATAAGATATTATTTGCAAAGTGCTTCATACAGTGCCTGGAACATAGTAGGTGCTATATATATGCTAGTTATTAATAATAACAATGTTGATTATAATAATAATTGTGACTACTGACCATCAAAGATAAACTCGCTGGGTATAGAGATTTAGGAATTTGTAACTAGGGTAACCTTTGAACCTGAGGGTGCTAGCCTCTAATGCAGCTGAGCCCTCTAAGGACTATAGGTGAGGGTGACAATGCACTCTCCTACAGAGAACACTGAAATTTTACCTACTGGGTACAACATGGGCAGATTCCTTTCTCCCTAGAGAGTATACTACGTTCATAAGACAGGTTTTTAAGTCTCTTTGCTATTCCCCTTTTGTCTCCCTGTTTGTTAATATGTCCCTTAAACTGTGGCAACCAGAATTAAACATAATATTCTAGGTATAACTGCACTAGTACAGAGTATGATAGGAAGTTGAATAATATGATACCTTTACAGTTTCCTTGCAACAGTCTTGTGAGGTAGCCAATTATTAGCCCCTCATCTGAGGAAGCCAAAGCTGTATTACAGGACCAACATATTTAGAATTGGTAGGCACCTCAGAAATCTCTTCCAACTCTTTCATTGCACAGATAAAATAACTGAGGCCCAGAAAATGAAATGACTTGCACAAGATCACAGTTAATAAGTAGTAGAGTCAAGATTTGAACACAAGTTCTCTGATTTCAAAAGTGTTGTTTTTACTACATCACAGCTGGCTCTTGGAAAGGTTAAAGGACTTACCGTGGTCCCATGACTTGAAGACTGGGTCTCTTGTCTCTCAATCCAGGGTTCTTTCTAAAATATCAGACTTCCTTTATTACTTTCCTTATTCTGGGCACCATCCTTCTACTTCTAGTTCATTCAGCCTACTTCATTCATTCAACTACCAAGTTCTGATACTCTAATGCTTCATCACTGTGTGAATGTGAACCTGGGTTCTCAAAGTGCATGCCAGTGGCCTGCAATGTCTAGCAGGCAGTACAAAGTGGTAACTCTTCAATGATGGGCCTGACCATAGATTATATGTCTGCCATGCAAGGATGAAGCTAGCTAAGTTCAGAGAGGTTTATTACTGGAAGATTAGTCATAAGCCGATTTACTTCATAAGCCAGTTTTTTTTTTTTAACCATAGAAACCTGTGAGGGCCATGAGGCAATGAGAAAGGGACTGAGGACTGCACTGGTGAGGAAAACCCACTTTGATGAAATCACAGATCCTTGGAGCAAGTATGTAGTCAGACTACATTAGTTTTTATGGGCTGGCGCTTCACAATGATGATTCACATCAAAGTCAATTAAAACTGTCCCTAAGACTTTTTACAAATAGGAACTTATTTGTCCCTAAATCTCCCCCATGTTATACTTGGCACAGTAGTACAACAGAAGGACATTAGGGCATGGACATGGGACCTGAGGAGTAGGAAGACTGAGAGGGTTGAGAGAGGGAAAGACATTCTAGGCAGCTATGAGTGAAGGTGTGAACCAACAGGGCAAGACAACACAAAGCTTTTTCAGGGGAGAGTGAGGAGACTGGTTTGGGAGCAATGGAAGGCTCACGTAAAGGTGGCACAGTGGAGTCAGGAAGACCAAAGTTCACAGACTGCTTCAGACACTTACTGGCTGTATAATCCTGGGCAAGTCATTTAACCTGTCTTTGCCTCAGTTTCCCCATCTGTAAAATAGTGATGATAACAGCCCTTGCCTCCCAGGGTTGTTATGAGGATCAAGTGAGATAATGTACCTAAAATGCTTTGTCAACCTCAAGGTGTTGTATCAATGTGATTTATGATAATGATCATCATAACGATGACGAGGAGAAACACTTGAAAATAAAGCTAAAAAGGTAAATCTGCTGAGATCCTTGAATCCCAAACAAAGGAGTTTTGCTTCATCTTTTAGTAGTGTGCAACCATGGAAGGATTCTGAGTGGCATAATGCAAGCAATACATTGCAAAAATTAATCTGGCAATAGCATAGCCCTTGGACTCTGTAGCAAGGAGTGTAGAGGCAAAACAAATAGAATACAAAAGGCGGCACTGCAGTGGGTGACAGCAAGGGAGGACTCAAAGATAATCCCAAAGTTATGAGACAAAGAAAATGGGATCACCATAAGCAGACACAAGAGAGAAGGCACTGATTTAGAAAGGAAAATAATGAGTTTTTCAGATACACCGAGTTTGAAGTGTGTTTCATCCGGGTGAAAGGGCTACAAGGGAGCTGGAAACTGGAGCACGGGCAAAACATCAGGGCTAGCAACACAGATCAGAGGGTCACCTGGGCAAAGGAAATAATTAAAGTGCAAGGAGGCACTGAAGGAGATGTCCATGAGAAGGTAAAGAGAGGAAAGGGCTGAGCAGGGGCTAGATTCCCTTAAGTGGCTGGGAGGAGGAAAATGAACCAGAAGAAAGTCAAAGCCAGCAAGAAATTATTTAAGGCAATAAAGCCAAGGAAGGAGGAGGACCTAGAAGCAAGGTGTGGTTCCAGGTTACCAAAGGCTGAAAAAAGGCCATTGGCTTTGATGGGGGCCATCTCTAGGAGCTTCAGTGATTGTCACATCCCCGAGAACTACTGTTTGATCATCTCTGCTGTGATAGCACTGGGCTTACTACAAACTAACTACATCTCCATATGAAGTAATAAAGTAATACACATTTTCTCCATTTACATGAAGCCTTGTTATATAACAACAACAGATTTAAGGTTTACAAAGTACTTTTACATAATTATCTTATGTGATCCTCAAAACAATCTCGTGCTATTATCTCCATTTTTTTTTAAACTGAGGAAACTGAGGCAGAGAGAGATTGAGTTACTTGCCTGGGCTCATACAGCTGGTCTGAGACCTTCTGACTCCAAGTCCAATGTTTTATCCACTATATTCCCTAGACATATGCGGCATAAATGTGCATGTATGTGCTGATGTTGAACTTTATTGGGAATGGGGACCTACCAAGCAAGGCTTCTAGATTTACTGGTAAATCCCACTCTCCCCATAGAAGACCCTTGTAGTAATACAAGTAATAGAGGCTGCATGATAAGAACTTTAAACTCAAATGCAGATGTGTAGATGTAGACTATCCCTACTGTAGGCATCTTACCATTTCTTGCCTGGTCACCACAATTCTAAAGCTGAACCAGTTTTGTGTTGGTGGAAGAGATGTATAGCTATGGAAATAAAATGACATCATCCTTGAAAATACAACAGGTCAATATAGAAGAGCAAGGAATTCCTGATGCTTTCTACTGGCTACCCTGTTAAAAAAAACCCTGATCCAAAATAAGCAGCCATGCCTGGAGACCTCCTCTCCTCTCCAAACCCCCAAGGAGTCACCGTTCTACCTCTCAGCACCTGGGAGAGACACTGTTAATAACAAATGGCAGTAGGACTTAAGCAAGACTTGCTGGGGAGAGGACTGACTGCACCTTAGATACTGAAAAACTTAGTATAACCTCACAGCAAAGGACATAACTGCATATTTTGTTCAAAGTCACCACACTCAAAACAGAACTTATTTTCCTCAAACCTTATCCCCTCTAAACTTCCATTTTTCTATTGATGTCAATCAACACCATACTTTCAGGAACAAAGTTTGCAACCTTGGAATAATCTTTGACTCATAATGCTCCTTCAATCTTCATATACAATCAGTTGCCAAACCCTGTTGATTCTGCATCTTCACATCCTGCCTCTCTCCCCTTCTGTCCACTAACATAACCTCACCATCTCTCCTCTGGACTGCAGAAATAACCTCCTAACTGGTCATCCTGTCTCCAGGACCTTCCCTCTACATTTCCTTTTTTGTACAGCTGCTAATTAGATATTCCTAAAATATAGATTGGACTATGTCATCACTCTACTCAAAAAACTGTCACTGGTTCTCTACCTCCGGGTACAGCTTAGCTTTTAACTCCCTGCCTTGCCCCATCTCTCTCTGCCTTCCATTTACCTTTCTTGCTTATTTGATATGACTACACTTCAGGCACTGCTCTAGCCAAGCTGGCTTGCCAGCTGTGGTTCCTCTCGCGTGACGTCTCATCTCTTGCTTATGTGCCTTCGACAAGTGGAATGCATCACACCCTTCTCCCCTCCACCAAACAAAATCCCTAGCTTACTTTAAGGTGCAAGTACTTTCTACTTAATGAGGCCTTTCTGGATCCTCCAGTAATTAGCTCTGTCTACCTCATGAAGTTCTTGGCACTACTTTGCATGAATTTTGTAAACTGCCTGCTCAATAGAGTGTAATCTCCTTGAAGACAGGGACTGATTTGTTTCTGTCTTTGTATCCAAGGCACCTAGCACAGCACCTGGTACATAGTAGGCATGTAATAAATATTTGTTAAATTCAATTTCCAATTTGAACCCAGGCCCTCTAATCCTTAGGTATTGCATGGTACATAGGAAAAGGTGCTAGATGTGTAGTAAGGGCACCTGGGCTCAAATTTCACCTCTGATACTTATTACCTGGGGCCTTGGGCATTTATAAAGTGAGGAGGGTGGATATTAGTTCAATTCAATAAATATTTATTAAGTGTCCCTAATGTGCCAGGAATACAAAAAGAGGCAAAAGACAGACCCTGTCCTCAAGGAGCTTACAATCTAATGGGGGAGACAAAATGTAAACTTTTAGGTCTCTTCCAGGTCAAAATTTTTAGTATGATTCTCTGATCTCTGATCCTCAGATTGAAAATCTACCTCTTTCATATACATATATATGTATACACACACACACATATATATATATATATACTGTTACTTTGTGCTATCTTTTTTTTTCAATTTAAGTATAGCCTTTAAATAAAAGTGAAAGATGTCCATAAAATAACAAGATTAGCCTTGTAAGCAATACACCAGAACTCATGCATCTCAAAGAGCTGCCTTTGCTCAAAACATGTAAGAATTTCTCTTTGGAAGTGTCCTTTAGAATTTTACATAAACTAAACATTTTGATAGTGACAAAATCCCATCCATTGAGGACATATTTGATTTGTGGAAACAGAAAATGTTCCTTGGAACCACGTGTGATGAAGAGGGTGGATAATTAAGTCAAATTTGTTTAAAAAATGTGGCATGACTACAAAGCACTGAGACTCTCTCTCTCTTGTGTATCTAAGTAACTTGGCTCTCAAAGGCCTTCCCCCAGGCGTCCCAACAGTGGCCTGAATAACAGAAGCTGTGGTGAAATGAATAGATGTTCTCCTGTAGGGACTTTTCTGCTGGGAAGATCACAACCACTGAGATGCCCTGGTATGCTTGTCAAAATTAGTTTTAAATCTACACTGTATCTAGAGTGTCCCCAAAATCTTAGTGCTGTTTGGAGCATTAGTAGCTTGAAACCGAACCTCCACTGCATTTCTTAACTCCAGTACCTCTTTCTTGATTCTGATGTTACCCCATTTCATCATTTAAAACCTGGGTTCCACTAACGGCCTCAAGTCTCTCCCCGTATCATTCATCCTTAACACAGCTGTAAGATGAATCTTCCTTAAATCAATCACACTCCAGATCTGATCGTATCACTTCTACTCAAAAACTTCTGGTGCCTCTCTACTGCCCGCCATACATAGTTTTACTAGCATAGAACTGGACTAAGAGTTTTGAAATACCTTGCATATCCTGCATGCAGCTAACTGAAGGAAGAAAATGATCATTTATTAAGCACCTACTATATTCCATGCACTGTGCTAAGTAAACTCTTTAGAGGTGCTATTATTATCCTCACTTGAAAGTTGAGGAAACTCAAGACAAGAAATATTTAAGTGACTCGTCCAGGGACATAGAGTTACTAAGTGTCTGACACTGAATTTGAGCTCAGGTCTTCCTGACCTGAGGTCCAGCACTCTGCACAGTGCCGTTAACCTGCCTTAATGAATAACCCAGTTCTTTATGTGTTGTCTCCTCCATTAGAATGTGAGCTCTGTGAAAGCAGGGGCTTTTGTTGCTGTTGTTCTTACTTTCTTCGTATCCCCAGCAATTCTTAGCACAGTACCAGGCACACAGTAAACATTTAATAAATGCTTGTTGACTGACTGACTGCTTCCATTCTCCCCCAAGTGGAAGCCGGGATTGTAAACTCCTTTAGTTTGGGGTCTGTATTTTATACATTTTAAAATTTCACACATGGCATTGCATACAATTTTTCAACAAATATTTAATGAATGAATGGATCAGGATGGAAATTTACTTTGTAGGGACACAGGACAGAGAAGGTTATCCTTTATATGGGAAAGTGCCACTCTCCTTTGATCCCAAAGGGAGGATAAGCAACATTTTCCACGTTGAAGGTACTCCATAATCATATCACATGGACTATACTCTAGAAATGATATATACAAAATTCTCATACTGCTGTGCAGACTTTCAACTACACCTAGCATAACATAACAGCAGTGCTTTTTAAAATTCAGGGTGATTTAGGGATTTCAATGTAGCCTTTATTGAGCTACAACACAGTTCTAGTTAGAGTAAATTACTATGAAAGAAAAATTTTATTTAGTTTAATATTTTTGGTAGTGGATAAATACTACAAAAAATGAGAGATGTCGAATGTCATCTAGATGGCATAGAAGTAAACATTTAATATGAAGAACAATTAAAAATACATTTCCGAAGGCCTCCTCAGCAACTCTGTTTGGATGCCCCTGCCAGTACCTCCAATTAAGCATGTTCAAAAATAAAATTATCTCCCTCTTTTCTTCCCCCTCCCTAGGTCCAAATTTGCTCTTCCTTATGACTTATTTTTGTTGTATCAGTAGATTATCATTCACTCAGGCTCTAAAGTTTATAAACATCGCTGCTACATTTCACTGGTCCCTCTTTCTCACCTCCCATATTAAATTCTTTGCCAAGATTCCACCTGCATTCCATTTCTCCACTCTGGATCTTCTTTCTCAATTCTGCTGTTACCTAAGTAACATCATTTATTTGAAGTACTGTGATAGCCTTGAGCCTATCTCCCCTCCTTAACATGACTCTGAGATGAATCTTCCTTGGACAGAAAATTGATCATGCCATTCCTCTTCTCAGAAATGTTCCCTTTGTATTGCCTTCTGCACACAGTTGATACTCTTTCAGCCCAGCTGAACAAGGCTTTCTACAGTCATGTGAGACCATGCCTTTCTGGTTCTATTTCTTGCTCCTCTTCACATTCCCTACGTTCAGCCAAATTACAGTACTTGCTGTTTTCTGTTTTGGTTTCAATCATGTCCCATGTCTAGAACTTAATCTCTGCTCTAACTCTCCCTGTTTGAATATTACCTATCTTTCAAGACCCAACTAAAATGCCACCTCTTCCCTGAAATCTGTAATCCCCCTAAGCTTGAAATAAACCTTCCTCTCTGACTTTAATAGGCACTTTATATTTCTATTACCCAATTGTCACGTGCACAGAACTTTCCCCATTTTATAAATGAGGAAAGTGAGGTAGATGAAGTTAAGTGACTTGCCCAGCCAAGTTCATACAGAAAGTGTCTGAGTAAGATTTGAATTTAGGCTTTCCTGATTCCAAGTCTAACACTCAATAAGGACTTGATTCCTAAAGAGGTGAGGCTTGGATAAAGACCAGGGATGAGAAGCTGATCATTGGATTTGAACTCAGATCTTCCTGATTCCAGGTCTAATGTTCTAGCCACTGTACCATCTAGCTATATGTATGTATGTATATATGTATGCATGACTGTATGTTATGCATGTGTGTTATGTATATGTGTGTATGTCTAGATAGACACATAAAAGTAAGTGAAACATATAAATCATATGAGGAAAAGTGATGGACAATTAATTGTCAAGGAACCTGAAGGGAATTTAGAAGGACTGAAAAAATGTAATAATACTTTATACAATGAAATTAACTAATTTATGTGTAGATATTTGCTAGGCAAGTTACTTACTGGTATTGATGTTTAAACTCCTTAGGAACAGAAACTATCTAATTTTTTTTCTTTGTATTTCCAATGCCTACCACCATGCCTAATAAAAGTTTTTTGAATTGAACTGAATACTAAGGTTCTAAAAACACATTTCATTTTTAAAAGAAAAAAAAGCAGCTGGAGAGTAGCATTTTCCATTTGCTTCATAACAGAAATCTAAGGCATAAATGTTAGTGGTGTAAATTCAATTTGTCTGGCAGTTAACTTCCTTGAAAAATGTAATAGGAATAGTATTTTCCACCTAATACGTTAACAATCCTACCTTATGTACTAAACATCTACTTGGTATTTTTTGTTGTTGTTGTAGAATGAAATAAGGCTAAAGATCACATGTTATTTATATAAGACAGCCCAAGTTCTGTCATTTTTCCCTTCTTTAAATTTTGAGAAAACAGACTTAAATTACATAAACTAGAGAATGAGAATGCTCAGTTCCAGATGTGAAACAAATTAGGATGGAACTCTAAAGTGAATGGAATTAAGAAGAAACATTACAGTTTTCCCAAATAAAACACACAAAGATGATAACCGGCATGCTCTGAGCTATGGTTTATTCACTTTATGTAGGTTTCATGTTATATCACAATGTTCTATTTCTGTGCAGTAAGTGCTCCTTTGTGTTGAGTATATCAGTGATCCTAAAGATGTGGTCCAGAAGCCCTAAATACGACCAGATGCTGACACCAAAAGCTCAAAAGTCAAAGCAGTCAGGTTGTTACACACTGGTAATGGCTATACTAGCCATATGTCCAGCCCGCAATGGTCTCCATTCCTATAAAGCTCACTCTGCAGCTGCCCATGTTTGCCTACTTGTACCCTGTCAATCTCTTTCTGTCATTACCAAGATAAGGTGATAAACATATATCCCTAACCAAATCGACTCAATGAACTACCATTCAGAAATTCTCATTAGACCTACCTCAAAAAGTCCTAGAAAGAAACTCTAAAAAGGGATGAGAAAGTCTACAATAAGATTTATTTTTGAGGAATTTAAAAAGCAGGGAGAAGGGGTGTATGTGAAGATGAACATACCAGGCTTCAAGCTAAGCATTTATAAACATCTGAATGGAATCACTGGTTCACAATTATACTACAATAATTGGAAAATGCTCATTCAAATTACATGGCTAGTTCTTTACTTAACAAAAAGGAATTTTAAAAGTGTTATTAAATAACTGACCGGTTAAAAACGGGACCATCTGGGTTCTTTTCCTTCCACTGCTGCTAATTTAGTGTGGGATCCAATGTAGTCACTTTATCATTATCCTTTGTAGTCTCCATCTAAGAAGTGCAGTGTCTAATTCTGAGGCACTCGGAGCATCACCAATCCTAGATTGCTATAGCTAGAAGGACTTTTCACATAGCAAGGGCTTGACAAACACTGAACTGAATTGAATGAACTCCAAATGGTCATCTAGTTAGTCACCTTTTTTTAAGAGATGCATTTCTCTGCAAATCAAAACAACTCTGAGGTACCACATCACACCTATCAGATTGCCAAGATGACAAAACAAGAAAATGATAAATGTTGGAGAAGATGTGGGAAAACTGGAACGCTAATGCATTGTTGGTGGAGTTGTGAAATGATCCAACCACTCTGGAGAACAATTTGGAACTATGCCCAAAGGGCTATAAATGTGCTATATATACCCTTTGACCCAGCAATAGCACTTCTACGTCTCTATCCCAAAGAGATCATAAAAATGGGAAAAGGACCCACATGTGCAAAAATATTTATAAAAGCTCTTTTTGTGGTGGCAAAGAATTAGAAATTGAGAGGATGCCCATCAATTGGGGAATGGCTGAACAAGTTGTGGTACATGAATGTAATGGAATACTATGGTGCTATAAGAAATGATGAGCAGGCAGACTTCAGAAAAACCTGGAAAGACCTGTATGGTCTGATGCTGAGTGAAGTGAGCAGAACCAAGAGAATGTTGTACATGATAACAGCCACGTTGTGCAATGACTAATATTAATAAATTTAATCCTTCCCAACAATACAGTGATCTAAGACATCTCCAAAGGCCTTGTGATGGAAAATGCTATCCACATCCAAAGAAAGAACTATGGAGATAGAAGCATACTATTTGCTATTTTTTTTTCTTCTGTTGAGTTTTGTTTGCTCTTTCTGGTAGTTCCTCCTATTGGTTCTAATTCTTACTTACAACAACACTAATGTGAAAATATGTTTAATAGGAATGTATATGTATAGCCTATATCAGATTGTGCACTGTCTTGGGGAGGGTGGTGGGGAGGAAGGGGGAGAAAAATTTTAAACTCAAAAGCATATGGAAGTGATTGTTGATAAATCAAACTAAATTAATAAAAAAATTTAAAAAAGAGAGATGCATTTCTCCATATTACCATGGTCAGAGTTTCTAAAAAGAAAGACAGTTTAATTAGTCAGCAAGTTAATAAACATTTATTAAATACCTACTAAGGGCTTAAGGGGGAAGATAATAAATTCTGTTTTGAACATAATGAGTTTAAGATGTCTACTGGACATCCAGTTTGAGATGTGTGAAAATCAGTTGGAGGTGGGAGACCTGAGGTCAGCAGAGAGAATGGGGTAGGAAAGGTAGATCTGAGAATTATCTGCACAGAGATGATAATTAAATACATGGGAGCTGGTGAGATCACCAAGCGAAGAAGTATAGGAGGAGAAGAGGGCCCAGGACAGAACTCTGAGGGACACCTACAGTTAGAGGGCATGATCTGGAGGAGAAGTCTGGTAGAAAGAGTAGTGAACTGAATCAAAAAACTGAGAAGACCAGGCCTCTGTTTTAGATTCTTCTCTTCTCTTAGGGTGCAGTGTCCTCCTCTGTAAAATCTATGTGTGTATGTGGGGGTGGGGGTATTGGACTGAATGTGTAAAATCCTTTCCAGCTCTATTATTCTGTGACTCCAAAGCTTCTGCTCCACTGTCTAATGACCCTCTCGGAAAAGCACATGAAGCTCTTTCTTTCATATATCAAACCTTTCTTTTCCTTCCTGAAATTAAGTTAATCTCTTTGATATGTTTCCTTTATGGAGAAAGACAATGGCCAGACTCTCTCCAGAAGACAATTAATGAATCATCTAGTCTTTCTGTTATTACTCATTCTAATTTCCTTTAGTCCAGGAGTTCTTAACTTTTTTTTGTGTCACGGACCCCTTGGTGGTCTGATGAAACTGTGGATGTCTCCTAAGAGGAGTGTCTTTAAATGCATGAAATAAAATCCATTGGATTATAAAGAAAAATAATTATATTGAACTGTTATTAATATAGACATAAAAAGTCAATAGATCCCAGGATAAAAATCCCTCCTTGATTTTATTTATTTATTTATTTTTGGTTAGGCAATGGGGTTAAGTGACTTGCCCAGGATCACACAGCTAGTAAGTATTATGTGTCTGAGGCTGGATTTGAACTCAGGTCCTTCTGAATCCAGGGCCGGTGCTCTATTCACTGCGCCACCTAGCTGCCCCAAAAATCCCTCCTTTAACATTTCCTCAAAGACAAAGAAAGAAGTAGGACAGAAGGGGGTAGAATGGCATTCTAGTTTTTTTCAGGGCTTAAATTTATTTCTTCTGGGACCAAAAACTATTCTGGACAATCCCCCCAACTCCCACCCCCACCTTCACAGCTCCTCCTGACTTTTTCCTTCATTTCCCCCTTATCTTTTATCTCAGCAGAGTTCTGCTGTAAGGTATCCAAAGGTAGAAGATTATCATGGCCTATATCTAGTTGAGGACCTATAACTAGTTGAGGGTGGTTCTTCTGGAAATGTCCTGAAGGAATCCAAGGCCACAATTGGGAATCACTGTTCAAGACTATGTGGCTTAGAGCCTAAATCTTTACCAAAGATCAGATCCATACTAGGGACATAAGCCATCAGGCTCATCAGGTCACCCTTCCACTGCCTTGCTTGGGAGATTACAAATCTCAAGACTGGTTGGAGGAAACTGGAACCTCAGACAGGACACAAAAGTGAAATTTATCTCACTGTGGTCTGCTATGCCATAGTCAGTCTGGTTCTAAAAAGAGAGGCAGTTGAGCAGAGAGGAACAATGCACCCGCATTTAAGTTTGGCTCCAACATTTGCTAGTTGTCTATGTCTCAGCAAATCACTTAACCATTCTGAGCTTTAGGCTCCTCTGTAAAATGAGGACGACATCAGGTATACCACCTATGTTACAGAGTTATTTTGAGGAAAGTGTTCTATTAGACTAAGGTCTATAAGGATAGGAACTGTATCCCACCTAAATTTTGTGTTTCTTCTAGCACCTAGCATAGTGTCTTAAACATGGCAAATGTTTAATAAATGTTTTTAAAAGCTGAGTTAGTCTCTCGTTCAGTTTTTACTGTAAATATACCTTTTCAGTAATGTTTTGAACCAAAGCAGTCAAGACTTGGAGTTGTCCAAGTAGACCCAAGGCACAGGGGTATGACAAATCAAGTCAGGCTAGGTCTAGAGAAGTATTTGTGGGAATAAGTACATAGATAATCATGACAAAGATAAGAAAACAGGGACATTTCTCAATATATTCTGGTGAAAAAAATATCCATTCCAGGGAGGTCTATCAAAATTTTGAAGAAACATGGGTTATTACCTAATACCAAAGTGCTTGTCATCTCAGAGAGGTGGGAGAGGAGGGAGGGAGGAAGCGAGGGAGCGAGAGAATCTGGAACTCAAAATTTAAAAAAAAGAATGTTAGAAATTGTTTTTACATGTAATTGGATAAAAAACAAAATATTTGAATCTTAAAAAAAGAAACGGGTTATTGTTATCAAATGAGCTAGTGAATGTAAAAACACTTTATAAATGGTAAAGCACCATATAAATGTGAACTAGTAATATATACCAACTCTTTGGCAAGGCTTGGGATGGCTATAAAGACAGTGGAAATTGTAGGTTTTTTTATCCCCAGTCTAAGAAGAGAGAAAACGAAGGTGAGATCAGGACTGGAAGGTTGGTATTTTCCTATACTCAGCAGCAGTCTTTTTTTAAGAATTTATGGAGGAGTAGCTAGGTTGTGCAGTGGCTAGAGCACTGGCCCTGGAGTCAGGAAAACCTGCGTTCTAGAAGACCTGAGTTCAAATTTGACCTCAGACACTTGATGCTTAACTGTGTGACCCTGGGAAGTCACTTAACCCCAATTGCCTTGCAAAATAAATAAAAAAATTTAAAAAAAGAATCCATGAGGAGAGGAGAGAAGACAATAAGAGGAGAAGAGGAAGGTAGTGGGATCTTCCTTCCCCTCAACACACTGAACAGAGAAAGAGACATCTGTAATACGTTTCTTCGTACCAAACCTCCTTTAGAGACCATCAGAAGTGAGCTCTAGGGAACCAGCAGCACATTGTACACAGCAGCAACAACATTGTGCAATGATCAACTATGACTGACTTAGCTCTTCTCAGCAACACAATGATCCAAGACAGTTCATCAAGGACTCATGGTGGAAAATGCTGTCCACATCCAAAGAACTGATGGAGTCTGAATACAGATCGAAGCATACTATTTTCACTTTATTTTTTTTGTGTTTTTTTCCCTTTTGTTCTGTTTCTTCTTTCACAATATGACTAATACAAAAATACGTTTTACATGATTGCACATATATAACTTATATAAAATTGCTTACTGCCTTAGGGAGGGGGGGAATGGAGGGAGAAAACCGGGAACTCAAAAATTTTATTAAAAATGACTGTTAAAAAGAAAAAAGGAAAAAAGAAGTATGCTGTAAACAGATAAGAGGAAAGGTATACAGCTTTGGGGGTTTGGGATTTTATTTTTTAATCACAGGTGGTCACTCCAGTGGTTGGAAGGAATCCTGAGTCATAAAGAACAGACAGTCCTAACCTCTCTTCTCTCTGTTTCATGGCAAGTGGGTGAGACTGGAACCCATTCCTTCTCATATCCTTTTATTCTGTTAAAGGCTGAATTTGACTGATCTAATACAACTTCCCAAAAATACCTGTGGTTGACCTTGTCCTTCCATTTCCTTATGTACCTGATTGTTCCCAGTATGAGGTCATGAGACAGTTCTGGGAGCCATGCAGTGAGTGACCCTGCTGGAAATCACCGCTTTGCTCCTACCTCAAAGCAGAGGTTCCAGTGGAAAAGAAATGCCCATGGTCACACAGCTTCACACAGTAAAGGAAATAATACTTATTTGGATGAATAGTCCCTACAAAGCCATTTTATAAGCCTTTCTGTCCTTCAAGACTTAGTTCAAATACTCCCTCCTCCATGAAATCTGCCCAGATCATTGCAGCTGGAAGTAATCTCTCTCTTCCTTGAACTCCATCAGGGAATACTCCTTTGAGTTAGCTATTTTTGTACATGTTTATCTCTTCTGCTAGACTGTAAGCTCTTGAGGGCAGGGAATATAACTTACATATTTTTGTATCCCTCCCAAATGCCTTAGAAGCACAGTGCACATATAGTAGTCACTCAATAAATATTTGAATTAAAAAAAAATAAAAACTGAGTTAGTCTCTCATTCAGTCTTTACTAGAAACATACTTTTTCAGTAATGTTTTGAACCAAAGCAGTCAAGACTTGGAGTTGTCCAAGTAGACCCAAGGCATAGGGATATGACAAATCAAGTCAGGCTAGGTCTAGAGGAAGAAGAAGGGAACCTTGACATACCAGGGTCTCAGTGTCAGAAAATCTCTTAAGGGTCTCAGTGGAGACATAAGGGTCTCTTGTGAGTAGACCTGAACATGCTATGCCAGAATTACAGGAGAGACAATCAGCACCATTTCTAAAAGTGACCTTCCCTTGGCTAAACATTTGTTTTAATTCCCAGCCTTTGCTTCCTTAAATTTATCTGAAGGTGTCATCTTTCAAAATTTATTAACATTTACCAAAAAGTAAAAACAAACAAAATAACTCCACCTAAATGATTATTTTTAAAAATGGCATGCCTGATCCCTATGATAACTTTTGTACTGTTTTTGAAATCAGAAATGGAAAAATTGTAAGTTGCAATAATTCAATGAACACCATCCGTCTGTACTGAATGCCAGCTCTATTCAGTAAGCACAGTGGGCACTCAGCAGCTGGAACCTGCAATTTTATTCTAATGGGGTTTTAAAAAAATTTTATGGTAAAGAGAAAAATCAAAAGTTTATCTTGTTATTGTTGGCTAGTCTTGGACGTTAGGGAATCAGTCAAGAAAAACAATAAAATATTTAGAATGTGGTCAACAAAAGAATGTATATCCTTCTATGAAAAGGCAAGCGACAGGCAGCTAGGTGGTGCAGTGGATAGAGCAACGGCCCTGAAGTCAGGAGGACCTGAGTTCACATGCGGCCTCAGACACATAACACTCACTAGCTGTGTGATTCTTGGCAAATCACTTAACCCCAATTGCCTAGCCTAACCCCCCCCCAAAAAAAAAAAGCAGGTGATTTACTGAGAACCATATATTCAAAATATTACTAATTCAATATAATTGACATTTAAAAAATAATCCTTAGGGATAAAAAAAATACTGCTTCTCAGTTGAAACAACTAATAATATACAAATAGCAGACAACTAAGAGTCCCTCTGAGCCAAATATAGCCAATGTAAAAAGAAAATAAATTCATCTTCCATAGAACACAAGAATGCTAAGGTTAGTAAGTTTCTATACATGCCTATAATATCAGTTTTCCTCACTTATAAAGACAGAACTGTATAATGAACTGACAACTGATAAAATTCCAGGATCCATGAATTATCATGACTGAACAGACTCTGCATAAATGTAATTTGTAAAAGATGTATTTGTTCTTTTAAGAAACTAACAAGCACTTGCAATTTTTCCTTTTTGAACGTTTTTTTTGTTTATTTTGAATAACAAACTCAAGATATAGTCCAATAAATCTAAAAAACTACACGTTTTCATATTAACGTCTTCATCCAATTTAGCCTGACAACCACACTAAGATTTCAAGCGAATAAGGCAAGGTCTCTAATAAGGCTTTCAGTTTCCAGGAAGTGTTCATGTATTGAGCTGCGGGTACACGTATGTGGGATGCATGAGTTGTGATAGTAATGCAAAAAGGAAAAGAGAATCAGTAAAAAGTTTTTAAAAATATACACAGAAGACAGCACTACATATGAAAGGGGTATATTATTGTGTTAATATAATATAAACTTAAATAAGCAGTATATAATATAAATTCAGGAATTTACGTGCAGTACTTGTTTTAAGTTTTTTGTTATATGGAAATGCTAATCTTTGTAGACTTTTGAAAAATTCATTTTTAAACTAAAAAACTAAAAAAAAGTTTAGTCACAAAACCAACTTCATAAACGCACCCAAACGAGCTGTGCATTGCACCAAAATCAATTTATGCTATCTTAATTATATAAAAGACATGTTCTGTACCTCTAGACTGAAATTTCCCTTGAAATTTAGCTTCTGAAAATTAGCTTTGGGGCAGCTAGGTGGCGCAGTGGATAGAGCACCAGCCCTGAAATCAGGAGGACCTGAGTTCAAATTTTATGCTAGACCAAACACTTGACACTTACTAGCTGTGTGACCCTGGACAAGTCACTTAACCCCAATTGCCTAAAAACAAACAAACAAAAAAAAGAAAAGTAAAAGAAAATTACCTTTGCTTTCCTGCCATTACTCAGAAGGATTAGTACTCTAACAGTCCTTCAGACAGAAAGCAACAGGCCAAGGAAGTCTTCATCACACAGTAAGGCACAGAAGACTCAAGAAGGCTTAGTTCCACTATCCAAAGGCCAACAGTTCAAAATTTTCTTTATTTTCCATCTTTTGGCACTACTATGATGCTACATTCTTACAGTCATTTTTGGCTTTGCCTTTTTTAGCAATACTGATATTCAAACATTTGTGAAAATCTGATGTTTCATTCTTCACTATAACATTAAAACTTACAATATTTTTCTCATTTCCTTCTCAACAGCAAAAACAAAACAAAACACCTCATTCAAACTTTCTTTGGCCAGGTACTTTATTACCCAGCTTTCTACTTTCAGTCTTAACTCTATGGTTATTAACTTGAAACATGATGATAAGCGATATTAGATGAAAGAGGAGTCAATTTCTTATGCTGGAGAATCAGATGGGATATAGCAGGATTTTGAAACTTTAAGACTAAACAGGCTTGGTCGTCTGATCAACAAGTTAGAGACACTTTCCCTGATCATCATGACTTCTCAAACCTCTCCAAAATTAGAATTATGCACAAGAGATAGTGCAATATCAGCTTTTTCCATGGTCTTAGATACCAAGAAACCTAATGAGGCAATAATACAATGAACTAAAAGAGAGAAAGCCAATCCCTAATGGTCTTCCTTGGACATTCCCAATGGTAACTCCCTCTGGGAGAGCTATACAAGCTGACCCATTGCCTTGCAATAGAACTCAACTCCTCTTCTTCCTTTCACAGCCCAAGAACCAAAAGCTTGCTATGGCTGGGACTGCAATGTGACAACCCTGTGTGGTGCAATAGTGCCCAGCCAGAGAATTGGGGTACTCTGCGTGTGTGTGTGTGTGTATGTGTGCGTCCAACTAGCTTGAAAAAATAAAGGTGGAATAGCATCAAGCCAGGGCCAATTCTTCCCACTAAAAGTCATGCAGGGCAGAGATTGAGTCCTATGAAAGATGAATCCACAGCATGGGAGAAAGATGGGAGTTTTTATGTTCAGCCCCCAGGGAAACTATTATCAAAGGGAAAGGAGTCAGAAAATGAGCAATAGGGAAATACAAGGAAAAAAGATTGAAATACCAAAAGATTGAAGAAAGAAGAAAACTCAATTAAAGACCTTCAGCACAAATAGATAAACTAAGAAGGAAATATGGCCTCCTGATCATTAAAACAAGTCCAGACATTTATGACTAAATGTTTCAAGAAACAGGAAAATGAATCCACACTTGATGACACAGAGGCCCCTATGGATTCCCAAGAAAGCATGGAACCACAGCAGGATATTCCTGAATGGTTTAAAAAAGCAGTAAGAATTATGAAATGAAATTGATGGTCTGCACAGGAGAAATATTTGGTAAAACAGAAAAACCTGAATTCATTGTACCAGACTTCACCAAAGAAATATAAAAGAGAACAAGTAATAAGAAATACAGTGATGTAAAAGACAATCTGGAAGAAAAAAGTAAAAAGCAATCACATTAAAAGAAAATATGATCTTTATGCAAGCAAAGTATATTGATCTAGAAGACAGGATCTGTAAAGATAACTTAAGGATTATAGGTCACCCAGAAGAACAGGAAAAGTTAAAAAACCTGAATATCACAATACAAGAAATGCTATAATAAAACTGTTTAGATCAGGGGTGGGAAACCTGCAACCTCAAGGCCTCATGTGGCCCTCTAGGTCCTCAAGTTTGGGCCTTTGACTGAATGCAAACTTCACAGAACAAATCCTTTAATAAAAAGTTCCAAGGTTGCTCACCCCTGGTACAGAACTTCTGAATACAGAAAATAAAGTCACAATTGAAAAAATCCACAGACTGTCTACAGGGAAGAAACAACTACAGCAACAACAAACCCATGCTAGCAAGCTCTAAGATACATAGTAGTTAAATTTAACAATTTCAATGATAAACAACAAATTCCACAAGAAACCAAAAGAAAAATCTTTAAATAACTGTAGGAGGGAATAAATCCAAAGAGCAAAGGAGCTCAGGATTCAAACCAAGGTGGTATATCCTGTAAAGCTGAGCTTAGTTATTAAAGAGAAAAGATAAATGTTCAATAAAAAAGAGACATCTGAAGCACTCCTATAAAGAAAAACAGACTTGAGAAGAAAATTTAACAGGCTGAGAAGTGAAGGGAAGGGGAGTTGATAGTATGAGTGTGAAGCTGCATATAAAGCAGGACCTGGTTCATCATGTTAGGCTTTTTAAAAAAAAATTTTTTAACATTCTTTTCTTTTTAAATTTTGAATTTTAAGTTCTCTCCCTCCCTCCCATAACCTCCAAAACCCACTAAGAAGACAAGGAACATAATATCAATTATGTATGTGAAACCATGCAAAACATTTGTTAGCATATCTTTTTTTTTTTTAAGGAAGGAAAAAAGTGAGAAAATTATACTTCAATTTGCATTCAAAGTTCATCTGTTCTCTATCTGGAGATGGATAGCATATTTTCATCAAGAGTCCTTCAGAATTGTCCTGGGTCATTTCTTGTCATTTCTTATAGCACAACCTTACACCATCACAATTATATGCCACAACTTCTTCAGCCATTCTCCAAGTGATGAACATTCCCTCAATTTCCAATTCTTTGACACCAAAAACAACCCAAAAAAACCAAAAACTAAAAAACAACAAAATTTATATGTATAGATGCTTTTCCTTTTCCTTTATCTCTTTGGTATCATAAAAAGAATTTGGTAGGACTCCTTTTTCACCTATTTTCCCAAATAGTTTATATAGTTTTGGAATTAGTTCTTCAAATGTTTGATAGAATTCACTTGTAAATCCATCTGGCCCTAGTGACTTTTTCTTAGGGAGTTCAGTGATGGCTAGTTCAATTTCTTTTTCTGAAATTGGGTTAAGTATTTTATTTTCTCTTCTGTTAATCTGGGCAATTTACATTTTTGTAAATATTCACCCATTTCACTAAGACTATCAAATGTATTGGTTTACAGTTGGGCAAAATAGCTCTTAATTATTGTTTTGATTTCCTCTTCCTTGGTGTGAATTCACCCTTTTCATTTATCATGCTGGTTAATCTGGTTTTCTTCTTTCTTTTTTTAAATCAAATTAACCAAAGGTTTATCTATTTTATTGTTTTTTTTCCTCCATAAAACCAGCTCTTAGTTTTATTTATTAGTTCAATAGTTTTTTTAGTTTAAATTTTATTAATCTCTCCTTTGGTTTTCAGGATTTCTAATTTGGTGTTTAATTGAGGATTTTCAATTTGCTCTTTTTCTAGCTTTTTTAGTTGCATGCCCAATTCATTGATCTCTTCTTTCTCTACTTTATTCATATAAGCATTTAGAGATATAAAACTTTGCTGCATCCTATAAGTTTTGGTATGTTGTCTCACTATTGTCATTCATTCTCTTGGATGAGGTTATTGATTGTTTCTATGATTTGTTGTTTGACCCAGTCATTCTTTAGGATTAGATTATTTAGCTTCCAATTAATTTTTACTCTATCTTGCCATGGTCCTTTATTACATGTAATTTGGCCAATTCTACTTTTTAAGGACTTGTTTTCTACAGTTAATTTTTGTCCTTCCTTTTTCAAGCTATTGACGCTCTCTTGCATACCTCTCACTTCTTTTCCCAATTTTTCTTCTACCTCTCTTATTTGACTTTTAAAATTCTTTTTGAGTTCTTCCAAGAAGGCTTTTTGGACTACACACCAGTTTATATTGCCGTTTGTGGTTTCAGATGTGGGTATATTAACAATGTTGTCCTCTCCTGATTTTGAGCCTTGATCTTCCCTTTCTCCAAAATAAGAATCTAAGGTCATTTTCAGTTTCTGCCTTTCATTCATGGTGTTTGCCTATTTCCTGACTTTAAAAAAAAAATGTTGAGTTCTCCTGCTGGAACAAAGGGGGCACTTACCCAAGCTTCTTTTACTGCTCACTGCGGCCTTGCACTTGAATGTTTGGCTCCTGCTGGCTTGGGACTTGCACAGGAATATTTCAATGCTGGTAGATTTCTGCCAGCCTGGAGCTTTGCATTCTGGAGTTGTGCTTCCCAGAGTTGTGTTGAAGCACTGGGTGATTTCGTTGCTGAAGAAAGCGTCACCAGTGGTGGTTTTCCGAACTGGTGTCTTCCAGTTCCCCTTCCTGTATTGAAGCTCTTGGGGGGAGGGGGGATCCTGGTGTTGGCATTTGCCTGCTCCACCAACCTGATTCTCAGGATCTCCCCTGAAATGCTGAGGTGAGGCATGCCACTGGTTTGCTCCCCTTTCCGCATAATGAGAGGGGCCTTTCCCACTAATTCCCCAAGTTTCCTGGGGTACAAGACTGCTGTGCCCTGTCTTTTTGCTGGCTCAGGGTTTTTCCTGGGTAGATATTTTCTGGGTTTTCAGAGGTCAATGAGGGAAGGTGAGAGTAACTTACTTTTTACTCCACCATCTTGGTTCCCCCTTTGATCTCTTTGGGATACAGACCTGGCAGTGGTATTGCCAGATCAGAGTACGCACAGTTTTATAGCCCTTTGGCCATAGTTCCAAATTGTTCTCTAGAATGGTTAGACCAGTTCACTACTCCACCAAGAATTCATTAGTATACCTATTTTCCCTTCATTTCCTCTAGCATTTATCATTTCTGATAGGTGTGAGGTACTACCTCAGAGTTGTTTTAATTTGCATTTCTCTAATCAATGGTGATTTAGGGAATTTTTTCACATGACTATGGACAGCTTTGATTTCTTTTTCTGAAAACTGTTTATATTCTTTGACCATTTGTCAATAGGGGAATGGCTCCTATATTTATAAATTTGACTCAGTTCCATACTCAGTATATATTTGAAAAATGAGGCTTTTATCAGAGACACTTGCAGTAAAATGTTGTATATTAATTCACTGTCTATGATACCTTTTAGCATAACATAGTTTCCTTGATTATCTCTTTTAATTAGATTGTATTTTGTTTTTGCTTTGTCTGAAATCATAATTGCTAACCTTGCCTTATTTTTAACTTCAGCTGAAGAATATCAGATTCTTTTCCGGTCCTGTATTTCAACTCTGAATGTACCTCTGTTTCAACTGTGTCTCTTGTAAACAACATATTGCTGGATTCCAATGTCTAACCAATTCTGCTCTCTGTTTCCACTTTATGGATGAGTTCATCCTATTCACACTCAGTTATGATTACTGTGTATCCATCACATTTCTTGTTTCTTCTTCTTTTTATCCTCACCTTCTCAAAAGTCTATCTTGTTTTTAATCATTGCCTCCCTTAATCCTCCCTCCCTTTTATTCTCCTGCCCTTTCTTTTACCACCTTCTCCACCTATTGGTATTCCCTATTGGGTAAGTTATATATCTAAGTAATACAACTAAGTATATATATTTTTTTCATCCCTCTATGTACTAAACCCAATGATAATGAGGTTGAAGCATTGTCTGCCACTCCTCCCATTTTCCCTTCCACAGTAAAAGCTCTTAGGGGCAGCTAGGTGGCGCAGTGAATAGAGCACAGGCCCTGAAGTCAGGAGGACCTGAGTTCAAATCTGGTCTCAGACCAAACACTTGACACTTACTAGCTGTGTGACCCTGGGCAAGTCACTTACCCCCAACTGCCTAAAAAAATAAAAAATTAAAAAAATTAAAAGAAAATATCTATCATCTTCCCATAGGGGAATGTAAACTGATTAACTTGATTGAGTCCTTTATGATCACTTTTTCGTGCTTACCTTTTTATGGTTCTCTTGACTCTTGCATTTGAATGTCTAATTTTCTATTTATCTCTGGCTTTGTCATTAGGAATGCTTTAAAGTACTCTATTTTAATATTTAATTTAATATTTAAATATCCTTTTTTTTTTTACCTCCTCAAGGATAATACTCAGTTTTGTTGGATAGGTGATCCTGGGTTGTAATCCTACCTCCTTTGCTTTCTGGAATGTTATAATCCAAGCCCTCTGCTCCTTTAAGGTGGAAGCTATTAAATCTTGTTTTACCCTGACTCTAGCTCCATGAAATTTGAATTATTTCTTCCTGGCTGCTTTCTATAATTTCTTCTTGACCTAGGAGGAATTTGGCTATAATATTCCTGGGAGTTTTAATTTTGGGATCTCTTTTAGGAGATGATAAGTGGATTCTTTCAATTTCTATTGTATCTATGACATCAGGCTAGTTTTCCTTAATAATTTCTTGAAATATGATGTCATTATCTATTTTCCACGTCAGTTGTTTTTCTGATGAGAATGATTTTATCATTTTAAAAAAAAATATATTACATATATTTTATTCCCCCCCAATTATATGCTAAAACAATCTTTAACATTTTTTTAAAGTTTTGAGTTCCAAATTGTATCTTTTCTCCCATCCCTCCCTCCCTAAGACAGTAAGCAATTAGACATAGGTTATACATATGCAATTATGTAAAACATTTCTACACTAGTCATTTTGTACAAGAAGACTCAAATAAAAGAAAAAGAATCAAATAAAGTGAAAAATAGCAGGTTTTAGTCTGTATTTAAACAATATCGATTTTTTCTCTGCAGGTGGATACTATATTTCATCATTAGTGCTTTGGGACTGTCCTGGATCACTGTATTACTGAGAATATCTAAGTCATTCACAGTTGATCACAGAACAATATTGCTATTACTGTGTATAACATTCTCCTGGTTCGATTCACTTCACTATGCATCAGTTCATGTAAGTCTAGGTTTTTCTGAAATATTTTGTTCATCATTTCCTATAGCACAATAATATTCCATTACAATCATATACCACAGTTTAGCCATTCCTTAATTGATAGGCATCCCTTTGATTTCCAATTCTTAGTCACCACAAAAAAGAGCCACTATAAATATTCATTACAATGCATCAGTGTCCCAATTTTTCCATATTTCCTCCACATTTTTTCATTTTCCTTTTCTGTCATATTAGCCAATCTGACAGGTGTGAGGTGGTAGTTTTAATTTACATTTCTCTAATCAATAGTGATTTAGGGCACTATTTTCATATGATTATAGATAGCTTTGATTTCTTCATCTGAAAACTGCCTGTTCATATTCCTTAACCATTTATTAGTTAGGGAATGACTTATATTCTTGTAAATTTGACTCAGTTCTATTGAGAAATGAGGGCTCTGTCAGAGAAACTTGCTGTAAAAATTGTTTCCCAGCTTTCTGATTTCCTTCTAATCTTGGCTGCATTTGATTTGTTTGCGTAAAACCTTTTAAATTTAATATAATCAAAATTATCCATTTTATATCTCATAAATTCACTATCTCCTTTTTGGTCATAAATTCTTCCCTTAGATCTGAGAGGTAAACCATTCTATGCTCCCCTAATTTGCTTATGGTATCCTCCTTTATGTGTAAGTCAAGTGCCCATTTTGACCTTATCTTGGTAAATGATGTAAGATGTTAGTCTATACCTAGTTTCTGCTAAACTGTTTTCTAATATTCCTATCAGTTTTTGTTAAATAGTGAATTCTCATCCTAAAAGCTTGGATCTTTGGGTTTATCAAATACTAGATTACTGTGTTCATTTACTACTGTTTATTGGGCACCTAATCTATTCCACTGATCCACCACTCTATTTCTTAGCCAGTACCAGATTGTTTTAATGATTACCATTTTATAATACAGTTTGAGATCTGGTACTGCTAAGCTTCCTTAATATTGTTTTCATTAATTCCCTTGATATTTTTGACCTCTTAGTTTTCCTGATGAATTACTGTTACTATTTTTTCTAGCTCTGTAAAATGTTTTTTTTTTTTGTAGTTTGATTGGTATGGAACTGAATAAGTAACTTAACGTAGGTAAAATTGTCATTTTTATTATGTTCAGCCTACCAATTAGCAATTTGGTATTTTTCTAATTGTTCAAATCTGACTTTATTTGTATGAAAAGTATTTCATAATTGTGTTCATCTAGTTCCTGGATTTGTCATGGAAAGTAGACTTCCAAGTATTTTATATTGCTACAATTATTTGAAATGGAATTTCTCTTTCTATCTCTTATTGCTAGACTTTGTGTATACCGAAATGCTGATGATTTAAGTGGGTTTATTTTATATCCTGCAACTTCGATAAAGTTGTTAATTATTTCCACCAGGCCCTAAGTTTACCATCATATTGTCTGCAAAGAGGGATAGTTTTATTTCCTTATTGCCTATCCTAATTCCTTCAGTTTCTTTTTTCTTCTCTTATTGCTATAGCTAGCATTTCCAGTACAATATTGAGTAATAGTAGTGATAATGACCATCCTTGCTTCACCCTTGATCTTAGTGGGAAGGCTTCTAGCTTATCCCATTGCAGATATGATGACTGATGGTTTTAGATAAATACTATTTATCATTTTAAGAAAAGCTCCATTTATTCCTATGCTCTCTAGTATTTTTAATAGGAATGAGTATTGCACTTTGTCAAAAGCTTCTTCTGCTATTGAGATAATCATAGGATTCTGTTTGTTTTTTTATTCTTTTTGATATGGTCAATTATGCTGATAGCTTTCCTAATACTGAAGCAGCCCTGCATTCATTATGTAAATCCCATGTGGCCACAGTATACGATCGTTTTGATATATTACTGTAATCTTATTGCTAGTATTTTATTTAAAATTTTTGCATCGATATTTATTAGGGAAACCAGTCTATAGTTTTCTTTCTCTGTTTCTGCTCTTCCTGGTTTAGGTATTAGCACCATATTTGTATAGAAGGAATTTGGAAGGATTGCTTCTTTGCCTATTTTCCCAAATTATTTATTTAGTTTTTTTATTGGAATTAATTGTCCTTTAAATATTTGGTAGAATTCACTTATGAATCCATGTGGTTCTGGGGATTTTTTCTTAGGAAGCATTGATGGTTTGTTCAATTTCTTTTTACTAACATAGGGTTATTTAAGTACTCTATTTCTTCTTCTGTTTACCTGGGCAATTTATATATTTTTATATTCATCAATTTAATTTAGATTGTTAGATTTATTGACACACAATTGAGCAAATACCTCCTAAAATTGCTTTAATTTCCTCTTTACTGGTGGTGAATTCACCCTTTCCAAGCCTTTTTGGTGCTCTTCTTTCTCTTTTTAATCAAATTAACCAATGGTTTATCTATTCTATTTTTTTTCCATAAAAATAGCTGGTAGTTTTATTTATTAGTTCAATGATTTTCTTACTTTCAATTTTATTAATCTCTCCTTTGATTTTCAGGATTTCCAATTTGGTGTTTAACTGGGGATTTTTAATTTGTTCTTTTTCTAGTTTTTTTTTTAGTTGCATGACCAATTCATTGATCTGCTCTTTATTCTATTGATGTATTTAGAGATATAAAATTTCCCCCAAGTACTGCTTTGCCGCACCCCACAAATTTTGGTATGTTGTCTATTGCTGTCACTATCTTTAATGAAATTATTGATTGTTTCTATGATTTGTTATTTGACCCACTCATTCTTTAGGATTAGATTATTTAATTTTCAATCAATTTTAATCTATCTTTCCATGGCTCTTTATTACATGCAACTTTTATTGCATTATGGTATGAAAAGGATGTATGTAATATTTTTGCTTTTCTGAATTTGGTTGTGCAGATTTTATGCCCTAATACAAAGTCAATTTTTATGCAGGGGCCATGTACCACTGAGAAAAAAAACAATATTCCTTTCTATTCCCATTTAATTTTCTTCAGAGGTCCATTATAACTAACTTTTCTATAATTTTTATTCATTTTCTTAATGTCTTTCTCATTTAGATTTATATTAGATTCTGAATGGGACAAATTGGGGTCCCCCACTACTATGGTTTTACTATTTCCTCCTGTAACTCATTTAACTTTTCCAGTAAGAATTTGGATGTTATAGCATTTGGTGCATATATGTATGTTTAGTATTGTTATTAACTTCATTGTCTATGGTACTTTCAGCAAAATGTAGTTTCCCTGCTTGTATCTTCCAATTAGATCTATTTTTGCTTTTGCTTTGCCTGAGATCATGATAGCTTCCCCTGCTTTTTGTTTTTTTTCACTTTAGTTGAAACATAAAAGATTCTCCTCTAGCCCTTTATTTTACTCTGTGTGTGCCTCTCTGTTTCATGTATGTTTCTTATACACAGAATATTGTACGATTCTGGTTTTTAATCCACTCTACTATTCACTTAGGTTTTATGGGTGAGTTCATCCAATTCACATTCATAGCTATGATTACTGTGTATTTCCCTCCATCCAGCATTCCCCCATTCATCCTCTCTCTCTCTTTTTATTCTGTCCCTCCTCATAAATGTTTTGCTTCTGACCACAACCTCCCCCAATGCACCCTCCCTTCTATCAGCTCCCCACCTCTTCTCTTATCCCCTTTCCCTTCTACTTTCTTGTAGGGAAAGATAGAGTTCTATACCCAACTGAGTGTTTATGTTATTCCCTCTTTGAACCAATTCCAATGAGGACAAAGTTCAAGAGTTGCCCACCACCTGCCCCCATTTTTCCCTCCACTGTAAAAGCTCTTTTGTGCCTCTTATATGTGAGATAATTTACACCATTCTACCTCTCTCTTCCTCCTTCTCTCAGTGCATCTCTCTTTCTCTCTTCATAATTTTATTTTTTTGGATATCATCTCATCACACAACTCACACCTGAGCCCTCCATGTACACTCCTTCTAACTGCCTTAATAAGGAAAAAGTTCTTAGGAGGTGGAAGTATCATCTTTCCATGTAGGATATAAACAGTTTACTCTAATCAAATCCCTCATAATTTCTCTTCCATGTTAACCTTTTTATGCTTCTTTTGAGTCTTGTGTTTCAATGTCAAATTTTCTATTGTGCTCTGTTTTTTTCATCAGGAATGCTTGAAAGTCTTTTATTTTATGAAATGTCCATCAACTCCCCCTCCCCCCCCGGATCATACACTGTTTTGCTTGGTATATGATTCTTGGTTGTAACCTGAGATCCTTTACCCTCTAGAATATCACATTCCAAGCCCTCTGATCCTTTAATATAGAAGCTGCTAAATCTTGTGGTATGCTGACTGTGGTACCATGATATTTGAACTGGATTTTTGTTGTTGTTCTGGTTGCTTACGATATTTTCTTCTTGGCCTGAGAGCTCTGGAATTTGGCTATAATATTCCTGGGAGTTTTCATTTTGGAATCTCTTTCAAGAGGTGATCAGTGGATTCTTTTGATTTCTAATTCACTCTCTCATTCTAGGATAATAGGGCAGTTTTTCTTGACAACTTTTTGAAATATGATGTGTAGGCTCTTTTTTTGATCATGGCTTTAAGGTAGTCCAATAATTCTTAAATTATCTTTTCTTTATCTATTTTTCATATCACTTATTTTTCCAATGAGATATTTCACAACTTCTTCTATTTTTTTATTCTTTGCATTTTGTTTTATTGTTTCTTGCTGTCTCATGGAATCATTAGCTTCTACTTGCCCCATTGTAGTTTTTAAGGAATTATTTTCTTCAGTGAACTTTTGTACTTCCTTTTCCATGAGGCCAATTTGACTTTTTAAGGAGTTTTCTTCTTCAGTGAATTTTTGTACTTCTTTTCCCATTTGGCCAATTCTTTTTAAGGAATCCTTTTTTTCCCAGTGGATTTTTGTGACACTTTTACCATTTGGCCTACTCTGTTTTTTAAAGGTGTTATTTTCTTCAGTATTTTTTGTGCCTCTTTTACCAAGCTGCTGACTCTTTCTTGTATCACTTTTATTTCTTTTCTCCACTTTTCCTCTGCTTCCCTTATTTGATTTTAAAAATCTTTTTTGAGCTCTTCCAGGGCCTGAGAGCAACTTACAACTTTTCTTTGAGGCTTTGTATGTAGCTGCTCTGGTCTCATTTTCTGAGTCTGTGATTTGATCTTCCCAGTCCCCATGGTAACTTTCTATGGTCAGGTACTTTTCTGATGTTTGCCATTTTCCAGCCTTTATCTTAACTATTAACTTTGTATAAAGTTGGGCTCTGTTCCCAGGGTGGAGAGGGCATTGTCCCAGGCTGCAGGTTTTTCATGCTATTGTGTTCAGAGCTAGTCCTGGGGGGCCTCTAAGTTTCACTTCTCCCAAGGTGGTATGCTCTAAGGAGAGGTACGGTCAATATTCTCCTGGCCTGTGCTGTGGTCTGTGAGCAACCACAACCATTCTTTTCCACCCGGGAAGTATGACCAGGGTCTCTGCTCTTTCTCTTCCTCCTTCTCACTCTGGGACTATGATCCAGAACCACATATGGGCAATGCAAGAGTCTTGCGACCAGTGCCAGCAAAAGGTCTTCTTCAATCTCTTTCTGACAAGATTTCTGATCCCCCTTACAATCTGTGGGCTGAGAACTCGGGAAGCCATTGTACCTAATTCTGTCATCCCCAAGGCCTACTGCTGGCTCGTAAGAGTGCTGCCTATACTGGACTGTGATCTACTTTCACCCCAGTAAGACAAACCTTTCTAGTTGACCTTCTACGTTATCCTAGCCTGGAAAATTGTTTCACTCTGTCCTTTTGTTGGTTCTCCCATTGCAGAATTCATTTTGAGGCATTATTTTAGTGTTTTTTGGAGGGGAATTTAGGAAAGCTCAGGAGACTCCTCGCCTTTACTCTGTCATACTGGCTCCGCCCTACTCCTGCCAACCTCTTAAGTTTTCTTAGGCTGGAAAAACGGCTCATCCCAACCTTTTGTTGGTTCTGCCGCTCCAAAATTTGATTTGAGGTATTATTTTAAAGTTGTTTGAAGGAGAATGTTGAGAGAGTTCAGCTGGTTAGCTGCCCCTAATCCATTATCTTGGCTCCACCCACCTCAGCTATTTAGTTTCAACTTTTTTTCCCTTCTCATATCTCTGAGGCATATAGGGCATATAGGGAGGCATATATTGGTAAATGTAAGTAACATAAAAATAAGACATCAATAAATTTAATGTATCATATTCTAAAAAAAATATTAAATTAAAAAGAATAAATAGGCTCTTTGACACTTACATCAATTATCCATAACTTGAGCCCTGTTGGTAACCATGATTCCCTCCACCTAACTCTGGCCTATGACCAGCTCTGCCTAGATGCCAGACCTCATACAACAACCTAAGACAGATGAAGAAACTCTCCCACTCTTCTCTTATTCATATTTTCTCCTATATCTTTCCAGAAATCCTGGCACAGACCTATACTGGAACCCTAAATAGCAAGCAACTAACTGATTTTCATCATATTGACACCCAACTTCTGAGAATATAATTCTCATCATGTTAAATATCTCTTTATGTCATATATATGTATATATACATATATATGTATGTATGTATCTTTGAAATTCATTTGGTAGGACACTTTAGATCAAGCTGTGTGACTAAACCTGTTACAATGAAAATCCTATATTTTGCATAGCATCCCCTAAAGCAAGGATCTACACTACAATTGGACATCCAAAAGATCATAATAGCTAAATTTAAGACTATAGTAGTATATGAAATGAACATTTACTCACAAAATGTTGATCATTAGTGGTTTTAAAAAGCCACTAGCTATATAGCAGCTTTAACCCACCAAGGAATTCTTGAAGTAGACACGGGCTACCCAAACATTTAGATAAATGTATGCTGGAGGGAAGGCACGGCAGGAGCCATTTGATGGTAGAAAGGGTGATGGAAGAAGTACCAAAAATAGTAATAAAAGAAGGGAAAAAAACCAGGTCTACATTAATGTGGTGATGGCTCCAAAATGAATTCTATATGTATGTGACGTACATACTCAATACTCTCTTAGAAAAACTGAAAACACAGATCAAATCCACTTACGTACAACAGAGACAAAAGCCAAACTAAAGGGTTTTAACTAGAAGTTTTCATAATGCTGTGACTGACAGGCAAATTAGTCTAAAAAATGTGAGCTATTTCAGTGTAGGTTGTAGAGTACCATCTGTAAAACCATGAAATTTATAGTCCCACAGCTTTAAACCAGAGCAAAAAGATTATCACCAGGAGGCTGCTTTTCAATTTTGTAGACAATAAATCACCTCATTTGGTACTGTTAACATTCCTGAGTTAACTAAATAGACGTGAATATAACTTACATTTTTGAAGAGCTGCTCTGCAAGTTCTCTAATGTGCTTTATCATTTTCAGAGGGTTACTTTCTTCAACTTTAATTCGCTCCACTTCAAAGGCTACCAACTGAGGAAACAAAAGCCAGGAACCAATTTCAACACACAACATCTACTTGCTATGTTATTAAAATGTACAATAATCTTATATTATTCACAAATTTAAATGCCAGCATAAAACTATGATGCTAAAAACCTACCCCACTTTGTATTCTGGCTATTGTTCAGGCTTTAGGGCTCATGGCATAGGAATGCCATGGTCATTCTCTAATAATGTAGGATATTACTTCCTGTTAAAGATATTTCTAGGGCCCACAGGAGCCCTGCCAATCCCAAAACTGATAAAACTGGTAACACTTAGAATTTAGGAGGTCTAAACATTTCCTCAATATGTCAAGATTTTCATTAACCTTCAAAATCTTCCAGAAAAAAAGTATAACATCTTGTAATTCTGGTCTCTTCTCCTCTGAACTTTGGCCATTCAATTCAAAACTAAATTTGTACTTATTTTAGAAACTGGTGAGAGGCATGCTTTAGATCTCCTCAGTAAGAAACAATTCCTCCCTCCTAGGAACTTTCATAATACCTTAGCACTTGTTCAATTTTGCCTTCTGCTTCATACTATATTAATATATCATATTTATTTGTATACATGTTTTATTTCCTCTCTACCTGATATAAGTTCTTTAAAGGAAGGACCTGTTTTATTTCTCTTTATATTCCCATTCACTGCCTAGCATAGAGTCTGTATATAACAGGTATGCAATAGATATGGGCTGTATTGAATTATAAACAGGAGGCTAAAGCCTAGGGAGATTCAGTGACTTGCCCTCAGTCACACCAGCAGTAAGGGTCAGATGCCTGGGCTTGGCTCAGAGTTCTTCCCTGGACCAAAATGAGTGAAAGTCATGGGAAGACAAATAAGAATCACCAGTGAACCATAGGAGCTGTCACAAAGAGGAGGAGGCTGCCTCAGGAGGCAGGGGGTTTCTCCTCCTGGCTTTCCAAGGACACATGGGATGACTTTGTCACATGTCTGGTGGCTGAGATTCTCTTCCAAGGACAGATAGGCTGCTGGGCTTTCCTCCAACTCCAAAGTTGTGATCTGAGGAATCTACCCAATGTACCTGAGGCTGCTCTCTGGATCTCCTAATATAGTGGGGATCCTGATGTTAAACAGCATCATGATGATGTACGTGGGTCTATCACATGTAACCTTTTAAGAGGTAAACTATGAGCCTGAGAGAGGCTACTTTCTTTCATTTAGGGCTCCCCAGTAGCTCTTAGAGGAGTGAGCTTGATAAGAAAGAACTGAATACATTGTAGCTACTGCTGAATAACACACAAGGGGCCTAGCAGATAAGTCTGAGCTCTTCAGAAATGACCACTTACTTAGCAGACTCCACCTTGAAGTTTGTTGGTTACATACCAATATATAATTTCACTCCAATAAGGCTGGTAAGGTTATCACTTTATTATCACTTTCTACATCAAAAGTTCTGTTCATGTATTAAAATTACTCTAAAATTTAAAGCAAAATTATATAAAATAATTTTAAATTGTTATTTCTTTTTTATGAAAAATCATTAGTCCCAATGACGTGTATTTACTACTTCTAATACGTACTTTATTACTTAATATTCATATAAACTCTCCAGATAATTAAAACAGAAAATAAATTAAATTATACTCAAGATGTATAGTAAAAACTATTAAGGGTCTATAATTTTATTTTGTCCAGACCTGTGATTTCATTGGGTTAGGAATCTACCTCCACCAATGCAGACTGGAAGCTGCTCTGCAATTCATAGTTGGAGGAGAGGTCAGGTGACTTGGTTGGACAACCAGCAGGTGTCAAGTTGGGGTTTTAACCCAGGGTTTTCTGAATGAGGCAGCTTTCTATCCACTGTGTCATGCACTTCCTTCTCAAGATACTGAATGGTTTTTTTTAAAAATGTACTTATAGCAATAATTGTTATTAGATCGAAGATTTAAGAAAAAATCCCCTTCACTTTCACCTGTTACACTCATTCTATATAAAATACGACATATTAGATCAGGGGCTCTTAACCTGTTTTGTATCACAGATCCCTTTGGAAATCTGGTGAAGCCTATGAACCCCTTTCTCAGAATAATTTTTTTTTAAAATTCCTAACTGAAGTAAATGCTAGATTTCAGCTAGAGGTTACAGAAAATAACAATTTGCTTTTTCCATCTAAGTTCATGTACTCCTAAAATCTATTCATAGACCCCTTGGGGAATCTGTGGCCCTCACATTAAGAACCATTGCCTTAGATAATTCATACCTCATCAAAGAGATCACAGGATCTGTATGGAGGCCCTCTGTCTGACACAAAGCCTGCAAATGCCATTCCATTAAGCACCTTAATGAGGAAATCATTTTCAACCAAACCACGCTGTCCCAAGAAAGCTGTCTGTACAATAAAAAATATGAATGGGAGAGACCAATTAATAACTTACTAAGGTACACATGGACAAAATGTAAATATAAAACAAAAACCAAAACTACCAAATTTCTTCAGTTCATGAGGAAGCACCACTATTTTAAAGAACATTTGATACATTATGTTTTGATCAGAGTTAGGACTCAGAGTTAGAAGAACCTGACGTGGCCATTTACTAGCTAGGTAGATTAAAGACAAGTCCTTTTCTAAGACAGTTTCACCAATTGCCACCCACAGGGCAGACCAGGCAGACTAGCTGGAGTAGCCAGGCCCTCTGAGGGAGACACAGGAGGTAGCAGATGCCAGGTGAATCAAATAACCACTCTGACCAAGGTCACCCTTCATCCCTGATGGACACAGGGTGGGACCCACCCCAAAACCCTGGGAACAGCAAGGCTTCCAAACCAGTGCCCTCAGCCATCATCTTAAGCAGCAGCCCCTGAAAGATGAAGCCTGGCCTCTGTTCCTGAAGGGGCTACAGCCACAGCTAATGAAGACCCTGAAAAGAAAGTTCTTGGGGGCAGCTAGATGGCACAGAAGATAGAGCTCCAGCCTTGGAGTCAGGAGGACCTTAGTTCAAATCTGGCCTCAGACACTTGAAACTTACTAGTTATGTGACTCTGGGCAAGTCACTTAACCCTGACTGCCTCACCAAGAGAAAAAAAAGCTCCCCACCCCCCCCAAAAAAGTTCTTGCCACCAAAATCCTTGTCGAAAGGTTCATCATCAAAAATTGATACAATTTTATCAATAGAAACGTCATGAAAGAAGAGGCATTACCATCTGCTTTGCCACTTGACCCTAACTAAGGTCTGTGGGACCTTTCCATCTGACTTGCCCCTGAAACCTTCATAAATGTCATCTCCACTAGAATATAATTTCTTTGAGAGCAGGGACTGTCTTGCCTTTCTATTTGTATCCTCACCACTAGTAAATGCTTAATAAATGATTCAATCAGTAATCCTGCAAAATGGGGATCATACCATCTGAACCATTCTCTGGCAGGCTTGTTCTAAGGATTCAACAAGGTAAAAAGTGTAATGGCTTTTGTAACACTGCTCAAGGACAGGGCTTTTAAGAGGAAAACACCTTAGTGACACTATAATGCTACGGAAATGTGAGCTATGATTATTTGAAATAAAATGCCAAGTGAAAAAAAATTCATAATATGATTAAAAAATAAAAAACATGCTTATTAAAAAATTGGATCTCACAATATCCATGAAAAGGAAGTAAGTCCTGTCCATTGTGGAGGCCTGATAACTCTGGATGACATGTCTGAGCTGACAGGGGCTGTAGGGATCACTGCTAAGATGGAAATGAGAATCCTTGTGACACAACCTGTCACACAAGGCTGCTAAAAGCCTTGAATGGGATAAAGTCTATAAATGCTTCGTAAATGAAAATGGCTAAGTAAATGTCAATGAACATTTTTTGTTACTAACATCTGTGGGTTTAAAATTGTGCAATCGGCAAGAAAAACCACTGAGGCACAGCTCCAAGCCAATAGCACTTTATTAAAGGGTCGGTGGTTCCCACTACTGAAGTGGACCTCAGATCTTCCTCATGATCTTCCTTTTCCCAGGGCCTTACTTTTGTAGGGCTTGATACCCATACCCAAACATGCAAAAGACACACAGTAAAATACAAAATTTCATTGGTTGACAGACCTTGATTCTGACCCTCTACGAGGGCCAGAAATGATACATCAGTGTGGGGGGACACAAGATGGGCAAGGCAAGGGTCATCTCCAGTGACTAAGTGGTCATAAGATGGTCACCTTCTCATGTCAGAGAAGAGATGGTAGTCTGGAGGTACAAATTGGGGACTTTCTATATCATGCTACCCACAGTAGGCATGGACATGGAATTTGAGCAAAACAGGTGGAGATACCTTTGTCAGCATTCTTATGCTTGCCAAGTAAGCTTCATAATTGGTAAACAAGTGGTGAATGTTGGATTAAAGTTTGAGGCCCACCATAGAGGCCTACTATTAGGACCTACCTTACCTAATTATCCCTATATGAATTTTATAAAATATGTATTAGTACATGTATATTCTTGTATTGACTGTTAGATAACTGACTAGTATGTTACCAGATGAATATTTCACTAATAATCATTAATCATCATTACCCCTTATGGAATCACACTGAACTGACTGATACTGATTGGAATGGAGTAGGGGTCCAAATGAATAATTTTTCACACATCACTGTCCAACTCCCTTGTTCTACAGAAGAGGAAACTGAGGTCCAGGGAAAGACTTAGCCAAGATCACAGTCAGCCAATGGCAGAACCACGAGAACTAGAATCCACTTGATTTGTGATCAAATAGCTTTCTCACTACATTGTACTACTGCTTGTTTCTTCTAATATCTCACATTTAACTGTCTCCTGGTATTAGTTCTAAAAGGGGAGTAATTCATTTTCTTTTCACAGGCTGAAAGGTTTGTTAATGTTAGTTACCTTATGAAAGTGTATGACCGGCTCTGCATGGATTCTGATAAGCTGCAGGCAAGATCTATAGCCTTGGAAAAGCTGTGCAAATAATCTAAGGAAAACTGCCCGCACTTCTTTATCCTGAAAACAAGAAGGGAAAAATGTTAGGCTTTACTGAAACAACGAGAAAAGCCACAGAACCAATGAGCGGGAAGGGACCTGGGAATCATCTGGTCTCCTCTGCCCCCCACGTAGGGATCCCCATGTAGCAGCTCTGAGAGGTGGTTTAGTCTCTGCTCAGCACTTCCACGACGGCAACCCACAGGAGAAAGAAACGGCCCCTCCTTCCACTCTGGTTCCCTGCACCTTCTACCCACTGATTATAACATCATTCTCCATTAAACAGAAGCTCCAGAATTCTTTCCCTTGTCCGTGGGCTAAAGGAATACCCCTCTTCCTTCAACTCGTATCCAACAACAACACTAAAAGCTTCCAATCCTAAATTAATTCTAGAAATCAAAGCTGTATTAGATCTTAAAAAACTAAGATTCTATCAAAGTTCCTCTATGAAATGACTAACTTTTCCTATATTAATAAAGTGATGATCAAGATTTCTTTTTGGCAAATTATGTTTTTATAATCATGGGATTTTTTAAAATAATATTTTATTTTCTCCCAATTACATTAAGTCTTACGGTCTAAATTCTATCCCTCCCTCCCCTCCTGGACAGTAAGCAATCTTATATAATTATACATGTGCAATAATCATGGGAATTTTAGAACTAGTAGAGATCTTAGATACTTATCTAGAGAAAGCAACTGAAGCTTAAAAATAACATGCCCAAAGTCACAACCCAACCCTTGTTTCTATTCCAGCCAGTGGTCAGGGCTTCTGACTCCCAGACTAGTGCTTCTTCTTCTAGCTGTCCTGTGAGAGAACACTGTGATGCTTATCTGGTTGAAATTAAGGAAGCCGAGATCTCAATTCCTTAAATATTTTTCAATAAAAGTATCTTTTAAAAATTATTACAAAAAAATCAAAATTAAATGATAAACTTACTAGCATTTTTGAGTGTGACAGAGCTGTCCGTGGTGGAGGGAATGCATAATCTGCTACTTCTAGGTCTGGGTGCAAAATCTAAAATAAATATATTTTAATAAACAAATTGTCCTAATACTGTGGAAATACTTTTCTGTAAACAGAGAAAATGATAAAATTCCATCAATAGGCACCATCTTGCTAGCCGAGAAGTATTCAAAATTTCACAAGAGCTGAGTCACTCAATTAGATGACTCACACAAAATCTTTGCCCTTTTGGGCACAGTGATTACCTGTTTCAGAAACTGAAGTAATCAGCAAAGATGATAAAGGATGATATCAATTTGACAGGCAGGATAAATGAATAATCAAGCTCTCCAAGATCTGTTAAGATATCCTCAACCATTCTGGAAAGCAATCTAGAATTATGTTCGAAGAGTTATTAAACTACCCTTTAACCCAGCAATACCACTACTTGGTCTATTTCCAAAGATGATTAGGGAAAAATGAAAAGAACCTATATGTTCTAAAATGTTTGTAGCAGCTTTCTCTGTGGTGGCAAGGAACTGGAAATTGTAGTGATGCCCATCTAGGGTGCTGGAGAGGAGAGTCTATATTTGACAAATATAGCTAAGAAAACTGACATAAAATAAAGAGCACATTTATATAGCGTTCTAAGGTTGGAAAGAAAAATCGATATCCATCACCCGAAAAGACAAAAATAAAACAGGACCTGACCCTCCTCCACCCCTCCCCCCACCCTGCCCAAGGAGCTCACACTTGATCGAGGGAGATGACATACATACAGAAGTGTAGACATAAGGCAGAGAGGTTATTTTTTTCAAGTGTAGGTGAAGAGGAGCCCCTGGCACTGGGGGGATCAGGGTAATCTTCATGGAGAAGGTAATGCTGGAGCTGAGCTGGGAGGAAACTAGGAGTTCTCTGAGGTGAAACAGAAGGAGGGCCCTGCAGGCAGGAGAGACCGCTGAGGCAAAAGCACAGAGGTAGGAAACAGACTGGCATGGGAGAGGGACAGAAAGAAGACCAATGTAACTGCACTACAGAAGGGGCTGAAGGGCAGGTGTGTGTAATAAGGTTAGGAGGCAAAGTTGGAGCAAGATTGTGAAGAGCCTTAAATGCCAAAGAGAGGAGTCTGCACTGGACCCTGGATTCCTTAGAGCTTATAGAGTACAGGAAAAACCATGGTGGGACTTGTGCTTCAGGCAGCTGTACGGATAGTCAGCCAGAGAGGGGAGAGACTTGAGGCAGTAAGACAAAGTAGACAGCCCCTGCCAGAATCCAGGGAGAAGTGCCTAGGCCTGGAATACCGGTGCTGGCTATGTGAACAGAGAAAACTGCCAGGTATGAGAAAAACTGTGGAGGCTGAAATGACAAGACTTGGTGACTGACTGGATGTGTTTGGTGAGGGGTTTTTACATACAGGACATTATCTGACTTGATCCTCATAGTATCCCTGTGAGGTAGATGTGATGATTATCCTCACTGACAGATGGGGAAACTGAGGTTCAGCAAGCTGAAAGGGTTTGCCTGGGATCAGAGTAAAGGTCTGAGTGAGGCTGGATGTGTATCTAGGTCTCCCAGACAGCAATTCTAGCTCCATCCACTATGACATACTGTGTTACGCAATTATTCACCTACTAATATTCATTCAGAATCTGGAAACCATAGTGTTCACCTAAATAGGTGTCCAATGCCCTTATATTCCCAACCATTTAATTTCTATGCTGATTTTGCAAACAAAATCACCATTAAAAATATGACATACCAGAGAAAGGGCCATTTGTGTCTGATGTAACAGTGGTTCTGGGAGTGGAGAGAGGTGAATACATTCAGGGATTTTAATAGTGCCTCCATCCAAATCGGCAATGATTACATCCAACTGGAGGAAACAAAAATAAACCAAAACTGAAACTGATCATATGCTAATGTAAAAATATAAATTAATATATTATAAAATTATTCAACTGTATGTCATTATTCAAAATTACTAATCAATTAGACTGAGGTCCTGGATATCCTGCTAATAATAAGCACATGGAACAGTATAAATGAGATAGGAAAGGAATCTATTTACCTAATTAAGAGAACAGAATTTTCAAGTATTTTAGGTTAACATTAATCAAACTGGTATTTTGATAACCTCATGTAAAATTCTTCATAAAAATCCTACTCTTGGAGTCTCACTGTAGCACGGTAAGAACCTTGGATTCTTGAGGGCTATGCCAATAGAGTCCAAGGTTCTGCATGTTCACCCAAGACAGAAAGATGTGGGGTACAATCCTAGAGACACAATGTAGGCACCACTCAATGACCAGCTGGGCTCCCTGTGATCTCTATCGGTGGAGGGAGTACTTGCATTGATGAAATCGTGGACCAGTGAGGTATCAAAGAAAATGTTTCATTTTATTAGTTTTCCCTCCACATTCTAACCTATCAAAATCTTTCTGAATTTTCATTTCTAATATACTGATTAGTCTTCCTAGTTTTTTGTCACCTGCATTTATAATTGTGTCATCTACAGACTTAATATGAATATTACATCAGGGAAGGAAATCTTTGTTGATCAAAGAGAAGACTTTAACTTTGGCCCTTTCTGTTGTATAGTTTCACAAGGGGCTTAGAAGATAAATATGGCATGAGGGCCTTTTTCCAGCAAGAAAGTCTTGACAGAACCTTTGAAATCCTGGATAGATGCAAAATAGGAGTTGAGCTACTTTCTCTCTGTTATTTGTTATTGCTACACCATCTCTGTCAATATCTTTTGCAAGATTCAATCTAATAATTATTTACTGACAAGTAATAATGACTTCAAATGAAGACAAGTAGGCATCTCATCTCAGGTGGGGAGGCAACAAGCATATAAAAGCGTTTACTATGTTCTAGGGACTGTACATTAGGATAAGTAAGCTTTTAGAGTTGACAATGTATTCATAACTAGGACATTTGCCAAGGAACTTCAAATCCATCTTTCTTGATGGATCTGATGGAAGTTATGATTGTTGTTTGACTGTGATACAGATAATAAGATATCAATTTTATTATACCATTAGTGAATATACAAACTTATTATTCTATGAGAGAAGAAATTAATTACATGAATAGACTTATTTCCAGGAGCACTGATTCTAGCAGGCGTAAGGCAATATAGACAGTTATACGTTCAAGTGGATCCTATCATCCTTTTTTATCATCACCATTTTATTGAGAATTAAACAGAAACATCCTAACACTAGATTAAAGGTATCACTGGAAACAAAGAGATATGGTAAAATTTTTAAATAACGATAGTAATTGTAAATGTGAATACTTACAAGTTCATGGACTTCAGTACGAAAGACAGAATGAACTCCGATAATGAAAGGTGTTGGTGACTTAGAACTTCCAATAATTGAGCCGGAAGAATAGGGATATAAGGATAACTAGGAGTAATTTTTGAAAATCACATTAAGCATATTTTCTTTTTCATTTTGCATACATTTTTCTTTATAATTTCTTCAATGTGGCCTAGAATTTTATTATTGACAGTGTTCAAAATTATGAGTCAGTTTGTTGCATAACCTTCAGTGAGACACATGTAAGTGGCTCATATTTAACTATACTATTTAGCTGAAATCCCTTTGTAAACTTTATAGTCAGTGAGTATATAAATTGAGAATAAATATTAGGGCCAGTTAATAAAAGCTCACCTATATTTAAGAGGAAACATTAAAGACTCTAGTGCTCTGCAAGCATCACTAAGTCTCTGGAAACTGGTGGAATGAAAGAGAACCTTGTTTTCTGTGAGTACAGCACAAAAGAGGCTGAGGACATTTTGGATTCCTGAAAAGAGAAGAACACAATTTTACCACATGCATGTACATACCTCAAACACACTGCCAACAGAGAACAGAGAGATTAAAATGACAAGAAAGAGAAATCAGTGCTCTTGGAATCATTGTAGGAAAACATGTGGTACAGTTCTAAGTGGCAGAAAGCCAATGAATTTGCTGTTTTTTTCAAATGGTCAGTTTAGTTTGCCTAATCCTTCAAATCAGTACAACACTCATTATTTTATTATAGTCTGGATACTATTATGCATTCTTAAACTTAATTTCCACAATCCAGTCTATGTTTTTGAATAGTGATAACCAATGTTACTAAAAGAGTACATGGAAATAATGATGCTTCCTTACAGACCTGCGGTATTAGCAGATTAAATGAGACGGAAGAGTTTGGTTTTTTTTGAAACGTGCAGTAGTAGTAATCACTAAAGAGATGAGACTCAGAAATGGTCTTAAAAAGTACAAATACAAATTAGCTCTTTGAAAAATGGAATCACTCTTATTAAAAAGTATTGATAGAGATATTTTCCTTTTTCTGCAGCCACCAGGTGGGTTAAAGACCTTAATATCTCTTTCTTGGAGCCTTCTAACTGAGTGCTCTCCATGCATTTATTCCTGTTCCAATTCATTCTGAATGTGGCTGTCAGATTACAGTTCTGATCAGAACGTGTCCTTTTCCTTTCCACCTCACACTGGAAAATTTTCGATGTGATTCCTTCAATTCCTTTCCACTGCCTTTCAAATGAAAACCAAACAACATGACCAGTGCTTTTGTATATAACTAGTTGGGCTCCTTCCTGGATCACTGCCTTGTTGTGGCACAGGCTTGTGTAGCTGAGGTTACCCAGGACAGATAACTCACAGTGGAGAGTTCTGATAAAAAATGATCCACTGCAGAAGGAAAAGGCAAACCTTTGTCAAGAAAACCCTATGGACAATATTCTATGCTTCATGAAGTCACAGAGAGTCCGACATGACTGAATGACTAAACAACAATAACAACAAGAAGTTGGGCCTCTAAATCATAAATAAACCAATTAACCAACCAACCAACCAACCAATCAATAAAGTGCTTTTATAACTAGTTTGGAGTGCAAATCATAAACAAATAAACCAACCAACTAACCAATAAATTATTTTAAGCTTTAAGCTTTAAGTTAAAGAAGAAGAAGAAGAAGATTCTGAGCCAAACAGAGCAGGTTCAGAAAGTAGCTGCTGAGCAGAGATGAATCACAGAGAGAAGCAGCCCTTGGGAATGATTTGTACAATAAATACTCTTATTGAAGGAGAATAGCGTGAGAATATGGGAAAAAAGAAGGAAGGAAGGAAGGAAAGAAGGAAACAAGCATTTATTAAGTGTCTACCATGTGCCAGGCTCTGTGCTAAATGCTTTACAAATATTATATCATTTGATCCTCACAACAACATTGAAAGGTGAATGATTTTTACAGTTGAGTAAACTGAAGCAGATTGAGCTTAAGTGACTAGGACCTCATAGCTTGAAAACATCTGAGGCTCAATGTGGACTCAGGTCTTCCAGACTTTAGGCCTGGTACTTCTCTACTGTACCTCCTGCTCTGAGCAAAATGAAACAAAATAAAAACTAGTCATGCTGGTATTCAAGGCTTCTTATATTTTGGTCCCTACATTTCCAACCTCATCTACTATCATTCTCCTCTACACTCTTTAATGCTCTAACCAAATTTGAACACGCTCTGAACTCTTCTTCATTCCTGCCTTTCTTTAGGTTGTCTAATCTGCAATGACATTCCATCCTTCAACCTCTTACTCCACATACCTAATCTCTATCCCAAAGCCCAGTTCAAATGCCACCAATTGGCACCAATTGGAAGAATTGTACCCCTTAGGATTTTAAGTCCAGACCTAGAAAGGACTCACATGGTATCTAGTCTAACTTCCTCATCTTACAGATAAAAAACTATGGCCCAGGAAGTTTAAATGACTTGCCCACGACCACACAGATGATATGCTTCAGAAAGAGGACCTGAACCCTGGACCTCTGACTTCAGAACCAGAACTCCTTCTACAATACCAATTGTCATGCTGGGAAAAAACACTTCTACGTGCTCCTTCTGCCATAGTTATTAATATATGTCTAATTTCTCCTTTGTGCTGTAAGATCTGTGAGAACAAATGTCTTTTTGCTTACTTGTATTCACTACAGCACCTAGCAAGGGCCCTTGCATGTAGCCACTCCCCCTCACCTCAATAAATACTATTTAATGAATGAAAGTACTGACTGGTTATTACACAAAATATAAATTAAATGTTTAAATGACACTGTCCCTACCATTAGATGAGTAATTGACCCTACTGGCTATAATCAGGGGAACCCTGCCCTCTTCCCGTCAGGTGGTTCTCAAGGTTTTATACATTTGCTGCGATAAAAGTACTTTTACTTTTTAATAAAAGGTTTTTGTTTTTCCCTCTGATGACGATCTAGTTCCAGGACCAATCAATACACTGAAAAAGTAAGAAAACACATACAGTTTGGAAAACCTGTGGACCTCACACCTCCGCAAAGGGGTAGGCTGGGAGCATCCTCTCATAGCTTGTCTTTCAAAATATGCTTGTTCTTTATAAGTTTTCAGCATTAACTTTTTTTATATGTTATTGTTCTTTCTATTTACAATATTGCAGTCATTGTGTACATTGTTATCTTGGCTCTGTTTATTTCAACCTCGATCAGTACATGTAGCCCTTTCCCTGCTTTTCTATCTTCATCACCTTCCTCATGTCTTATAGCAAAGTAATATTCCTTTACATTCATGTAGCACAATTTGTTTAGCCATTCCTCAATCACTGAGTATCATCTTTAGTTATAATTCTTTGCTTTCATAAAAAGGGCTGCTATAAGTACGTTGGGGGTATATAGGGAATTTCTCTTCTTATCAATTGCTTCCTTGGGATATAAGTCCAGTGATAAAATCCCTGGGTCAAAGGGTATAAACATTTTAATCACTTTATTTGTATAACAAACTGCTTTCCAACATCTTTGTACCAATTCACAGCTCCATTAACAATGCATTAGAACACCCATCTTCCCACAAACCTTCCCAACTTTGACCATTGACATTTTTTGTGATTTTTGCCAATCTGCAGGGTGTGCGGTAAAACCTGAGTTGTTTTGATTTGAATTTGTTTTATTATTAGTGATTTGTAGCATTCTTTTATGTAGTTGTAAATATCCTTTGAACATTTAACTACGGAGGAATTGTGATTATCTATCTATCTATCTATCTATCTATCTATCTAATCTATCTATCTTGGATACTAAACCTTTATTAGAGAAATGTGATAACAAAGATTTTTTTTCCCTATTTGACCATTTTCCTTCTTATCTTAGAAACATTATTTTTGTCTTTGCAAAAGCTTTCAGTTGCAAATAGTTATCTATTTTATCTTCTGTCTACTCCTTATTTGGTTAAGATACATCTGCTACCTATAGCTATGAGAGGTATATAATCTGATTCTCTTCACATTTTTGATGGTATAATCTTGAATATTAAGGTCACACGTCCATTTAGAAAGTGTTGTGGACTATAGTATAAAATATTGGTTTAAGTTGAATTACTGCCAGACTACTTTCCAGTTTCCCCAGCACTTTTCATCAAATAACATTTTCTCCCTAAATAATTTTTATTTTCTGTTAAGTTTCATTGTTTTTGATTCCCCCTTGTCTCGTCTGTTCCACTAAGCTACCACTCTATTTTTCAACCAATACCAGACGGTTTTAGTGACTGCTACTTTATAACATAGCTTGAGAACTAGAAGTGCTATTCTCCCCTGATCCCTAGCTCTTTTCATCATTCTCCTTGATATCCCAGATCCTTTGTTTTTCCAAATGAATTTTGGTATTATTTAGTCAAGTTCCATAAAATACCCTCTTGATTATTTGATTGGTATAGCATTAAGACTGTAAATTCACTATTATACTAGCACATCCTAGCATGAGCATTTAATATTACTTCAGCTATTCAAAGTGTTCTTTACTTATTTAAGGAGCCCTTTGTAATTGAAACTTTCTTCTTCTTTTTTTGGCTAGGCAATGGGGTTAGGTGACTTGCCCAGGGTCACACAGTTAGTGAGTGTTATGTGTCTGGGGACAGATTTGAACTCAGGTCCTCCTGAATCCAGGGCCGGTGCTCTATCCACTATGCCACATAACTACCCGCTTTGTAACTGAATCTATACAAGTTGTTTCTGTGCTTTGGTGGACTGATCTCCAGATAGTTTAGTCATTTTACAGTTATTCGGAATGGGATTTGCTTTTCTATTACTGCCTCTAAGAGTTTATCATTACATAGAAATGTACGTGATTTTTAAGGATTAATTTTGTGGCCTGCAACCATGTAACTAGTTATTGTCTTGATTAGTATCTTTGCTGATTCCCTAGAATTTTCCAAGTATACCATCATATCAGCAGCAAACAGAAATAGTTCTATCTCCTCTTTATCTATATTCGTACCTTTAACTTCTTCCTCCCGCCTTATTGCTGTTGCCAGTTTTTCCATAACTATGCTGAATAAGAGTGGGGAGAGCATGCATCCTTGCTTTACTCCTTTATTTAATGTAAAAAGTTCTAGTGCATCCCCATTACATATGATACTTGCTTTTGGTTTTAAATACATTTTCTGACATTAAGAAAGGTTCTTCTCTGCCAGTATTTTGTAGGTTGCGGGGGCATGGATATTTTGGCTTTGAAAATGATTAATTATGTTGATTGTTTTCCTAATGTTGAACCATCCTTGCATCCGTGATATAAATCCAACTTAGTCATCAAGAATAATTTCTTGGATAAATCACTGTAGTCTGACAGGATTCTGTTTAAAATTTTTAAAATTATATTCATTAATGATATTGGTCTATAGTTTTCCTTTTGTGTTTTGTCCTTCTCTGGTTTAGGTATTAGGACTAGTCTTGTAAAAGGATTCTAGTAGGGTGCTTACTTAAAATTTTGAAAATATTTGTACAGTATGAAAACTGATTTTTTAAAAAAGTTTGATATAATTCTCCTGTGAACTCATTAGTACTTAGAGTTTTTTCTTTCATTGATAGTTTTTTTCACAGCTAGATTTATTTTCCTTTTTGGAGATTGGGTTATATAAAATCTCTATTCAGTTTTCTGTCAATTTAGGTATTCTATATTTTTTGAGTTATTTTCTAATTTTTTGTGCGTTCTCAGTTTTGTCAGCATATAATTGTGCATAAAACATTCTGATTACTCTTTTTATTTCTCCCCTTTTATAATTTAGTCCAACAAAAACAACAAGAAAAAACAAACACTGATTCACCTCTAGATGAAGTGTTGTGAGGTTTAGTACATGATGTTTTAGGCCTATTTCTCCACTATCATTTTTATTTGACTTATGCTTTCAACCGTGCTGCCTTGAGTACATTTAGAAAGAATCTCTTAATGACCTCTCTGTTGTTATTTTGTTGTTGTCCTTTGTTACTGTATATCTTAACACTTTTTGTATTTTTGTTGTCCAAGGTGTTTGAGAAGTGTATAGTTTCCCCAGGTCTGATTTTCTTCTAAAAATATTTCAAATCACTTTTCCCTACTGAATAGCCACCATTTTTAATTTATAGTTATGCTCAGATTTGTAGGTTAGATCACTATGGACTGTGTCTTGAGCTCCATTGCTCTTCAGAACATATTATTTAATTCCTTCTTACATTTTATGGTGGGGACAGAATAGTCTTGATTTTTTTCTCCTTGTATTTGAAGGCTTTCCTCCTGGTCACTTGCAGAATTTGTTGTTTATGAATGGAGTTATTAAATTTAACCACTATATGTCTTGGAATTTGCAGTCAGGTTTTTTTCCCCCCTGGAGGTGATTTTTTTCAATTGTCAGTTTATTTTTCCATGTTCAGAATTTCTGGAAAGTTTTCTTATATTACTTTTTTCTATTATAGTGTTCAGGTTTCTTAACTTGAGTTCTGGGAGACCTATAATCCTTAATTTGTCTCTACGCATTATGTCTTTGAGATCATCATGTTTTGCTTGTATGGAAAACATGCTTTCTTTTAATGTTATTGCTTTTTTACTTCTCTTCTTTGAGACTGTTCTTCAGTAAATTTGCATTTATAATCATTTATCCACTCTATATTCTCTATGGTGAGATGCCATTATGGATACAATTTTTTCTATTCTGATAATTATTTCTGCGAAGGCCATAGATTATATTGTCACAATGTCTGTTTCTGTTTCAAACATTCAGGAACATTGTGCTGTGGTTCCATTATCTCTTCAATATCCACTGAGTCCTCTATCTCATCAGATTTTGAATCATTTTCATTTGTTTTGTAGTATTTACTCAGAGATGCCGAAACTCATCCATATTTCTTCCTGCTGTTAATATTTTTTCCTGTTGGTTTATCTGATGATACTCAAGGCTTTTGAGCTTTTTCCTCCTGAAATATTCGGTAATTTCAGTCTCTTCCCCTTCCCCCTACCCTCACCACTAATTTTTCCCTATTGGTCAGTTTCTGACTCCCTCCCCTCTGAAGGCAGTTTCACTTATGGTTGGATCTCAAAGCATCTCAGCCTCCTACTATGCTGGGCAATTTACAGTTCGCCAGCCTTAAGTGCCTGTCCCAAATGATTTCTGGGAGCCTAGAACTGGCAGCAGCTTCATTCTGGGCCCTTTAGTGGAGTGCTGTGTAGTTCCTACATGTGTCCTGTTCCATTTCCTTCGTTCCTCAGATCTATAACCCACTGGCACAGAGTCTTATGAAACTACTATCACAACCTGAGCAAATTTTTATTCTTTGGAGTTTGGATCTTCATAAAATTAGGAGGAAGGGAGGGGGCATCAGAGTGTAGAGTTGAGTTCTATCAGCTAAGACATATGTACTATCTTGTTCTCTCTGTTTCTCTACTAGTCTGAAGAGCTTTGCAGTGGCACAGAATGTTGTCACATGGTTACTGGGGCCTGAGCAAATTTCTGCTGTTTTCAAGTTTGGATCTCCATTGCATTAGGAAGAAGGAAAGGTGGTTAGGGTGTAGAGATAAATTATTTTTTAAGATGTGGGTTGGCTTGTGCAACCCTGTTGCCTGGAGCATCTTCAGGGATGTGGGAGAGGGAGTTGCATGACACTCATTAGAGGTTAGGAAATTTTGGCCTTCTCTGCTTGTTGGTTCACAAAATTTTTATCATATTTGAGTTTTGTGTCTTAGACAGTGGAGATAGCTGAAACTGCTTTATCTCTATGTACAATTTCTACTTTAGAGAGGTTAGAGAAGATGAGAGAAAATATTCAGTCTGCCACCTTGTGACATAAAAATCCTGCTTGTTGAATTTTTTGAATATTTAATATTTTATTTTTTCCAAATTACATGTGAAAACAACTGTGAATTGACCTAACCACTCTGGAAAGCAATTCAGAATTATGCTAAGTAAAGTAACTAAAATGACCATGTACAGAAATCTCAGTGCTAGGCATATATGCAAAGAAGGCCAAAGATAGAAAGGTTCCATATATATTACAGAATCTTTTTAGCAACACTTTTTTGTAGTAGTAAAGAACTATAGACAAAATAGATTCCCTCTGATTAGAAGAATGGGCAAACTATGGTACATGAATATAATGGACTATTACTGTGCTATAAGAAATGATTTGGAAGAATTCAGAAAAGCATAAGGAGACTTATGAGAAGAGATGATGAATAAAATAGGCAGAACTACGAAAACAACACTGACAATGATTAAAACAATATAAATAAAAAGAATAAAAACCTCAGACTGCATTAAGTAGAGAAGAGTTGAGAAAATACATCTCTGTCCTTTTATTATAGTGGTGGGAAACTATGGGTACAGAATATTACATGGTCAGACCTCGAATTAGTTAGTTTGGCTGAACTATTTTTTCTTCTTTTAAAAACTCCCAACAAACCATTGTTAGAAAGAATACACTGCTGGGTAGAAGAAGAAAAAGAACATTTAAAAAAACTAATGTAAAAAAAATAGGTAAAAATAATTTTTAACAAAAGGAAAGCATGTCTCCATTAAAAAAACAAACAAACTACGGCTGTAAAAATACAACTTGAATTTAATGATCTACAGTGGCCACATTCTACAAGTCCACAGACAGTGATGGTATTATTAAAAAAAAAACCTCTCATTTCAAGTTGTTTGCAACTGACTAGGATGATGAAATGTTTAACTGATACTGAAATGAAAGCATATTTGGGATACTTCTTAAATGTCAAAATACATTGATAAGTATTTAAGATAATTTGGAAGCAAGAAAACAGTTTAGAAAGTTATTTCAACTTTTGATTCAATATAGGATACCTTAGTTAATCAATCCTTAGAGGGAGGTTCCTGTATCTATCTATCTATCTATCTATATATATATATTTTGTTGTATTTTTAAAATGGATTTGAGAGTTAGAGTCCAGTAAAAAAGCATTTTTCTTTCTTCTCAGCCTTCTCATACTAGCCTATGAGTCCCTCCACAATCAGGCTTCAACTTAGACTAATTTTACCTTTACCTTAAAGTACTGAACACCGCCCCCTATTTTGATCATACAGTATCCATGTCTTTGGCACACACTCTACTTCACCTAGAACAGTCTCCCTCCATACCATCTGTCTAAATCCCTCTCTCCTTTGAAGGCCCAATTCAGATACTACCTCCTTCATAAAGCCTTCCCTGCCACCTCCAGACAAAAATATCTCTCCCACAAATTTCTTACATTACTTTGTACTAATTTCACTTTTCCTTCATCAAAATTATTTGCATATTTGTCCTTCCCTTGCTATTGTGAGCTAGTAAAGAAAATTTATACCTCCAGAAATTGACACAGTATCCCATACTGGAAGGTAATTAATTGGTGATGTGGTATAGCAGAAAGTGCACTATTCAAACTCCACCTTCTGGTACTTACTACCTGTAGGACCTTGGGCAGATTCTCAGTCTCCTAGGACCTCAGTTTCCACATCAGTAAAATGAAGGAGTTGGATTGTGAAGTCCCTTCCAGTTCTAGATTTACAATCTTTTGATTCTAAATGTTGAATTTTTTTTAATGATGTCCTGAGTCAAAGGCAATGACTGAAGAAACAGTGGAGTTAAAGAAACCGTACTGTAGCAGTGACAGAGATGGTGTCTATAGCAAGGAATATGGAAATGTCATCTTCCAAAGAGGTAATGATGATAACAGTGGAGTTGGGGAATGCACAAGTTATACCACTGGATAAACAGCTGCTATCTCCCATTACTGGAATGGTCTCCTTCTCTACTTCTGCCCAGCATAACCTTGTTTTCCTTCAAGATTCAGCTCATACCTTCTGCAGCAGGCCTTTCTTCTCCATCGTGTCCTTAGAGAAACTGAACTGGACTGGGATCCCCTGCCTCAGCATGACCTCTAAGCAGTTTCCAAAATACAGTGCTCTGCAAAAACTGATGCCATAGATTAAAGCTTGCTTCAGTCCCCAAAGGAAGGGATGTGAAACTCAAGAAAATAATTGTGAATATGGCTGTACTAGAAAATTAAATATCCTATTTCCTTCTTCTAGGGCACAAAATATGTTCTGATTTCTTATGGTCCCCAAATTCTCCAACTATTTTTACTATATGTATTACAAGACAGAAAAGGGTCATTTTACTTATTTTTACTATAGTTGCACGGAAATTGAAAGACTAGTGATAGAAACATTGTAGGGAAAATGGCACAAACAGCTACACATTTATGTCTTTAAGCATCAGATTCTGATATATCACTTTGTGAGTTTATGAAACATAGCTACAAGCATTCATTCTTCAATAGAAAGACAATTTGAGAGGCTCCTAATCCCAGGACTTTTGCATGGCCATAAACCTAGTGTTGTAAGCACTCACTATTCTGATTCAAGAAACAGAATGTTCTCTTTAAAGATGCTACTTAAGAGAACAATTGTCAGAACCCTTGGTTCTTTCTTCTTGTGTATTTTCAAACTTTACTTTCAGGAACACAGAATCTTTTCATTTCTGCTACAAAAGCTAATCCCACTTCAAAAGTCACTAATTACACGATTTTAATTGGTAGGAACAGGAAGAAGAACTAATGGAAGCAGATAAAGATGGATGTGAATGAAACGGTTCCTTTTCTAACATACTAAAAATTTAAATGTTCAAATGAAACTTTCTTTTGAATAGCTAGTTACATGGCACCAAAAGAATTCTTCATGAAATGGGAAATGCAAAGCAAATGGGACATTAAAAAAATCATCTAGATACCCAAATTCAAATCTGAATTTAAAGTGACCTGAGAAAAGAGAGCAGCTTGATCTGGTTCTGGCTCTGGTGTCTTCCTGCCCGCCGGTAATTGGGGCCAGCTATAGTATTCCTCTGTACTTGGTTAAAATGAGTTACTTAACAGTTCTTTAAGGTTCTATCCACTTCCAAGAACCTGTAACACTTTATATGAAATACACTGCAATAACTGACTCATATAAAGTCCAATTCCTAAAATGAAGAAAATATTATAAATACTGAAAGTAATCATTTTGCATTACATTTAAGACCCAAGTACTTCCATTAAAATTGACATGGAAACAATAAGGACTTTTGTTTAAAAAAAAATGATAGAGAACAAGAGATTAATAGGAAATCACAAGGAAGGGAAGGCCTTGTAATGACAGTGACAACAGCAGAATGCTCAAAAATGGAAAAAACAATTCACTATCACAGCAATCCTTAGAAAGAAGAAAACACCCAAGAGCTGGAATAATGCTATTAGCCTGATACACACACAGGAAAGAAAACTGGTCAAGAATAAGAAAGCCACAGACAGCAGCCTTATCTGCTTCCTGTATATATGCCTTAAAGTTTTCCCCCAGGTACTGAACTCTTGACCTAGTGTAATAAGGGCTTTAAACAAAAAACAAAACAAAACAAACAAAACAAACCCAACAATAAACAAACAAAACAAAAACAAATTGCTGCTGCTAATCCATTATTTCACATGAGTGGCCCAGTACTGGTCTAAGAACCTGAATCCCAAGAAGCGTCAAATTAAAACGTGAAGGAAGACTTTATGTGTTTACCACATGGGAGAGTCAAATCTTTGCACTCTATCTGCTGAAACAAATATAGGACTATATTTGCCAATTTTTTAAAAAAAAAAGCATATTAGCCCCAAACCTACTAAGGTATATCTATCATACTCTTAAAATCTAATGTATGAAAGACAGAATATTTGATGCATTCGGTTTTCTCTTCTTCACAGGGTATGCAGCCCTCAGGTCTAAAGGATCTTTTTACATAAGGAAAAAACAAACAAACAAAAAGCAGCAGGAAAATAGTGCAGAGATCCTGATCAGGCAGGCCTCAATAATCTTGCCTATCTCCTGTTTTAGTTTTCATTTTCAAAACTGAGGATTCATCAATCAACCTAAAAATATTTACAATATTTGCAAATAATAATAACGATATAAAGCATTTATGCAGGATTTGCTATGTGCCCGGCACTATGCTAAAGTGCTTTAAAATTACTATCTCATTTGATCCTCACAACAACATTGGGAAGGAGGTGCTATTATTATCCCCACTCTATAGTTGAGAGAACTGAAAGGAAAGATAGATAGTAAGTGACTTGCCAGGGTCACACAGCTAGTAAGGGTCGGAGACTGAATTTGAACTCAGCTCTTCCTGACGTCATGTCCAGTGCTCTAGTAAGAAACGTGTTAAAACACTCTTGGTATAAATCCTTGACCACAACAAGCCACAATTTAGTTAAACACAAATACATGAAATAACCTAATCAAGGCTACAAATCCTCAATATTTCCAGTCAAATGATATTTAGGTATTTTATAATCATGTGAAATGGTAAAGGTAAAAAATTATTCCACATGTCATGAATGGAAGTCATGACGGAAGCTGGAAATCTGTGGAAGTTGAATTTTAATCTTCAAATATTTGTTTCACTACATGAGATTCTAGTAAAGGCACCATGGAGTAAAGAAAAGAATGCAAGACTTGGAATAGAAGTTATGGGTCTGAATCCCTGCTCTGCCACTTGTACCTGTGTGATCTTGGTCAATTCAATTAACCCCTCAGGTTCTCAGTTTCCCTCTCTGCAAAGTAAGGGGACTAAACTAGATGATCTTCATGGTCTCTTCAAACTCCAAAATCCTATGAAATTTAAAAATTTACCTAGTGGAATCAATGAAGAGGATAATAAGATTATATAATATGAAACTACAAAATCACTAGATTTCTGTGTAATACAACAAAACTAGGAGAAATACTTAGAAAGAGAAATTCCATTAAAATAACTACAAGAATGAATAAAATATCTGAAAGTTAATCTAACAGGACACAAACTAAAACTATACAAATAAAATTATAAAACACACCACAGAAATAAAAACTTACTAAATAGTTTGAGAAATATTCTATGTTCATGGCTTCTTACACCAATGTAATAAGGACAATACTATTTAAGTGAATTTGCATATAGAGCACTACCAATTCAATTACCAAGGGAATACTTTACAGAAAATACTAAAATGATAACAAAATTCAAATGATAAGAAAATATGTTAAGAATTTCAAGGGAAAAAATGAAAAAAGGTGAGAATAAAGAAGGTCAGGAATTAGCATTTAAAAATTATACAGCAGTAATTGTTGCAACTATCTGGTATTGATTAGAAAAAAAAAATAGAGAAGCAGGTTAGTGGACAATCAAGTTTCAGAACCTAATAAGTTGAGTACTCCCAGGTTAAACGAATCCAAGAGGACAAACATCTAGAAGAGGGGCTCCTTATGTGACAAAAATTGCTGAGAAACCTGGCAAATGGACAAGAATAGGGCAGAAAACTGTCTTACAGCAACACGCTACACACTGTGGCACAATAAATTCCAAAATAATTAAAGGACAATATCTTTTATATGTCTGTTCCCCTTTCTCTCTCTGTATAGGCATATATATGTGTGCGTGTGTGCGTGTGTATGTACGTGTGTGTGTATATATATATATATATATATACACACACACACACATATATATACACATGTATGTATGTGTGTGTATATTTCACAATTATATTTAGTGGATGAATTCATAACCAGCCAAGAGAATATGAAAGAAAAAACAGAAAAGTTTTTTTTATATAAATAAGACTTTTACATGAACAAAATGCATGCTGTAACAATAAAAAAAGATATAAGTAGGGAAATTATTTGCATTAAACATCTCTGCTAAAAGTTTGAAAGCAAAAATCTACAGGGAATTTGTACAAATATGTAAGACTAAGAGCCATTCCCCAGTTAGTCAAAGGATATTACCAAATAGTTTTCCAAAGAAGAAATAAAAACTAAGCAACTGTGTGAAAAATTCTCCAAATCTCTAATAAAAGAAAGGCAAATTAAAATAAGTGAAGTATTACCTAACTCACATGAAACCGGAAAACGGAGAAAAAAGATTTAAAAAGTTAATACTAGAAGATTGGTAGCAATACAGTTAAGACTGTACGGTTAGACTAATACACTGTTAGTGGAGATGTCAGCTGGTCTACCTATTATGTAAAACAATTCATTAACGTGAGGAAGAAGTTCATGGCGTTACAGTTTGAAGTACGGGAGAGCTCTCTTTTATACTGAACCAAAATCTGCCTCACTCAAACTTCCACCCTCTTTGAGAAGCCCAGAATAATTTTAGACCCTCCTATAACTACAGCATATATGTATTGATGAAAGAAATTGGAGTTATTAAGCCTACAGAAGATTTATAGGAGATAGAATTTCTATGTTCAAGTATTTAAAGGGCTGTCATGTACTATCTTAGGAACAGTGTTCTAAAGTGGTAGATGGCAAAATGACCTTACAGAAGAGTTCTGGAATGCTGCAGTGAGATTTGGTTATAATGTTACTATTACTAGGTAATGATGTTACTGCCAAACAAAGTTGATTAGGGTAATATTATATAAGGAATGTCTGTACTAGAAAACTAAAAATGAAAACCCTCCCCATATCTCAAGAAGCCAATGATAATTCAGATGGTTTCTAAAGCTGCTTCAATGAAGTAATGGGCATTACTCACTACCTTAATAAGTATGTAAGTTGATAATGATACTATGGTGGTATGGTGGTTTTTGCTGGGGTTTGTCATTTTTTTCCCTTTCACTTCTTCAGTTAAAATGATATTAGGATCCTTAAATTTTCAAATCCAAGCTAAAATTAATACAACATTCAAACCCATCCTTCCATACACATTGACCAAAAAAGCAGAGGATGAAGAACCACAGGATTCTACTCTATTGTTTATATTGCTTTTTCTATTAATGTTTAAATATAAGTATTATATATAAAGCCTTCTGACTTTAAGACAAGAGAGCTCTCAATTATGTCTCTATCTTGTTTATTTGTTTCCTGTTATTGGTCACTACTTTCCAAGATTCAAGGACTGCTCAACTTCAAACAATTGCCATCTGGATCCACTCTGGAAATGAGAATGTTTTTCCCCCTTTCCATCAGCTGTGTTACTGAGATGTACAGGAAAAACAGCTTTGAAAGGCCTGGCTGATAACTATCTGGGTCAAATTCATGCTTACTGAAAGACATAATTATTTTCAGTTTTTCAGAAGGTTTTTTGAAGGTAAGTCTAATGTTCTTTGTGGGAAATGACAAAAAGAAAATTTTGTATATGAAAATATGGACCATTTCCCTAATAAGAAGACAGACTGCCCTAGTTAAAGAAGGGGAATTAAGTCGAGACCTGAACAATCTGACATTAAAGGTATACACATTCTGGCAACTGAGACACAATGTGCCACTGATAATCAATGCATGTAAAATTTAAAGACCAAAATAAGAAATCAAAATGCTTTATTTAATCATAATTTGTAATTAAAATGCAAATAAAAACTAAAACAGAACCATCTAGAAAGGCTTAATTCATGAACTGTTCAAAAATATTCTTCTAATTCAAAGATAGCCTTCTTAGAGTAGTAGATTATGAATCATACTAATTATGCTTATCTGTTTGTCATGATAATGGCTTGTATTCTATACTCTTACCCTCTGGTCAAAATGCCAGTAAAACTATCTTGATAAATGTATTTAGTTACCATTATTGCCACCAACAACACATTTACTGTAGGATACTGTGCTACTTGCTGCTACCTTCTGGGAACAAGACAGGTTATATGGAAGAGAGTCCTACCCTTGAGGAAATGTTTAGCTGAAAAGCCAGGGCATTTACCCTCTCTGAGACTTCATTTCCTCACCTGTAAAATGAAGGGTTGGGCTAGATCAGGGGTGGGGAACCTGTGACCTCGAGAAACCTCCTCTGAGATGATCTCAAAAATCTCTTTCAACTTCAAAGTCTATGATCTCAGCTATTTCCCTTTATCCTTATCATCTTTTTGCAAATGAGGAAAGTGAGCTCAGGAAGGTTAAATTATTTGCTCAAGGTCACACAGTTAAGTAAGTAGCTGGGCTGGAACTTGAACTTGGGTCTCCTGACTACTAGTCTAGGAATCTTTCCACACTGCTTACCATCTATCCTTAATTTCTTCAAAAATACCAGGTATCTCATTAATGCTGTGTTTTGTTCTTATGAATAGAAAGTTATACAATCAAAGCAATTAGGAGCATTAGAAATTATCTAATCCAACTCTTTATTTGATGAAGAAACTGAGATAAAGAAAGAGAGGTTAAATAACTTGCCGAAAGTCACACAACAAGTCAGCATAATACTACAATCCGATGCCATAAAAATCAGAGAATTCTTAAGAGTGATTTGTGACCATGTTAAGCCCACCCTACCATATTATTCACTTGGCACGTTCTTTGTTCTTTTTTTAATATGAATTTATTTATTTGTAGTTCTCAACATTCATTTCCACAAGTTTTTGAGTTCCAAATTTTCACCCTGTCTCACCCTCCCCCCACCCCAAGATGGCATGCATTCTGAATATCCCTTCCCCTAGTCTGTCCTCTTTTCCTCCTCTCCCCCCTTCTGTTATCCCCTACCCCTTCTACCTTCCTGTAGGGCAGGACAGACTTCTGTACCCCATTTCCTGTATTTCTTATTTCCCGATAGCATGTGAAAACTTTTTTTTAAACATATGTTTTTAAAACTTTAGGTTTCAAATTTTCTCTCTCCTCCCTCCCACCCACCCTCATTGAAAAGGCAAGCAACTCAATATAGGTTGTACGTGTGCAGTTATGCAAAACACTTCCATAGTAGACATGTTGTGAAAAACTAACTCTATTTCCCTTAATCCTATCCTGCCCTACCATTTATTCTATTCTTTCTTTTGACCCTGTTCCTCCTCAGAAGTATTGACTTCTGATTATACCCTTTTCCAATCTGCCCTCTCTATCATCCCCCTGTTCTCTTGTCCCCTTCTTCCCCTATTTTCTTGTACAGTAAGACAAATTTCCATACCCAATTGAATGTGTATGTTATTCCCTCCTTAAGCCAAATCCTACGAGAATAAGATTTACTCATTCCCTCTCACCTTCCCCTGTTTCCCCTCCACTGTAAGAGACTTTTCTTTTCTGGTTTTTTTTTTGAGATAATTTACCCCATTCTACCTCTCCCTTTCTTCTTCTCTGAGTATAATCCTCCCTCACCCCTTAATTTTATTCTCCAGATATGACCCCTTAATCTTCAACTCACCCTGTGCCCTGTGTCTGTCTATCTATCTATATACATACATACATACATACATATATATATAATACATATAATATAATATAATATAATATATATATATAATATAATATAATATAAATATAATTTTTTCCCTCCAACTACCCTAATAATGACAAAGATCTCATGAGTTATAAATATCATCTTTCCATGCAGGAATGTAAACAGGTCAACCTTAATAAGTCTCTTACGATTTCTCTTTCCTGTTTACCTCTTCATGTTCCACTTGAGTCCTGTATTTGAAAGTCAAATTTTCTATTCAGCTCTGGTCTTTTCATCAGGAATGCTTGAAAGTCCTCTATTTCACTAAATGACCATTTTTTCCCCTGAAGGATTATATTCAGTTTTGCTGGGTAGGTGATTCTTGGTTGTAATCCTATCTCCTTTGCACTCCGGAATATTATATTCCATGCCCTGCGGTCTTTTAATGTAGCAGCCGCTAAATCTTGTGTTCTCCTGATTGTGTTTCCACAGTACTTGAATTGTTTCCTTCTGGCAGCTTGTAATATTTTCTTCTTGACCTGGGAACTCTGGAATTTGGCTATTATATTCCTAGGAGTTTTCCTTTGGGGATCTCTTTCAGGAGGAGATCAGTGGATTCTTTCAATTTCTATTTTGCCCTCTGGTTCTACTATATCAGGGCAGTTTTCCTTGATAATTTCTTGAAAGATGATGTCTAGGCTCTTTTTTTGATCATGGCTTTCAGACAGTCCAATAATTTTGAAACTCTCTCTCCTGGATCTATTTTCCAGGTCAGTTGTTTTTCCAATGAGATATTTCACATTGTTTTCTAATTTTTCATTCTTTTGGATTTGTTTTACAGTGTCTTGATTTCTCATAAAGTCACTGTCTTCCAATTTTATTCTAATTTTTAAGGAAGTATTTTCTTCAGTAGTCTTTTGGACTTCCTTTTCCATTTGGCCAATTTTTATTTTTAGGACATTTTTCTCCTCATTGGCTTTTTGGACCTCTTTTGCCATTTGGGTTAGGCTATTTTTTAAGGTGTTATTTTCTTCAGTATTTTTTTGGGTCTCCTTTAGCAAGCTGTTGACTTGTTTTTCATGATTTTCTTGCATCACTCTCATTTCTCTTTCCAGTTTTTCCTCTGATTCCCTTACTTGCTTCTCAAAATCCCTTTTGAGCTCTTCCAAGGCCTGGGACAGATTCATATTTTTCTTGAAGGCTTTGGATGTAGGAGCTTTGACTTTGTTGTCTTCTTCTGGTTCTATATTTTGATCTTCTTTGTCACCAAAGTAAGATCAAATAGTCTGACTCTTTTTGCGCTGCTTGCTCATGATCCCGGCCAATTACTTGAGTTTTAAACTCTTTGTTAAGGTAAGAGTCTGCTTCCAGTGTGGAGAATGTACTGTCCCAAGCTTCAGGGGTTTGTACAGCTGTTTTCAGAGATACTTGTAGGGACCTGTAAATTTTCAGTTCTTCCAAGGCGGTATGATAAGGTGAGAAGTGTTTATTCCTTTCCTGGCCTGTGACCACAAGTATTCCTTTCTGTCCTGTAACTGTGATGAGGGGTTCCTGTCCACAGCCACTACAAGCTCCACCACGCCAGCATTCCTCCTCACCCCAGCTCCGCCACCCAGAACTGTGACCCAGATCCAAACACAGGCAAAGCAAGAGATTCCTTCCTCAGCACTGGCAAAGAGATCCCTGCAGTCCCTCTCTGATCAGCCATTGGATTCCCCCTCAGTCTGTGGGCCGGAAACTCGGAAAGCAGCTGCTGCCCCCCCCCCAACGCTCTTGGGGAATGAAGCTGAGACCCTGCCTTCCTTTCTCAGCACCGACAGAAACAGACTTTTCCCACTGACCTTCTAAGTTGTCTTTGGCATTAGAGGGTTGAGGAGTCTGGAAACCTCCACAGCTGCCCATGATTCACTCCTTTGAAGGCCTGCTCCAGGTTTGCTGTGGCCTGCGCTCCCACACCGTGCTGCGCTCCCAGCCCAGCGCGATACACCTTTCTGATCGATCATCCAGGGTGTCTTGGGCTGGAAATTTGTTTCACTCTGTCTTTTTGTGGGTTCTGCTGCTTCAGAATTTGTTTAGAGCCATTTTTAAGAGTATTTGGAGAGGTTTGGGGGACAGCTTAAGCAAGTCACTGCTTTCACTCTGCCATCTTGGCTCCGCCCCCGGCACGTTCTTTGTTCTAATGAAATTAGCCTGCTCACTCTTAATTCTGGTGACCCTTCCTTCTCATCTCCACCCCTTGGAAGGCTTCATTTCCTCCAAGGCTCAACTCAATGTTACCTGAGCAAGGCTTTTTTCTGATAGTTGCCTCTTCTGGTGACTCTGTGTAGTTCTCTCTATGCTTTCTAATACTGACTTATAAACATGCTGTATTTCCTCAGTAGAATGGAAGCTCCTTTAGGTAGTTAGGTGGCACAATGGATAGAGAGTAGGGCCAGGAGTCAAGAAGACCTGAGTTCCAATCTAGCCTCAGACACTTCCTAGCTGTAGAACCCTAAGCAAGTCACTTAAGCTCTGTTTGCCTCAGTTTCCTCACCTATAAAATAAGGACAATAATAACACCTGCCTCTCAGGGTTGCCATGAAGATCATCCAAGATATTCATAAAGCACTTAAAACAGTGCCTAGCACATAATAAGTGTTACTTAAATGTTACCTATTAGAATTATTTTTATTAAGGATAAAAACTTTTATTTCTGTCTTTGTATTTCTTGTGCCTAGCACACAGTAAGTGCTGTATAAATGTTTATTTTTTTCATTAGATCATTAGATTTCATTAGATCTTCATTTTTTTCATTTGATCTTATTAGATCTCATTTGATCATTAGACGTCAATAGTCCAAACCTCTCATTTTATAGACTGGGGAACTCAGACTTGCCTAAGGCTTCACAAGTCATAAGCACCAGAAGTAGGAATTAAGGCCAGGTCCTCCATCTGACTCGCTCTTCCTATACTGCTTCCCCAGAGTGCTGAATTTGTAATATGAAGACTCAGATATCAAGTATAACTCCACTTAGCTACTACTTGTGTGACAATAGGAATATCACAATTGAAATGAATAATTTCTAGTTAAACACTAAAAGAAATGTGATTCTCCTCAATAATTGGCTATTTAGTCTCAACTTCATCACCTTCAGCAATGGGAAGTTGTTTGCATGGAAAAGTCAAGTCAAGATTTCTTTGCAGGCTCATTTATTTTGAATCTTATCTGCACCAGCTCTAGCTAAAACTCTTGATATACTCTCAGTAGGAGCCAGAGAAATTACTCATATCTGTTAGTCCACTATAGAGAAATGGGACACACATCTTCCACTAAAGTTTTCACTAAAAATTCTTTAATTGGAATTTAGATTGATCAGTATCAATTTAAAAGGGGGACTATACTAAAAGGAGAAAAGAAAAAGAAATTAGAGGCAGGGGAGGTGGCAAGAAGGAAGACAAACCTAATGCAACGATAAATCTTTCTCATCATTCAATTTAAAAAATACCTAATTCATAGTTTAAAACTAGTTTAAACCAAGATGCAAAATATAGGTTACTTTAGAACAGTCTTCCCACTTTTTTTTGATGTCAGCTCTTTGCCCTGAAGAAATAAAATGAAACATAACAAAGACAAAGCACCCACTCAAAAGTGAGAAAAGGTATGGTGTATAATGGAAATGACAAACTTGAACTATTTGAACAAATAACTGAATATTTTAAAAATGGGAAACAGACAACAAAAACAACATCAACAATGACTGTAATAATTCATTTAGAAGTTTAACCTATATAAATAATCTCAATAAAGGGACCAAATGAGCCTGTAAAATGTCTGTCAACAAATGTCTGAGTTTCTTCCAGAGGGAATTGGATGCAAACTGGGTTAAACATAAACTCATTTGTAAAATCTTACAATTATGAGAAGTATTGTTTCATAAACTAAAGAAAAGCTATGAGGGGTAAAATAAATTTTTTAAAATAGCTTGCTAAGAATCCAGCATAAAAGTCATCCAAAGGGCCTTAAGAGGAAAAACAAAAGAAGAAAAACAAAATAAAAATAGAAATGATCTAGAACAAAAATATTTAAATAATCTGGATTCTCCAAGAAAAGTGGTAGAACGACAACACTCAGACTCTAACACTCTCAATGTGCTTACAGAGATTTAAACTTTGTTTGAACTTCAAAGTTTCTACAAAGCTTTGTTTTGTTTTGTTTTTATTCAAGAACATGTCTTTTGTTTCATCAAAGGTCCATTTTCTCCCTGCAGCATTATAATCAGTTTTGCCTGGTAAGTCATTCTTGAGCTCTCTACTCTCGTAGAGTGGTGGCTGCTAGACCATGTGTAACTCTGATCCTGGCTTGCTTTCTCACTGTTGACAGTATTTTCTTTTAATCTGTAAACTCTGGATTTTGGCTATGATATTCAAGAGAGTTTTCATTTTAAGATTATTTTTCAGGAAGGGATCAGTTGATTCTGTTTCTGCTCTGCCAACTGGTTCTGAGAGATCTGGGCAGTTGGTGTTTTGTTTTAAGATTTCTTATAATAGGAGGCTATCTAGGCTCTTTTTTTGTTTAAACTTTTTTGGTCATGGCATTCAGATAGTCCAATGATTCCTAGTTTTTTGTTTTTTTTTCCTCTTTAATCTGCTATCCAGGTCAGCTGTTTTTGCTATAAGACACTTTCTGTTCTTTTAAAAAGTCTTTTGACTTTGTTTAATATTTCTTGTTACCTCATGGAATCATTAGTTTCTATTTCATCCACCCTAATTTTCAGGAAGTTTTGTTGCTTGGGAAAGATTTTGTGCTTCTTATACTAGGCTGTTAATTCCCTTTGCAATTCTTTCTTTCAAGCTTTTATTTCTTTTCCAATTTTTTCCTCACACTTTCTCATGCCATTTATAAAAACATTTTTTAACTCTTTAAAAAAGAATTCTTGTTTCATTTCTTCTAGGAATTCTAGTTGAGTTTGTATGCAACCTGCATTTTTTTTTCTCTAAGTCTTTGCTTATATATGTTTTGGAGTCATTCTGTGTTTTTGTCTTGAGCTGCTCCATCATCATACTGGCTCTTTATGGTGGGATTCTTATTTTCCTTTGTTCATTCTTCCAGCCTACTTCCTGACTCTGGACCTTGAAGTTAGGGCTGGGGTGTGTGGCACTACAGAACAAAAGGTCTGAGGTGGTTCTGTTGATGGCTTCTTGGAGTACTGAGTGTTACGTCATTCCAGGACTTCAGGGCAGTCTGGGGACCTGTAAGCTTTCAGTGCTCTGAAATGGTCTGATCCAAGGCAGAGTCTGATTGCTACTCCCTTTAGCCCCACCCCAGTCTGAGCTCTGAGTTCCTGACATAGGTTTCTGTCCGAGCAACAGCAGATTACTGCTGGACTCATCCCCTAACAGCTAGCTGGAAAGCTCTGTTTGTTCAGAGTGGCAGAAATTATAGGCTCCCCTTTGGTCTAGGATTTCTGCCCTGGTTATTCTTCTGCAGGCTAGGCTAGATGCTGAAAATGAGACCTTGTACCTGGGATCTGAGTCATATCTCTGTTGCTGACTTCTAAACTTCCTCCTTTCTTGAAACACTATCAAGGACTGCCCTACTCAAGGATTCCATGCCTGTGCAGAGGTCCTCTTTTTCTTACTCTTTGGATCTGTGATCCAGAACTAGACAGTGGGCAACAAAATTGCCAGTTTACACCTATCCCTACTGTACTGCCATAGCACGGCTTGGGTATGGGTCTAGACCTCTTCTTGGTCCAGTGAACAGATTCTCCCAGGGTGCTGGGGGAGTTACATACATTGTGCTCCAGGACCAGCCCCAACCCTGGTGTCTATAGACCTCCATCTATCTCCCCATTCTGAACCAAGCTGGACAAATGACTCACTTTGATTTTTTCTAGATTTCCCCATCAAGATTTATTCTGGTCCATTTCCTAGATCTGTTTGGAAGAGTTTTTGGAGGGCAGCTAATTCTACTGCTTCCTATGACTTTTGTATCTTGGCTCTACCTCTGATACTATACAATTATAAAGACAGTGAAGGATCAACATACAAGCTATCTAAAGGAGAAAACAGCAAAGGTATGGGAAAAAAATATTGGACCTTATTAAAAATGTATCAATAACTACCAACTTTCCAGCTATACAAAATCTTCATGGTAACCATCTCTACATAAACTGAGGGTCTCCTTGCTGAGAGTATTAGTTGGGAATAAGCAGGCTCTCACAAAGTGATATTCAACAATAGATTACATCTTTATATATCTTTAACACTTAACTGGAAGATTTAGAGAATTGAAAGATACAGAGAATGTAAGATTTCACTGTACTTATTGTTTCTTGATAATTAAGAAAAGCACTGGATTTGGTAGAACCAAGTAATAACTCATAAGCTCTCTTATAATGTCTTCAATCCACATATCAAGACTATTTAAGATTCTTTGGAGTACTTAATAATATAAATAATCACATTCAATGACCATCTGGCAATAAACACCAGGCAGGGATAAAACAGGAAGAAGTATGTGCACTGAAGGCATCTGCCATTTGATGGAGATTGTCCAAGTCCAGTTGGACCTGCGAATGGTGAGGTCCCCCAAAATACTCTTGTTGGCAGATGTTACTGTGCTAATTACATAAAGTTCCCCAAAAGTTTGGTTTATCCATCCATATAGTAAAGACCAAGTGGATGAAGATGTTTATTGCTCAGAATTTAACTTGCATTTGCATAGACATTCTGTCGTTTGTCTACCAGCATTTATATCTGGGACAGAAAATCCAGGTGGACAGTGAGCTGTGCCTGAAATTGAACAGGGGATGAGACTAGCATGGATTGCATTTGGAAAACTGCAAAGCTCTTTTACTGATCTAACACATCCTATAAAAACAAAAGTCTACCTTTTTAATACTGGCATTTTATTATTGTTACCATTTGGCAGTGAGCTATGGAACACCATTGCCTTAAAAGAGTTAGAGTATCAGTTGTCTTTTGAAAAGGACCAACCACATCATGGAGTGATGTCTTGACTTCCATGTGAATTAGATTTAAGACGGGCAGAGTCACACAAAGTCATCAGTCTCATTCTCCCCTCCAAAATCACTGAAGTACAGTGGCAAGACAAAAGTCTGTTGATGGTCTGGGATGCAGTGGATGACTTTGGCATCTTCAATGTCTGACCAAGTTCTAAGGCCCGCATAGTGCCTGCTCCAGCTGCCTTCATGGCCATTAGAACAAATTGTTCTCATTCACCCATTCTGCCAGAGGGAAATCTTCACATGCTTGAGGTATTCATAGTCCTAATTCACTGATGGGTCTAAGAGTGGTCCGTTACTCTCAACCTGGTTTAACCCATCTGACAAGATGATTTTACTAGGGTATTGCCGCTGCACATGCTACAGCTTCTTGGAGCCACAGGCAAGAGTTGGGTGACTGGTTGTACACAAAAGGTAGACAAGGAGACACAAAAAGGGCTCAGCAAGCCCTCACACCAGGGATACTCGTCCTCCCTTGACATCTCATACACCCCACTAGAGTATCACGTAGAAGGCAAAGAAAAGGTGTATGGTAGGCATGAGCAAGATGTAATATATGATCCACTAGGGAACTCTGAAAAGGAAAAAGAATAGAAGTAAAGAATTGTGTGACAGGAATAGAAAATAGGCTCGTCATGTGACAAGAATGAGGTATGACAGTTATAAATTAGAGTTCTTCACTAGTACCTTTGCAATGTTGGGGAAAAGGCCTCCCTCATACCAGAGAGATCTCCTATGGAGAACTTTTGGAAGGATGTGAGTAAGAGGAGTCCAGGATAGTCTGGCATGAATGGGTAGAAAATGCATCACTGGAGGGAACTTTCAAACTGGTGAAATGACAGATCCTTTTGAGCAACCAACTTCTTTCAAACAGCTCAAACTCTTAATAATTCACTTTCAGAGCTTAATTAATTTTACAGGATGTGGTCTAAGCTCTTTTCAAACTAAACACTACTATTGACCTTAGTTAGATAGGCTAGTTGACTTTTATTTCCAGAAATTACCATCAATGAGGTATATAAGGACGAAGGTAAATTTTACAACCTGTCCAAGAACTTAGTCAATAACTATTTAGTAAGCACCTACTAGGTACCAGACATTCTGCTGCTAAGTGTTGGGAATACAAATTTGAAAAAGAAAGACAGTTTCTGCTCTCAAGTTGTTGGTCATCTTTTGACGTCTTGACTTGTCTGTGAATTGGATTTGAATGAGGCAGAGCTGCTCAAAGTCCTCAGCCTCTATTTCTCCTCCTGAGTCATCAAGAGTACAGTGGCAAGACAAAGGTCAAGATGACAGGCAAGGACAAACAGGTTTTAAAAAAGCTACCTGACTAAGTCTTCAAACCCAAATCATTCTGGTTTCATTGAATGGACAATAATAAGCCTGGCCCAAGCAACTATGGCCCATACTGTAGGTTTTGATGGCTTAAAATGAGATACCAATTGTTTTCAGTTCTGGCCAGAAACTCTGAGGGTCTTCCTCTCCCAGACTGATATCACTGGGATGGTAAATTGGGTCGTCTTTTGTCTCAATTCTTACCTAGCCCTTAGTCATTGAACGGGTATGGCCTCCATCAAACTGAGACCTGGGAAAGACCTTAATTTAGAAAGGGTAAGGTTGTCCACTGCATCCTGGGCCATTGCCAGTCATTTTGACCTTTGTATTGCCACTGCACTCTAATGGCACTGGAGGAGAGAGCGAGGCTGGAGGTTGATGACTGATGACTTTTCAGCAGCTCTGCCTCACTCAAATCCAATTCATGAGCAAGTAAAGCCATCACACTCATGATGTCATTGGTCTTCTTCAAGAACAAAGGATGAACAACATCAACAACAAGGGTTCTGCATGAAGCCTTTATACAGAAAGGACTTCCAGAGCAGGTGATGTGAGCTAAGGTTTATCACACATATGTCTTACATATGTGCCTCACTATTATTACTGTCTAAGTTTAAGCCTACTCCTTCCATGGATGCTGTGTACATTTGTGGAAGGAGTGAACCAGGTGCTTAGAAGATATTGTAGTTTTGATATATCACAAGCCAGCATAAGAAATTAAATGGGAATTTTTTCAGAACTTTGCAGAAGTCACAGATGACACACAAAAAGTTTAGAAACTCAGAAATGCATAAACCATATACAGAATATTGTATAATATCAATATATTTTATCTCTTAGTATCATAATAATTCAGACTTCCTCTCTGGTATGAAGAGAGGGACAAGAGTTTTTATGCGAATTTTCCAGATTTGCAGTGTGCTGCACCCCTAATCCCCTAATGTTCAAGGGGTAACCGTAGTAATAGCTGGCCTCTGTGGACCCAATTTGTCAAATTGAACAGAAGTTGGCAAATGCTGCTGTTATTTCTCCTCCTCCTCCTCTTTTTTATTTCTTCGATGGAACAATTTACTTTGTCTTGTGCAGTTTCCATTTTTGATTTCTTGAAAAACAGCTCTGCTCTCAAGCAGCTTAAAGTCTAATGAGGAAAGACAACACACAAAAGGAAGCTGAAAAGGGGGAAAGGGAATGCATATATCCAGTAGAGGGGCACATGATGAGGTGGGAAAGGACGAGATGGCTGGCCTGGTTTCCCTCCTTAAATAAAGTTTCTGGGAGAAACTCTCCACTCTCTAATCAGAGGGAAGGGCCCAGAGGCAGAAGGTACTGTTGAAATGTAAGACCTAATGATGTCCCCCTATTAACAGTACACTATGATCTGAATAATCCTGATTTTTGATTTTACCACCACCACCTATCTCCTCATAGCTTGCTTTCTTCTCCTTCAATACGCTCATCATACTTCTGGTAATCCAAGCTCCAAATGCTAAGCCATCATTTGTGTCTCCTGTGCCCTATCAGTCAAGAAATCCAATCAATTCTTATTTCATAATACTTTAAGGTGAGTATATCCAGGAGCTTCAAGAACAGCAGTTGGTTTTAGTCGTTTAGTACAAAATGATTCATAACACTAAAAGTCTTTCCTTTCACAATAATCAAGTTCTTCCACTAGTGAATGGTTTTTTTTTTGGCATAAAGGAAAGTGTACTTTATCTTTACCAGACCAGATTAGGGGTTAAAATGAAAGTGCAACAATCAATAACTGGCTGCTTGCCACTGGTTGAGCCAGATTTCAGTAGGTGGTTAAGAATGTTAGGAGGATGGCAGCAGTCCAAACCCTTATCAGAAAAACTTGATACAAAAATTTTCCCATTTCATTCAATTCTTATCTTTGGTGCACTCATTTTGCTTGTGCAGAAATTTTTTAGTTTCATGTAATCAAAGTTATATATTTTAAATTTCATAATTGCTTCTATCCTTTGTTTAAGAATACATCTCCTACCTATAACTGTGAAAGTTTTATGATCTGTTTCTTCTAATTTTTTTAAAGTACAATCTTCAATATTAGCTATATATCCATTTAAACTATGTTGTGGAATATGACATAACATATTGGTCTAGGCCCAATTTTTGCCACATAGCAATCCAATTTTTTGAGGGTTTTTTTTTAATCCAAAAGGAAAGTTCTTACCTAAGTAATCTGTTTCTGGTTTATCAAACAATGGATTACTGACTTCCATTGTTTCTGATTCTCTCTTGTCAAATCTGTTCCATTGACCTATGTCTCTATTTTTTAACCAATACTAGATGGTTTGATGACTTCTGCACTTTACAATATAGCTTGAGATATGGAAGTGCTACTGCCCCTATTTATTTTCATAATTTCCCTTGACACTCTATATCCTGTTTTTAAAAATTAATTTTGTTAATATTTTTCAAGTTCTGTAAAGTATCTCTTTGATAATTTGATTAATATGGCATTTAAAGTATAAATTAGTTTTGTTAGTATTGTTATTTTTATCATATAGTTATGGTTCAGCCATGAGCACTGAATACTCCTCTAGGTATTCAAGTTGTTCTTTATTTGTTTAAGGAACGAATATTTTATAATTGAATGCATACATCTATTTTTTATACTTTGGTAGATTGATCCCCAAGTTAAGTATTTTGTAGTTATTTGGAATGAGATTTTCCTTTCTATTATTACCTCTTGGATTTTCTTGTTATATTTCCTTCTATCATTAATATCTTCCCTTCAGAGCAGACAAATAGTTTCCAAAGATAATGAGCCCAATACAGAGCTCATGGCAAGGAGCACCTTGCAAAGAAGTACCACACCACCAACTGCAAACCCAGTTCCTACATGTCTCTTAACTTTCACAGAAATGAAAGTCGCACATTCTCGTGGAAAGTCTCTGCTGGCCTGGCACACATACAGAATTGATGTAATGGACAATGACAGGACTTTGTAAGGAAGAATATTAAAGTGGTAAAAGATGGGTCAATTAGCTTCATTCTACCGGGGCTTCTCATCGGAGGAGACAAGACCCACTGGAACATCAGTCATTCTTACCTTAGGGGCCACAGACCCCTAAGGGAACCATGGGTAAATTTCAAGGTGTCCTTGGACCTTTTAAATATTTGGACTTTCAGCTTTTATAAGTGTATTTCAACATAATTAGTTTTATTTATGATCCTAAATATTTTATTTTATGCATTTAAAAACATTATTCTGAGGATGAGGTCCATAGGCTACACCAGAATAGCAAAGGGGTTCAAAAAAAGGTGAAGAACCCCAGCATTAAGGAATATCTCAAGGTTATAATCATAAGGAATGTGTAGCACTCCTTACTAGTAGTTATTGAGACTTCGAAAGCATTTCAACAAAGAAACAGACATACCAAGAATGCAAAAAGCCATAGGTCTTTTATTATGGCCCACACTGAATTGATTTTTTGTTAACTGTATTCTCATTTGATCTTTTATTTTAAAATACATTATTGTCGTAACAATCACAATCACAGAAAAATCTGTTTGGAGATATTCAGAGTGTGGTTTTAGAGAAAAGGAGGGAGGGAGACACTCCATTATACTGCACCAATACCAATCCTCTCTCCCCAGCTCTATCAGTCTCCATTTCCTCCTTCCAACCCTGACTCATCATTGCCTGATCAACCTTTATTTCTTACCCTCAAGAATTTCCTCATTTCTTTAAATCTTGTTTACCTGCTGCTTGTACCCTTATGTTTTTTTTTCTAATAAAGATAAGCTGCTTTTCATACGCATGTATATATCCTCCCTGTTGGTTTATCACCTCATACATACGCTCTTTAACTGAGTTTTCTTCTTCTTGATATCTCTGATCATTTACTATAGTATAATCTCCTATTGCTCCCTTTCTGACTCTCTCCCCTTTGACGGTAGTTTTTCTGAGAGTGGGCCTCAAAACTATCTCAGCCTCCTCCCACTCTGGGGAATTTACATTTTACTGGCCTTGGTCTCTGCCTGAAGTAATATTTGGTGGGACCAAACTGGTCATAGCTGGATACCAGTCCTTTTTCCTAATGACCTATGAAGGGCCCCCACATATGTTAGCATCCTGCTTCCTTCATCCTCAGGCTGAGCTCTGCTGCAACAATAGAACACTGCCATGCTGCTATGCCAGCCAGAGAAAGCTTCTGCCTCAAGGTTTTTCTGAGGTTCAGGGAGAAGGAGTCGGGGTTGGCATGGGGGTAGGGTTGAGTTCTATTTCAAGCCTGTGGATCAGCTTGTGCAGGTCTGCCAGGTTGTGGTTGCTGGTGGGGCAAAAGATGAAAGGGTGCTAAGTGAGTATGTTATGGATTTGGGATTTTCTTTTTTTGCTGTTTACTGAGTTTTTGCCTCATTAGGGTTTTTGGAGTCTTAAACTATAGAAATAGTTGAAACTGCTTTAACTCTTAAACATGATTCCTATTTTGGAAAGGTATGAGAGGTTAGCAGATCAAAGAAAGTATCTACTCCTTCATATTGTTGGTCACATACCTAGAAAACCTGGCCCTTTTTTTTGGGGGGGGGGGTGTTATTTTCAATAGATTTGGGGTTTTTCAAAGAGTTTTATAATTTCCTTAAGGCAATCCATCCCATGCTTCCCCTATTGTTTAATTCTGTGCCCAACTTGCCCATCTGTATTGATTATTTCAGAGATACATACTGATGGACCAACTCCATGGGTTATCCTTTCAAATGATTGTCATACTTTGGGTAAAATACATTCTTCATCCCCTTTATGTTTCCTGTGCAGAAGAAAAGACCTAAGACTTCTAAAAGATGACAAAAAGAGGAGAAAACTCTCATCCAAGAGGCTCTGCAAAAGACCAGACTTTGATGCAACCAACACAAAGTCATCTCAAACCAGGAAAAGAGGCCTTCACCATCCATGAAGAATTCTCTTGAACTTGAACCCTGTACTGGATCTCCACTGTAGTGGTGAAACTTTCATTGAGTATTATCAAGTCATATCACAACACACAGATCACAAAACAAAAGGGGAGAACAGAAGGTTGCATCTATCACAACTAGGGAGATGGAGACCAACCATTTATAATCCGACAAGTGACTGAAGAAATTGAAAAAAAAACTGAACAATTATTATTAAATAAATATAAAAACTAATTATCTAAAATTTAAAACTGTTTGCATGAACAAAACCAATGCATCTGAGAAAAGAGAAAATATCAAGTATGAAAAACAATCTTTACACCAAATATTGCTGACAAAATTCTGACTTCCAAAATCTATAAATAATTGATACAATTATCTAAAACTAGGAGCCATTCTCTAATTTATAATTGTTCAAAGGACAGGAGCAATTTTCAAAAGAAAAAGTGCAAAATATTACTTTGAAATGCATGAAAATACCCCAAATTAGTAAAAAGAGAATTGCAAAGTAAAACAAGTGAGATATCTTCTCACATACACCAAATTGGCAAAGATGATGAAATACACTAATGCTGTGTTGCTGGAGCTATGAATTGGTGTGCAAGGTGACAGAGTATATTAAAATGTTGGCCCTGGAGCTAGAAAGACCTGAATTCAAATTAAGCCTCAGACAGTTGCTAACTGTGTGACCCTGGCAAGTGACTTAACCTCTAAATGTAAATGGCAATATATATAATAACATTTACCTCCAGGGCTGTTGTGATGATGAAATGAGATAATAATTGCAAAGCACTTAGCACAGTGCCTGGCAGATAATAGATACTATATAAATGCTAGTTGTTATTATTATTATTATTGTTATTATTTAAAACAATTCACAATTATGTGTAAAAATGTAAAAGACTATTCAAACAGTGACAGAAAGAAAAGTCCTATGTAAACCAAAAAATTTATAGTAGCACTTTTTATGATAGCTAAAAACTGTACACAAATATCCATCAATTGAAAACACAGGGAACAATATGAGGAATTCAGAGACGCATAGGGAAACTGAGCTGATATAGAATGAACAAATCAAATTAAGGAAAATCATATACACAATGAATACAATAATGTAAATAAAGTCAATAGAAGTCTGAAAAATTGGAATGTCCAATGTTAATTCCATATGTATAAAGCTGAAAATTTTTCTTCTTCTCTACTGGGTAGTGCTGCCCTAAAGATACAGAATGTTCTATACAATACATTGTCAGTACCAGTGGTTTTATCTGATTGGTTAAACTTAATTGTTTTTGTTTGCTTGCAGGTAAGGGTAGTGGGCATAAGAGTGTTTAGTGGAAAATAATTATCATGCAAAAATGCATTAAAAAGTTCTAATTTTTAAACTGCAAGAAAAAAGAAGTTTAAATTTTCTTAATAAAATAATTTAATTTCAAAATTGTTTTAAATAAAACAATTTAAAATCATTGTAATTCAGGATAAATATTTTTAAAACTTACTATTATTAATAAAAATATTTTAGGCAACATAGTTTTATTTTCTTCCATGATATTCTTAGTAAATCAAGGCAATATTTTGTTGTTTCATTGATTTAATATTAGTCAGAGAATTAAAACAATTTAATTTTTGGAAGCATTTCATTTTCTTTATGGCTAAAGACTATGATAAATTTTCTGTTTAAAAAAATAGATTCCTGTGCAATTTTAAACAAACATTTTTTCCAACTTGTAAATGCATATGAGCCACTACATAAGCTTGAAAATAAAACTACAAATGTTTGTATTTCACTGCCACTTGCTGCTAATTATCAATAATAACTTTAAATGTCCTTGAAAATATAAATAGAGATCTAAATAATTGGAAAAACATCAGTTGCTCATGGGTAGGCTGAGGTAATATAATAAAAATGACAATCCTACCTAAGCTAATTTACTTATTCAGTGCCATACCAATCAAACTACCAAGAAATTATTTTATAGAGTTAGAAAAAATAATAACGAGATTCATTTGGAAAAACAAAAGGTCCAGAATATCAAAGGAACTAATGAAAAGAAATGCAGGGGAAAGTGGCCTAGCAATTCCAGATCTTCAATTGTATTATAATGCAGCAATCATCAAAACTGCTTGGTACTGGCTAAGAAATAGGGAGGTGGATCAGTGGAATAGGTTAAATATGCAGACACAGTAGTCAGTGACTACAGTAATCTATTATTTCATAAATCCAAAGACCTCAGATTCTGGGATAAGAACCACTCTTTGAAAAAAACTGCTGGGAAAACTGGAAAAGAGTATGGAAGCAACTAGGCATAGACCCAAATCTTATACCATATACCAAAATAAAGTCAAAATGGGTTCATGATTTAGATATAAAGGCTGATACCATATGTAAACTGGGAGAACAAGGAATAGTTTACCTATCAGATCTATGGAGAACAGAAGAATTCATGACCAAACAAGAGATAGAGAACATTATGAAAAGCAGAATGGATAATTGTGATTACATTAAACCGAAAAGTTTTTGCACAAACAAAGCCAATGCAACTAGGATTAGAAGGAAGGTAGAAAATTGGGAAAGAATTTTTACAACCAGTCTTTCTGATGAAGGCCTCATTTCTAAAATATATAGAGAATTAAGGCAAATTTGTAAGAACACAAGCCATTCCCCAATTGATAAATGGTCAAAGGATATGAACAGACAGTTCTCAGATGAAGAAATTAAAGCCATCTATAGTCATATGAAAAAATGCTCTAAATCGTTATTGATTAGAGAAATGCAAATCAAAACAACTCTGAGGTACCACATCACACCTATCAGATTGGCCAACATGACAAAACAGGAAAATGATAAATGTTGGAGAAGATGTGGGAAAATTGGAACACTAATACATTGTTGGTGGAGTTGTGAAATGATCCAACCATTTTGGAGAACAATTTGGAACTATGCCCAAAGGGCTACAAAAATGTGCATACCCTTTGATCCAGCAATAGCACTTCTAGGGCTATATCCCAAAGAGATCAAACAAATGGGAAAAGGACCCACATGTACAAAAATATTCATAGCAGCTCTTTTCGTGGTGGCAAAGAATTGGAAATTGAGAGGATGCCCATCAATTGGGGAATGGCTGAGCAAGTTGTGGTATATGAATGTAATGGAATACTATTGTGCTATAAGAAATGATGAACAGGCGGACTTCAGAAAAACCTGGAAAGACTTATATGGTCTGATGCTGAGTGAAGTGAGCAGAACCAGGAGGACTTTGTACACAATAATAGCCACGTTATGCGATGACTAATATTGTTAAACTGAACCGTTCTCAGCATTACAAGGATCTAAGACATCTCCAGAGGCCTCGGGGATGGAAAATGCTGTCCACATCCAAAGAAAGAACCATGGAAGTCGAATCGCTATCACTTATTTTTACCTTCTGTTGAGCTTTGTTTCATCTTTCTGATGGTTCCTCCTATTGGTTTTAATTTTTACTTACAACTTCACTAATGTGAAAATATGTTTAATAGGAATGTAAATGTAAATCCTATATCAGATTGTGTCCCGTCTTGGGGAGGGTGGGGGGGAGGAAGGGGGAGAAAAATTTTCAACTCAAAAGCATATGGAAGTGATTGTTGATAAATCAAAATGAATTAATAAAATTTTTTTAAAAAAAGAAAATATAAATAGATATAAATAGAACAAAACTGTTGGTCCTATGATCTTGTTGAGGCTCATATTTCCTTGACAATGCTAATATTTTGGTGGGCCAGAAGCCTCTACCAATTAATAAAAAAACAGAATTCACAAAGAGCATACTTTGACATTTGTGAAACTATTGAAGACAAGATCTACTCTGAGCATTTTCTTTCAAGTAAAGCATATTCAATTCTAAAGTAGCACATTGGGCTTTTCAAAGGAGAAATATGATCCAATGTGACAGCAAATGATGTTAAATGCTACCTATCTCCAAGAAGCTCAAAAACTGATTGTTTTTATTTCTTCTTCAACTCAGTGAACCAAGATTAAGACTTATGAGCAACACGTTTTGTAACTTCTACCCTTTATTTAAAGTTGTACTATTTGTGCTTTTGCCATTTGGGGCACATTTTAAAATGTTCCTACAAACTATCTATGGCTGTTGCAGAAGTAGAAGGCTGGTCAATGACAGAAAAATTAACACATGCATCAATTTTGATTTTCAGAGCCAAAATGTATCTCCTTTTCTTCAGTGTTGATAGAAACAGACTTTAAAATGATAAAGATGCTGTCTCTTTATAGCCTGAAGAAGCATATTTTTATTTGGTTCTACCCTGTTACTACTGACAACTTGAAATCAACAAATCATAGCCATTCAGTTGAAATGAACAGGTAGAAAAAGCCCAACGTCTCATCATCTTTTACCTGCACTACTGCACAAACCTTCTAGCTGGTCTCTCTCTCCTTATGCCAATCTATTTTTTAATTCTAGACTTCCTAAAACAATCATTTCACCCTGCTGAAGAACTTGTAATAACTTCCCACTGAGTAGAGAATAAAGATTAATCTATTATCTCTTATCTATTTAAAGATCTATTATCTTATCTATTAATCTAATAAAGATCCATTAGAATAAAATCTAAACAGTTCTGTCCTGGCATTCAAGGCTCTCCACAATATGACCATCTTCCCTTATCAATGAACCAACAAGCTTTTATTTATTAAGCACCTGCTATTTGCCAGGAAATGTGTTAGGTAAGGATACAAAATCCAAGATGAAACAGTCCTTGATGCTTACAATCACAGGAGATTCCATGCAGAGGCTTATATCACAGACCTGAAGCAGTGAAGGAACTCAAAGACCATCTTGTCCAATCCTATCCTTTTACACATGAGCAAACTGAGTTGGTAGGAATACTATGTATATGCAAAATAAATACAGGGTGACTGTGCAGAGGAGGCACTAATGGCATTGAAGGAGTAAGGCAGGAATGCCTTCCTGGAGCAGGTGGCACTTCGCCTGAGCTTTGATGGGAGTTGGGGATTCCAAAAGGTGGCAGTGAGGAGGGAGGACATTGGCAGGAGTGGGAACACGGTATGTGAGAAACAGCAAGGGATGGTTGGCTGTATAGGAGTGTGGGGAAGATTGGGGGTGCAGCTTGGGGCCAGGTTGTGAAGAGTTTTTAATGCTCACTAGAGGAGCATATATTCTATCTGAGAGGCAACAGCATCTCTCTTTACCATTTCTTGCCAACATGTGAGTTAGCTCAGCCATTCACACAACTCTGACTGTGTTCCTCATCTGTCCAGTTCTAGTTCCTTTCCTTAAACATTCCCTTGAATGCCTACACAACAGTGTCTCAAGAAGAAAGACTTGAGGGGAAAAGTAGAGTGCAAAACTATAGTACAAACTGAGGAATTAGGACTGTAGGCTAGACTGTGTGCTACCTGTAAGAAATCAAGTTCTGGCTATTCTAAGAAACTTTGCCAGAACTGGGATAGGCTGTGGGACAACGCAGGGCTGTGTAGGCACTTTGTTTGGTAGGTAGCTCTAATTGTTAGAAACATGAGGGGTTATGGCACGTAGTAGCTTTCAGAAGCTTGTTGACTTAGTTTCTGAGGAAAGGGAAAAATAAAGTTTCCTGCTTCCTGTGCATTTTTAAGGACATATCATATCACAATAAAAATTAGAATACATTTAGCCTAATTTGCTTTCTGACTAAATGACAAAAGTAACATACTACAAAATTAGGCCCCAACAAAAGTTTGAAAGGAAGAAAGCAGATAAAACTAGGACTAAAATATATTTAAAAGAAAAAAAAAATCTATATAGTAAAAGCTTTCTTGGATTCATGACAGGTGACCTGACCTAAAAGGAAAAGTTTCTCATCATCTTCCTTAAGAGACCATTATGGAACCCAGAATAAACATACCTAATTGTTGAAACAGGAGAGCCACACTGGTGCCTGTGACAGGAAGACTATCATGTAAAGGAGTCTGTATCAGCTGTCTGTCTCCTGCTCCCAAGGAAAACAGCTTCTGTAGAAAAAAAAAATTACTCCTTTTATCTAGAGTAAACAGAAGAAAATATCTGCAAACACATAGTCTGTCATACTTAGGGTTTCACATTTCGACTTTAAGAATATAGTTTTACTGTTGCACACAAGGAAATTTCAACTTTCAGAATTTTAGTCTAAGCTGTTCTGCATAAACTAAAGTAACTCCCTAGACAGGAATGGGGAATAGACCCCTGGAGCTGCTCTGCCTTATGCTAGGCCACTCATTAAGCTGCTTCAATCAAGGCAGCAAGGACAGTGTTCATCAATCCATTAGCAAGCATTTTTAAAGTGCCTTGTATGTGCCAGGCACTAAGCTCAGAGTTTAGGACAGAACCACAGAAATGAAACAACCTCTTCCCTCCCACAGTTTACAACTGTATGACTAAGACTCAGTTCACAAAAGCAGATGCGAGCAAATAGAGCTTAGTAGAAAATGAACATATTTAACACTTAAAGAACTTAGTATCATCTATTACTAAAAATTCCTTATTTCTGTATATTCATATAATATTTTAAGAAAAAAGAACAGGAGATGCACATGGTTTTCCAAAAACAAAGTTCATTAGATTGTAAAAACAGTAAAGTTAGTTGAAGAAAAATCTCCCAAAGTCAAGTCCCCTTCAAGCCTAAAGACTGCAGGCTCAGTCAGCATGTGTTCTGTTGGGAAAGAGGAGGCAGGTAAGATGACGGGATGAGGAGGGTGACAATGGGGAAAAGAAGGCAAAGAGGAGGCTATGAGGGACAGACCACAATGACAAATGTATGCTACCCACAGTACTCCAGGAGATGATAAATAATTTATATTTTATATCACTCTCTTCTCCCCTTCATACCTCCTATTAAAAAACAAACTCCAAGGGCTCTCTGTTATCTCCACACAAGCAAATACAAAATTTTCTTAAAGCCCTTGAAAGTGTGGCCCTCTGCTACCTGTCTAGTCTTCTTACACCTAACTCCACCATGTACTACTGTGCCAATCCAGTAACACTGGCCTCCTTGCTGCAATTTGAACACCAAGCATGTTAACTGGCTATCCCCCTTCTATCTTTGCCTCCTTGCTTTCCTGGCTCCCTTAAAATCTCAGATAAAGCTCCAGCTCTGCTAAGACATCTTTTCCAGTCCTCCTTAATGTGAATGCCTGGCCTCTGAGACTATCCCTTATTTATCCTACATCTGTACAGTGTTGTTTGCAGGTCGTCTCCCTCATTTAGGCTGAGAGCTCCTTTAGAGCAGGGGCTGGTGAGCTCGCACACGTGTGTGTATATGTGTGTGTATATGTGTGTGTGTGTGTGTGTGTGTGTGTGTGTTTTGGACTTTCTCTGTATCTTCAGCATGTATGAGCACAGTGACTGGCACACTCCAGCAACTTAGTAAATGTTAAGTTTCCTGACTGATGATAAATGTGTAAAAGAGTTTATGATAATTTCCTTTATTTCTTCTTCAATTGCTGCAAATTCTCTTTTTTCATTTTTTGATATGTACAATTTGTTTTTCCTTTCTCTTTTTATTTTTTAAATTTAATTAAATTTTAGTTTTCGACATTTACTTCCACAAGATTTTGAGTTCCATATTTTCTCATCTCTCCCCTCTCCCATCCCAAGACGACATGCATTCTGAATTCCCGTCCCCTGATCTGCCCTCCGTTTTATCACCCCCCACCCCCTCTTTTATCCCCTTCCCCTTCTATTTTCCTGCAGGGCAGGACAGATTTCTATACCCCATTGCCTGTACATCTTATTTCCCAGTTGCATGTAAAAATAATTTTTAAGAATTGTTTTTAAAACTTTGGGTTCCAAATTCTCTCCCTTCCTCCCTCCCCACCCACCTTCATCGAGAAGGCAAGCAACTTCATACAGGTTATACATGTGTAGTTATGCAAAACACTTCCATGATAGCCATGCTGTGAAGCCTTTCTCTTTTTAAATCAGATTAACTAACCTTATCTATTTTATTAGTTTTTAAAATAAGCTCCCAGTTGAAGTTATCAATTCGATTCTCTTTTTGCTTTCAATTTTATAAATCTCTTCATTTTCAGAATTTCTACCTTGTTATTTAGTTGGAAATTTGTGATTTGTTCATGTATTTTTTTTTTGGCTTTGTGCTCACTTTACTGATTTGCTCTTTCTTTTCCTGATAAAAAGTATTCAGAGATTTAAATTTTCTTCTCAGAATTGATTTAGCTGCATATCATAAGCTTTTATATGTACCCTAACTTTTGTCACGATGGAATTTTCTGTTGGTTCTGTATTTTTTTATTTGATTCATTTTTTTTTAGAATTATGCTGTTTAGTCGCCAATTACTTTAAATTATTTCTTTAAGGACATTTTATTGAATGTAATTCTTATTATACTATGAGCAGTAAATAATGTGTTTAGTATTTCTGCTTTTCTACATTTGCTGGTGGAGTCTTTATTTTGGGGTGAGGCAATTGGGTTTAAGTGACTTGCCCAGCATCACATACCTAGTAAGTATCAAGTGTCTGAGGCCACATTTGAACTCTGGACCTCCTGACTCTAAGGCTGGCGCTCTATGCACTGCGCCACCTAGGTGTCCCCCGGTGGAGTCTTTCTGCCCCAATATAGTGTAAATTGTAAAGATGGTAGAGTCAGTTGAGGGATGTGTAAATTCTTTTTATTCCCATTTAGTAATCATCAGACAATGATCACCTCTACTTTTTCTGAAGTTATATTTAGGTCCTTAATTTCTTTCTTATCTTTTGGTTGATATTATCTAGGTCTGAAAGGAGTACATTAAGGTCCCACACTATTATATTTCAATTTCTCTGTATAATTTAGCTATCTTTTCTTTTAAGTATTTAGATACTATGTTATTATGTGCATCTATGTTAATTGTTGATATTCTTTATCTATGGTAGTTTTAAGTAGTACAATTCAGTTTGATTTGCCTGGTTACCTCTTTTTAGTCTTTTCCATATTCACTGTAGCATTATTTGAGATCATGATTGCTATCCTTACTTTTTTTTAAAGTTCAGCAGAAACATAAGAGATTTTGCTATAGCTCCTCATTTTATCTCTGTAAATCTTTGTGTTTCAAATGTATTACTTGTAAATGACATACCATGAGATCTGTTTTCTAACAAACTCTGCGATAGTTTTCTGTTTTATGGGTGAGTTATTTGATTTTCAGTTATGACTTAATTATGTATTTACTTTCATCCTATCCTTTGCATTTTCCCTCCTTTTACTTCCACATCCCTATTTATAAATAAGATAGTGACAGAAGAGAGGGAATTTTTGAAGATGTGATAAAGAATTGTGATTTATCTTATTTTCACAAAAATTATTATTGAGACTAATTAGAATAAGCTAAGGATGAATTTAGAAGAAGTAAAATGTACAGAGAAATGGAGAATCCAGTTTTTAAAGAAAAAAATAGCTCTACTAGAATTATGTATATGTGCATACCTCAAATTAAATTTAAGGTACAGTTCAAGTTACACAAAATCTAATTTATTATGCTTTGTTGTAAAGGAAATCTACCACCAAAATTAACCTTATGACCTAAGTAAAGGATGGAATTTTTGCTCTTTTTATAAGGCAGGCCATGGGGACAGTATTTAACTGAACTATAATCCCTTTTTTAAGAAGAATATTCCAAGAATTTAGTTTTTGCTTTCTTCATAAATTAAATTAACTAGGAAAATATTCCATTCTCCAGCTCCCTTTTTCTTGTATTTACCTGAGAACCCCCAGTCGCTGGGACAAGGCATGCACAGAGGTTTGCAATGAGACTCTCCAACGAGAAATTTAGACTATCCACATGCACAGTGTAGATCAGGCCCAGGCAAGCCTACAAATAAAACAAGGGCAGACAATGAACACAGAGGCACAAGAGCTCTTTCTCTATCTCATGAGAAAAACTCAAGTTTTTCCCTGAACTGTTTTTTCCTTGAGCCTAATGAGGCTATTTTACTGTGAATGTATAATGAATTTCATGAAGAAAATGTCATATATTTTATGGAATCATTATGACAGAAACTTTGTAAAATGAGTTTTTCTGTTTAATTTCAAATTTTTCCATTAAACCTGGGAAAAACTGCTAGGTTTCTTTAACAAACCTCAAACCCTCTTCCCCAAATTTTTAAAAGCAAACATTTTTAAACTTCCTTTAGTTTTAGATTTTATAAATTCCACAAATTTGTTTCATAACAATAATTAATCTGTTTTAGTCATCATTTGGGGCAGATACATTGGCATTTATACAGAGAGGAAGCCTCAGAATCAGCAAGACCTTCAAAACCTGCTTCTGACTCATTACCATGTGACCTTGGACAAGGTACTCTCAGTAACTTAGGCAACTCACTAAGTCTGTAAATTGAAGAACATTTGCTGATCTGATTCTGGGAAGGGAGTTTCCTCACCAAGAATCCCCTATATCAATGAAATCATAGTCCCAATCTTCCCCTCCTAACGAAAAGAAGAGAATCATCGGTGTGTTTCAGGTTAGGATGAGAAAAGACTTCCCCTAAGAGCTGGGACAGAGTTGCAATGACAGGTAGAAATGGTGATAAAATAGTACACTTAGAAATTTCTTTCAATTTTTAAAAAAATACATTTTTATAGAATTTTTTCCTTTGCTTAAAATTTTCCCTGTATCTGTCCACAATTTTACAATCCTGACAAATTAACATTTCTTAGTTCTTTCTTGTCATTTAATTTCTGTGGTATATGAATTATTTCCCTAATCCATGTATCATGTCATCATTATTTAGTTCTGAATATTTACAAACAAAAATAACTGCTGATGTGAAAATACTCAGGGGCCAAGGAAAGAAAACTCTTGCACCCCACTGTATAAGCTTTGCACTGCATTTGGTGCTTGTAGAACAAGTCAAAACCTCCAACTGCCTCATTGTTTTACTTGCACTTGAGAGCCCATCTTCATGCTCATTACATTCTTCCAAATGTCAAGTTTGTTTGGAATAATTTAAAAAGTAAATATTTCTTTATGATAAAAATCATGTGTCATATACGTAGAGGATATCAAGGATTACAAATCAGATCCTCAGGAGTTTAGAATAACTACATTAACTTATCGGGTTTTCCATCCGTTAGATAAGGATTCTATTCAGTTTGGATTAATTTCATGTTATTGGGAAATTCTTAAACCTATATTGAGACATTTAAAATCCAATAAGGTTGTCATCAATATTCATTAAAAACAAATTTGCAAACTAGCACATATCATGTGTGACAGCTGTGAGGTTCTTTACCCTAAAAATTTCTGGATAATCTAATCTGGACACCAACACCAAGCTTTTGGGAGCAAATACTTCTGCAGGCTGAATTAAACCAGTCACTTCCTCTTCACCTTCAATGTCTTCTTGTTTTGTTCCCTAGAAAACAGAGATAGAGCAATCAACATGTAGAAGTATTATCCTTGGTTTGTAGCTAATAGTATAGATCATCATAAGATTTAAACCTGCACCGACTAAGAAAGTCCAAATATTCTCCTAACCACATAAAGGCAATTTTAAAGTAGAAGCTAGGAAGAAAGTTGCTTTAAGAAAGGCAGCCGGGGTGGGGGTGGGGGTGGGGAATAGACTAAATGAAGCCACAGAACCTCTGACACTTAATATTTATTTGTGTTGTTACTACCGTTACCTTGGCCAAATCACTGGTTCTCCCTACTTCTTCATTTTCTCATCTTTTAAACAGAAGGGTTAGCCTATATATAGCTTCTGAAGTTCCTTTCAGTTCTAAACCTATGGTCCTACAGAGGTTTGGTGATGACTCTCAGTTGTCAATTTTAGACTATGCCAAGGTCCCATGAAGTAAGAAACAAAGTGCACGTGCTTTGTGTTCAGAACCAAGGCTGCAGTGAAGTTGCAAGATGCAACATGGGCAAGCTCTGCCAGAAACACCTCAGATTCATTACATGTTTGATTTTAATTAATTTTTGGTCCCTGCGCGTAATCTTTTACTGTTGTCAAATTTTTTGTAACTGTATATGGGGTTGTGACCCACAGTTTAAGTAGTGCTGAACTATTTTGAGCATTTTCACATATATTATTTCATTTTGTTGCAAGGGGAGAGTTATGATCCCACATTTTACAAGTGTTTGTTGGAAGAGAGTGGGCAGAACCTGGAATATAGAACAAAGTGATAATTTCTCTATTTGTTGAATGGGGGCAGAATGAACAATAATGGTCATAATGATGATGACAGACATCATTTACATGGCACTTTAAAGTTTGCAAATCACTGTACATATATTATCTTAGTTGATTCTCACAACCTTGTTAAATGGGTGCTATTATTATCCCTATTTTACAGATAAGGAAACTGAGGCTGAGTGAGGTTAAGTGACTTGCCAAAGGCCACACACAGCTAGTAAGAGTCTGAGGCTAGATTTGAACTCAGGTCTCATTCCAAATCTAGCTCTTTTACCCACTGTGCCACTTCTAGCTGCTCTCACTCTGATGAGAAATCCAGCCTGTATTGGCTCAGACTTACTAATGGGAAGAACAGAGTTAAGAGAATATACAAATAATCTGCACAGTGATTCAAACTTGTACCTGTGACACTGTGAATTAGAGGACAGGAGGGGAGATTACATATGGATGAGGATTATGGCTCAGAGGATCAGAAGGCAGTGAAAGGTTGTGGACAACCCCAGTTCTCTACACTTCTACCTCAAAAACTTTTTTTAAAAATGTGTCAAACGAAGTAAAAGAACTATAATCAAAAAAGGAAAAAAAAATGAAAAGTCCAAAAAAGTAAGTGCCACAGAAAATTAAAAGAAAAGAAGTAAACAGCAAAGACTGCATTCGCAGCGTCCTGCTCTTCCTCCTCTCTCAGTCCAAACCCCTAACCTTTCCAGTGTACTCCTGAGCAGTGGCAACAGCAGTTGCTGAGGCTAGGAAAGCTTGAAACTTAGAGATAAGGTAGACAGTCACTAGATATTGTTAAGGATTCCTGTTCTTTATCCTTACCCAGAGGGGAAACAGCTGCAGAATCACGGGAGTTGAGAACTGGATGGGACTCTAAATGTCATCTAATACAACATATACCTGATAGAACCCATGACTTATAACATACCCAACAACTGGTCATCAAACCCTGAGTGAATACCTCCTGCAAGGGGGGAACCCACTACCATCTGCCTACTGAGGTAATGAATCACTATTTAACAAAAATAACTGGGAAAATTAGAAAGCAGTGTGGAAGAAATTAGATTCAAATAAATGCTTTATACCATATATAAAGATAAATTTAAATAGATTTATAACTTTTATATATTAAAAGTCACATCATAAAGAAAATATATAAAGATAAAATTAAATTAGATTTTATATAACTTTTATATATGGGAAGAGTTCATGATTAAAAAAGGGATAGAGAAAATCACAGAAAATAAAAGGGACAATTTTAATTATACAAATTAAATTTTTTCCATAAATAAAAACAAACAGCTAAAATTACAAGGGATGGGACAGCTAGGTGGCGCAGTGGATAGAGCACCGGCCCTGGAGTCATGAGGACCTGAGTTCAAATCTGGCCTCAGACACATAACACTTACTAGCTGTGTGATGCTGGACAAGTCACTTAACCCCACTGCCTAGCAAAACAAACAAACGAACAAAAAAATTACAAGGGAAATAGTTAACTGGGAAAAAATATTTGCAGCCAATTTATTTGACAAAGGTCTAATTTTCAAGACACATAAAAATAACAATAATAATAATGGCATTTATAGGTATAAGCAACTGATTTAAATTCGTAAGAATAAAAGCTATTCCTCAATTGGTCAAATGGTCAAAGGATATGACAAGGTACAAGAAAAAAATGCAACAAAACACCAATAAGTAGAAAATTCAAGTTAAAGTAACTGAAATTTCATCACATATTGATCCAATTGAAAAAGATGGCAAAATAGGACAATGACCGATGTTAGAAGAGTTGAGGGGAAAATAAACACTCGTATGCTGTTGGTGAAGATGTACATTAGTCCAACCATTCTTGAAAGCAACTCAGAACTATGCCCAAAACATTAAACTGTGTAGACACTATGACCCAGGTATGCTGCAAACAGATCAAATAAAGTAGAAAAGGACCCACATACAAAAATATGTACAGTAACACTTTTTATAGTGGTAATATACTGCAAGCTAATAGGATGCTATCAACTGGGAAATGGCTGGACAAAACAGGGTACATAAATGTAATGAAATACCATGGTGTAGCAAGAATAACAAAAAGGACAGTTTCAGAGAAACCTTGGAGCAAAATGAGCAGAACCAAGAGAACAATTTATAAAATAATAAATTACTGTTCAAACAACTTCAAAAGACTTAAGAGCTCTGATGAAGGCACTGACCAATCACCATTCCAAAGGACTGATGGTGAAGCACATTACTCCCTGACAGAGAGATGATGGACTCAAGATTCAGAACGAGGAAGACCTTATTAGACATGGGCAATGTCCAGATGTGGAATTTGTTTTGTTTGACTATGTTATGTTATGTTATGTTATGTTATGTTATGTTATGTTATGTTATGTTATGTTTTGCCTGACTATACAGTAATCCAGTTAAGAGGTGATGAGGGCTTGAACTAAGATGGTGGTCCTATCAGTAGAATGAGCAAATAACACTGGATTTAATCTCTAAAGGCAGGTTATGCTATTTACTACCACTGTGACCTTGAGTCACTGTGAACTCAGTTTTCTCATTTGTAAAGTGCCAGGAATAGAAAAAATGTCTGAGTTCCCTTCCAGCTCTAAATTTTATGATCCTAAGAAATTTTTGATGACTAAGAATAAACTTCCAAAAGGAAATATTAACTTACATTTAATTTTCAGGATGAGGTATACTATGTATAACTATTTCTAGGAATTTTACTTCATTATAAAGCATATGTTGAAATTAATGCCTTCTAGAATCCCTAAAAATAACAAAATCTGAAGAACATTAATGTACCAATAGGTGGCTACAAATAATGAATCATATGATTCATATGCTTATTAATGAATTCAAAATGACAAAGAAATGATGGAAATTCCTGGAAAAGACAAAGATATCCACATTGTGAAAAATACCCAGGAGTATTATTAGAGGTCAGCTAAAACAGACAGCAATTTAAAATAAATGGCAATTAACCTACTTTAATAACAATGCAAAATAAAACATTTAAAATTTTGTTCTAGAAGTCTCCCTTTTCCATAAAATACACACTCAATGGAGCAGTCAACAACAGGAAATAGAAAATACCCACTCCCATAAACTAGTAAGGAGAAAACATTTCCATTTTTATCTTTATCACTTCTCATTACAGATGTTGATTCTCATTTTGTAGGACTGTTATGAATCATGAGATGTTTTTATTCTTAATTCAGAATATTTACCCCAGGAGAATAAGATGTTCCAAGTTTAAAGATAAATTCCCATTCTCTGTTTCCAAGCAGAATGTACTCTATGACAAAAATACACACTGCAGCCTATGATGTAACATGGGCTTGGTCCATGAGAAGGCAATAGGATACTTTGGAAATAATTTATTAATTCTATAAATACTCAGTTGATCACATAAAGCATAGTGTCAAACTCAAATCAAAATGGGGGGTCATATATAAAGATCCTATGGGTACATAATTTACTTAGAGAACAAAATATTAACATTATCTATGTTTTATTGTATTTTATGTATTTTGTTAAATATTTTCCAATTACATTTTAAAATTGGGGCAGTACTTGGGAATGCTGTGGGCCACATGTAGCCTGCTGGTAGAATATCTGACACCTCTGGCATAATATCTTCTCCCTCTTTAGAAATATCACAATTATCTTTAAAAGAAATACATGGTGCTGTTGAGTTTTCTGATGCCTACATTCCTCCAAAAAAACCTCAGAGCATTGACTGGAAAATAAGCCAGGTATGTGACTGGAAAATTTCTCCATATTCCCATGGGTTATATTTTTTGTTGGTTACTACAACTATAAAGTTTCATCGCATCACATGGTAGTAATAGTTTCCTGAATTATCTCAGTTTAAGTTCAAGGAGTAGTTTTCATTTTTTCTTTTAGTTTTCATAGACCTACCATGTTAGAACTACACAGAACCCATGAAATCACTTAGTCCTTAACCATTTTAAGTTTACTTTTAAGTTTTATTGATGACTTTTATTTTTTCCCATTATTGTCATTTCCAGACTTACTCTGCTACCCACTCAACTAGGTAAACTTCCCTGGTAACAACAACAAAATAAGCCAAACCATTTAAAACAGGTATTTTATGATATTTTATGCAACATTCTGCAGCCACTATTCCCAGGAATTGTCCAAGAAAAAGGAAAAAGATGTATTTTTTCATCTCTTCTCTGAGACCAACATGGGTGATGAAAATGATACCAAATTTGTTTTAATTTTGGTGTTGACGAAATTGTAGTGTTGCTGTAGCATTTGTGCACCTTGTTTTTCTGTTCTGGTGAAGTTCAGTGGAAGCAAAAACAGAAGTAAGACTTGCAAAGGTATGCTGCAGATCACTTGGCTAGGAGAAAGAATGAGGTGAGGAATCTGGGAAACATTACACAGGTGGTACAGAAGCATTATGTGATGTGATTAGAGATGTTAACTGCACCAGCATCTGTGAGTATACTCTACCTGATGATAAACATGTGTCTTATCTTAATGGTAATTTCATCCTTCTACAGGTCTAAGGGGGAACTTTCTATATCTGATTATGACAAACAAAATAGATTTGCTAAAAAATGACAGGAACTTTATGGGCAAATGACTACAAGTCTGACATAAATGCTACACGAAGAGAACAGACTACAAAGTGTGCAGAGAAAGGATTAGTCTTGTGGACTAGTATTTTGTATGAGAAGCTGGCCAAAGAGGACGAGGAGCTCTTAGGGAATTAAATTTCAAAGATGCAAACAAACAAACAAACCCCCCCCAATAATAATAACCCTGATAAGAAGGTAAAGGAGGGAATTGCCTTAAAAAAAAAAAAAGAATATAAGCTCTTTCAAGTCAGGTACTGGTTTCCATTTTGTCTTTGTATTCCTAGTACATAGTAAGTCTTTAATAAATGCTTGCTAGTATGGCGGGTAAAAGATGAAATGACTGAGGAAAGAAAGGTTCAATCTTCTGAGCATGTTGATTTATTAAGCATTGCATGATAATTGCCTAACAAACTGGCTCCAGATCTCCTCAACTAGGCCTAGAACACATCTGAGACTTTTATACGTTAAAACCATAATGAAATAAGGCCAATTTATTAAAGGAAACAATACAACATTAGGTAATCTGATTTCTAACTGAAGGAAAGATTAGGGACTTTCCAAGTTGGGAGGGAGAGAGTAATCAGGTGTAATTGCCTGAAATTAGAAAAAGAGGTGTCTCACTCCCCCTAGGTTTCTGTATTCAATCAAAGGAACATGGAAACAATAAGTGATTGATTAATACTGGGCCAGTTTTCAGATATGACATATGGGTTGTCTGAGATGTACTCCTTGCATCAATCTTTTGATATGATCAGGTTTCTAGTCAGCATTACATAGGTTCTTAGTTAAAAGTCTCTAAACAGCAGGTGGGTGGTCCACCTTCCCAGCCACACAAGGCCAGGTTCAAACAATGCAACAAGGTTTTCTCCCAATTCCCACTACTGAGTAGTTTTCTCACAAGATAAAATTTATTATTAGATCCATAACTGAATAGAAAGGAAAATGAGGTAAATCCAGATTTGAGTCACAAGATGGAATCAGTTGCGGTTCACTCAATTTCCACAACTAATCACTTACTATCCTAATCCCCTCAATCCCTCATTAGTTTGGAGATCAATGAGAATACAATGAGAACTCATAAACTCAGATTTTTATGAACATATATACAGAAGAAAGAAACATTCAAAATATTCTTTATGGAAATACAGACTTAAATAATTGGAGAAATATTAATTGCTCATGGATAAGCTGAGCCAATATAATAAAATGACAATACTACCCAAAATTACTGAAGGATTCTTTATAGAGCTAGAAGAATATAATAATGAAACTCATCTGGAGAAACAAAAGTCAAGGATCCCAATAAAAATAGTGAGTGAGTGAATGAATGAAGTGTTTCTTAAGCACTTACTATGTACAAAGCAGTATTCTATGTGTTGGGTACACAAACCAAAAGTAAGATAGGCCCTGCCCTTAAGGAGCTTACATTTTTAGAAAGGAGACAACATATATGGACAGTTTCAGCTACTCCATGTTCAGTAGAGTGCAGTGGCAAAGCAGATGGTAACAATTCTCCTGTGATGTCATTTCTGATGTGAAACCATTTGATAATGCCAAAGATTTTAGTGACAAGAACTTTCCTTTCTTTATTTTCAGTAGTTCTGGCTGTTGCACCTGCAGGAGAAGCTGCATCTCCATAGGGTTTGTTTCCCAGGATGATGGCTGAGAGCACTGAACTGGAAGTATTGTTATACCCAAGGCTCTTGGTTTCATGGTCCTACATTGTCTCCATTGGTATCTGAGGGGACATGGTGGCCAAGGTGGTGAGAAATAAGGAATATTGAAAAAAGAACGAGAAAGAAGGGGTCTTAGGACCAGATCTCAAACTTTGCTATGAAACAGTAATCATCAAACTGATTTGGTACTAGTTCAGTAATAGAGAGGTTCATCAGCAGAACAGATTAGATGCATGAAACATATTCTAGTGTTTGATAAACCCAAAGACTTCTGCTACCGGGGTAAGAATTCACTGTTTGACAAAAACTGCTAAAAAAACTGGAATGATTTCTGGCAGAAACTAGATATAGACCTACACATCACACTATATACCAAGATAAGTTCTAAATGGATACATAACGGACATAAAGGGTAATAACATAAATTAAGGATCATATGAAATGACTTTTCTGATCTAGGGAAAGCAGAAGACACTAATGAGAAAACAAAGGATAGAAAGATCACAGAAGATAACATGGGTAATTTTGATTACATGAAATTAAAAAGGTTTTATGCAAATAAAACCAAAGCAGCAAAAATTAAAAGGTAAACTATTAACTAGGACCCAAAAAAAAAATCTTTGCAGCAAGTTTCACTGATGATGGTCTCACTTTCAAACTATATAAGGAACAAATTTAAATTTATAAGAATAAAAGACATTCTCTGGCTGAACAAGTTGTGGAATATGAATATAATGGAATACAATTGTGCTATAAGAAATGACAATCAGGCTGATTTCAGAAAAACCTAGAAAGAGTTACATGAACTGATTTAAAGTGAAGTGAGCAAAACCAGGAGAACATTATACACGGACCCATGATGGAAAAAATGCTATCCACATCCAGTGAAAGAACTGATCGAGTCTGGATGAAGATCGAAGCATACTTATTTTCACTTTTTTGTGTTTTTTTTCTTTTGTTCTGTTTCTTTCACAAATGACTAACATGGAAATGTTTCACATGCTTGCAAATATATAACCTATATCAAATTATTTACTGTCTTGGGCAGGGGAAGGGAAGGAAAGGAGGGAGAAAATTTGGAACTCAAAATTTAATTAAAAAAAGAATGTCAAAAAGTGTCTTTATATGTAATTAGAATAAATAAAATACTATTTAAAAAAGAATAAAAGACATTCTCTAAATGATAAATGGACAAAAGACATGAACAAGCAATTTTCTTTTCTTTTTTTTTTTGGCTAGGCAACAGGGTTAAGTGACTTGCCTAGGGTCACACAGCTAGTAAGTGTTATGCGTCTGAGGCTGGATTTGAATTCCGGTCCTCCTGACTCCAGACCCGGTGCTCTATCCACTGTGCCACCTAGCTACCCCAACAAGCAATTTTCGAAGGAAGAAATCCAAGCTATCAATACTCCTCTGAAAAAAAAATGCTCCAATATTTGAAAATCACAGTTTTCCAATGCTGGAAATAAAATTATCACTAGATGTGAAAGTTGGTTGTAAATCCATACACTCGTCCCCTCTTTCCCCCATGTTTCTTTGTCTTTCCCAAGACATCTATTATTCACACTAAATATCTTACTTAATAAATTATTTTTATTAAGAAAAACAAATATGTGGAATATGTGACAAATGAATATTTGCGGCTAGCTAGCATTCAGATAGACATCAGTGCTCTGAACTTATCTAGTTCAGAATCCAACCTACCTAAAAATACATCTTAAATTCTGTAAAATGATAGATTACCTTTAAGGTCCTCCTTCAGTCCTAACATTCTATGATAATATTCTGCCACTTTTACAATATTTCAAGGCTCTTACTGAAGGACTGTTGGAGGTAGGCTACTAGGCTGCTGCACTGTGAACCAAAAGCTAACTCTGCAAGCAAGTTATTAAGATATGTTTATGTGTTTCTAAGTTATGCTCATAGAAATAAATTTCTGGGATATAATACACCACAATTTATGTCCTTATGGTAGATTCAGTGTAGAAGAGATTTACTTCATCAACAAGTCACTCTGGTTGACTGGTTTAATTGCTCCTCATATTTCATCACATGAGATAAGGCTGAAATAATTAATGATTAACTAATGGATTTATGAATATGAAGACACAGGTTTAAGCTAGTCTTCCAATACTTTGGAAATCCATAATACCATCAGCCTGAATATGACATCCACTGACTTCAATTGTGATCCTTCTATGACTTAATAGGTAGTCTTCATGAGTTGCTATGGCCAAAAATTCATCACCTATTAGGCAGCCTTCTGGTACTGAGTCTTTTTAAACTTAAGCTGCCCTTGAACAAAAGATATGCAGGCTACTGGAAGTCCCATGCTCAAAATACTGTCAACTTGGTAGAACATTACAGCACTTCACTGATTCTGAAGACCCCAGGGTCACCTCCTCACCATGTTGTGGCATCAGAGAAAGTCTTTTAGTTGGGATTGAATAGTCGTTCTTCAGGAGATGTCTGAATTAATAAGGATGAACAATCGTTTTAAAAAATAAGATGAATGAATTGGAATGTTTGTAATAAACCTGTCTTTTCAGGATTCTAGCATTTTTATTTAATAAATCTTTCTAACCAAGTATGACATTTTAATTAAAAGATGCATCAAGTCACACTGAATAAAAACATGTGCCAAAAGTTCCTATAACTATCATTCTTCTAAATCGAATTGCATGTTATTAGCATTTACTTGTAAATTGTTCTTCAAACATACAGTAAAGATTTATATTGTCTGGAGTAATTCTGTGTATAATGCAGCATTCCTCTTTTAAGAACTAGTATGTCAATGCCAAGTTAGCTGCAGTTATATTTATGGGATCCTCAGTAGTCACTCTACACCTATAAATAAATATAGTACATAATACCTCAAACCATGTGACAGGCAGCACTTCCAAAACAATATTGTAACCCTTAATCATTTCACTGCTAGCTTCAGCCTCCAGAGTAAGCCAATTCCAACTTAAGGATAAGGAAAAGCCTTCTGTAAAAAGTCTAGCTATCAGATCTAAATTATAAAATGGTTCTGAAATATCTCTCCATTCATGATGTATCTTTTCTTGTACATGAATTTTAAAAGCCAAGTGTGAAGGCAAACCAACAATAAGATAGGATCTGTTCAACTTTGGATTCATCCACTGTTCTTCTTCAGCCTCCGTTCAAGATAAGAAGTACTAATGGACTAGTTCTATGGAAAATCAATCCAAAGCAAAAACAAAGACAGCTCCTGCCCTCAAGGAGCTTACATTCTAATGCAGAAATACAATTCACAAAAGATAGCTGACAACCTGAAGTAGGGGGCCCAAGAGCCAACCTTGACTCCTCCACAAATTGGAGGATCAAGGAAGAACTTCAGCGATCTGAAAAGGGGTGGGGGTAAGCTTTGTGGAGAACAATTCAAGGTGGGTGGGCTGGGAAGGTAGGCTGTTCTGGAGTCAGGCTCCAAGATAAGGCAGCATGAAAAAATAAGCATGGTTTTGAAGTCTAGAGGAAGTCAGATGGCACCCAAGCCTGTCACAATGCCCTGATATTGGTCTGTGACTTCTTCCTGACCTGGTACACAACCTGTCCCTGAGTGACAGAATGACCAGTGTGGCAAACACTTCTGGCCAGACACCATCTCCCTTGTTCGAATATCTCCATCTCCCTAGGCTGACCTGGCCTGGAAAAATGATTCACTGTGACTTCCTAGACTTCCCAACAGAATTCAGTTTGATATAGGAGGAATTGAGAGAGAGGGGCACAGCTCACCGGACCGCTTCCTGCTACTCTGCCATCTTGGCTCAGAGTATTTACATTCTAAGAGAGGGAGATGATACAAGTATCCCCTAACGTCCTAATATCATCAGGAGTCATAGAGGGAGTTAAATGAGACAGAAGGCCTGGGTATGGCTTTGTTATGTCTTGAAGAAGACAAGAAAAGAATAAGAAAAGAAAAGAAAGGAAGAAGACATAAAATGGGGGAAGAGAGAAATGATGGGAAAATAATCTGGTAAATAACTGTGGAAAAACTTAAGGGCCCTGATGAATGCAATGATCAACCATAATTCCACAGAAACCGTGATGAAGCTCAAGGTACAAACCAAGATATATTTTTTGGACATGTGATGGAGGAGATTGTCTGGCTTGACTATACATATCTGTTACTTGGGTTTTGTTTTTTGTTTGTTTTTTCCAACTGGAGGGTAAAAAATCGGAGAGAGAGAAAGTAGATTTTTTAATAATAAAAAATTAAATTAAAAAATGAAAATGTGTACTAAACAATAGACTGTATATATTGTTCTATCCTTTCATTCAATTTCTTAGCTAACCGTCCTGCCTTTTTGTCAGCTATAAATTTTATAAACATATTATCTATGCTATTATTCAAGTCACTGATAGAAACTTTAAACAGTACAAAGAAAAGCACAGATATTTGGAGGCCTCCATTAAAGAATTCTTTCCAACTATTAATGAGTAATCTTTAAGTCTGGAAATCCAACCAGTTCTGGATCCTCCTAACCATACTACTATCTATCTCTCATCTCTGTCTCCAACTTCTCCACAAGAATAACATGAGAGGATTAGTTAAATGCTTTCCTGAAATAAAAATAAGTTTAATGTACCTCCACATCTATACAAATATACCAATCTAGTAAGCTTGTCAAAAAGGAGATGAGGTTAGTTTGGCATGACCTGTTCTTGATGAAGTCATGTTGGCCTTTTATAACCACTGCTTCTTCTTTTAGAAATTCCTAATTATTTCTCAAATAACATGTTCAAGAATTTTACAGAAACTGAAGTCAAACTAACTGGCCTATAGTTTACATATTCTCTCCATTTTAAAAAAAAATTTGGAACAACATTTACTCTTCTCCAGTCTACTGGCCTCTTCTATTCGCCACAATAAGAAGCAAGTTCAAGGTGCCTAGTGTGCTGGACTTGAGGTCAGGAGTCCAAATCCTTTCTCAGACACTTACTAGCTCTGTAACTCTAAGAAACTCACTTAACATCTGTCATCTTCAGTTCTTCATCTGCAAAATGAGAATGATAATGATAGTACCAGGTGCTTGTAAGGACTAAATGAAAGAACACAGGCAAAGCACTCTGAAAACTCACAGTGCTACATGCATGCTAGCTATTATTATCATCTTTAAAAATCATCAAACAAAGATCTTCTGAGTTTTTTTTTTACAATATTCTACAACGCAGATGATCTGAAAATGATGACTTAAATGAAACATGGGCAATGAGTGTCTCTCTTACCATTTCATTTCTTATTGTGGTTATCAATATTGTAATTAGCCAACTTAATTTTGTCCTTTCTGATTCAAAAAATATTCTCCTTGGCAGAGAAAACAGACGCAAAATAAGACCATAATACTTCTGCATTTTCTCTGTCATTTGCCACTACTCCCCTATCCCAACTGGAGAAGTAGCTCTATTCCTTCTTTAATACTGCTTTTCCCAATACAACTTAAAACAAAACAATACTTTTTGTGGTGCTGAGGTTTCCTCATCAGTCTCAGCTCACACACTTATATTTTGTACACCTGTCATGATTCTCTCAGGATTGTGCAACATTTGGCATTCATTCTCCATTATCTGCCCTTGCTTTAATTCATCTTCATTACGTATATTTTAAAAATACAGTTTAATTGCTGTATTTCCCACATATCCATGCTCTTTAGACAACGCCATCTTTTCCTTCTCACTGAAGTGATTTTTGTGTCTTCAGAACGCCATTACTGAGAGCATCTTCTCTTCCCTGTGCTGATACGACCTGTTGAATTTTGGGCTGTATGGTCCTATCTATCCTGAGGCCTTTGAAAATCTGTTTTCCCAAAATTGATGTGCTGCTAGTGTTAAATTTCTTGGCTCATATTGCTCAATCTGCTAAGAATACTGGCTCTTAGCAAAAAACAGTCATGCTGACACATCTACATTTTTTTAATATTAGTACATTTTAGGCTCACGTTTTAAAATATCAACTGCATAATCAGGTCTAGGTTTGTAACAAGTATTAAAATATTTTCTTTAAAACAAGATTTTAAAGTAATTGAAACACCAAGAAGTTCTTTTTTTAATAAGCTATAACAATAACATTTTTTTGTGTATCAAATAACTCATCTCTTATTAATTACCAAAGATAATTTGGGATCAGATTTCCTAGATAGATCACTCTGGAAAGGTACTGACACATCTAATGCCAAAGTATTTCTTGTGATTACTGACAGTATAACTGTATATCGGAAAGATAATATATCTTCTTAAAGTTGCACAACTGTATTTTGAATTATATCTGTCCCTAGGTGGTCCTTCTTAGGCTTCCAACTAGTGTGTCATAGCATACACAGTATGAAGTAATTCACACTAAATGGGAATTCAAGTATCTATTTTTGAGCTCATTAAATTGTCCAAAAATAAAAGAAAAACAGATTTTTAAGGACACTAATAAATGGTTCATGCCAGAAAAGCAGACATCTTAAAACCAAGATGATCTATGAGGGAATATCTCTGATTTCTAAATCAGAATTGGAGAATCACAAAATTGCAGAACTGCAAGGACTACAGAGGTCATCTGGTTCAAATTTTGTTCAAATCATGTTTATTATTAGCTTTTCAAACTGTTTGTTCCATATTTTAGGCTAGGTGCCTGAATACTTGTTTTTTTTTTTTTTTTTGGCCAATCATCTAACTGCCCGGAAATTCTGGCTAGGGTCTGATGCCTGACAACACTTAACAGAGAAGTTGGATCCTTAACCCCCAAATTCACACTTAAACACTACTGTTATGTGAAAAAGAACAATCATAAACAAACAGCATTTAAACTTTTCATGTTTTGCCCTTTAAAATTTTTATTGATATCATTTGTTTTTACATCACTTACATTTCATAATATACTCCTCCTATCTTGCAGAGAACTATATCCCTTATAACAAAGAAAAAGAGAGAAAACAAACAGTTTAGGAAAACTAATGCATATATTGAGAGAGTTTGATGTTATCTTTAATGCGCCACAGGTATAGTCTCCAAACTCTGTAAAACAGGGAAGGAGTTGCCTTCTCACTTCTTTTTTTCTAAGCTTTCACAAAAGGCATATTAGAAATGATGAACAGGCAGACTTCAGAAAAACCTGGAAAGATCTGTATGGTCTGATGTTGAGTGAAGTGAGCAGAACCAGGAGAACATCATACACAGTAGCAGCCACGTTGTGCGATGACTAATATTGATAGACTTAACCCTTCTCAGCAATACAAGGATCTAAGACATCTCCAAAGGCCTCATGATGAAAAATGCTATCCACATCTAAAGAAAGACCTATGGAGTTTCAATGCAGATCGAAGCATACTATTTGCTATTTTTTTTCTTCTGTTGTGTTTTGTTTCCTCTTACGGATGCTCCTCTTATTGGTTCTAGTTCTTACTTTCAACATCACTAATACGAACATATGTTTAATAGGAATAAATATGTATAGCTTATATCAGATTACGAGCTCTCTTGGGGAAGGAGGTAGGGATGGAGGGGGAGAAAAATTTAAAACTCAAAAGCTTAAGGAAGTGATTGTTGATAAACCAAAATAAATTAATTAAAATTACAAAATTAAAAAGACATTAAAAACAAAAGGTGTATTTACTAAGTATCACAAAGACAGCAGATACAGAAATATCGTTCCCTCCCCCAACCCAGGCTATAGAATTCAAGCAGTTCTTAAGCTTTGTTTTCATAGATACCCAGAGAAAGTCATTTATCCTCTGTTTACTATTTATGAAATAAGGAGGGTAATTTAGCCTCACAGGTTATTGTGAGAATTAATCACCAAGTGTTTTGAAAGGCATCTGATCAAAGATTGCAATAGGAATTGCTGGGAATTTATATTTACCACAAACATGATTGCAATCACATGCATGAGGTAAGGAAACACGCATAAAACTTCATCAAATAGTATGTCAGGCACAAATTGAGATTTAAAGTGACTTTGGGTTGAAAATTATATATGACTACTCTACTGGTGCTTTAACAACGTGCATTTCCTGGAGACACTTTGAAAACATCAACTTCTTTACATTATTTGGAAACCAAATGCAGACAAATATAATTTTCCTCGTTGCCAGCTTTGCCTTTCCATCTCTCCTACAATGAGTTATCTAGAACCCCAAAGCTCTTGCCTTTCAGTTCCCTGAGAGAACACTGCCTCTAGCAACACACCTCAGGACTTCTGACTCCCACCCGGCTCTGCAATCATCTTACAGCTTTTCCAGTTGCAGTTTTTCTCAGTATTCTTCCAGAAATGCCTAGGACAGGTAATCTGCCAAGTCTGACTTTTCTAGACCTCACCACAGGCTTTTTGACTTGTTTGCACCAATTCATATGTTCTCTCATGCTTCCCTGACTTTTTCATATTCATCCTTTGTCACAACACAGTAATATTTCATTATATTCATGTACCACAATTAATTCAGATATTCTTTAATTGATGGACATTAATTTGCTTCTAGTTCTTTGCTGCTACAAAAGTTTTGTTACATGCGTTTTGGTGTATATAGGAACTTTCTGTCCCTGACCTTCTTGGGGTATACGCTTAGCAGTGATATCTTTGGGTCCAAGAATATGATAATTTTAATCACTTTCTTAGGATTCTTCAAAATTGCTTTCTAGAAATGGTTGGACCAATGCACAGCTCCACCAATAGCCTATACATGTACTTTTCTTTCCACAATCTTTTCCAACATTTATTATTCCCATCTTCTGTCATCTTTACTAGTTTGAGGTAAAATTTCAAAGTTGGGTGATTTTTACTTCTCTTATTATTGGTGCTTTGGAGCAATCTTTTCGATGGTTATTAACAGTTTGCAAATATTCTTTTCATAACTATTTCTTCATATCCATAGATCACTTATCCACTAAAAAATGGAGCCCTGGGGAGGCGAAGCCAAGATGGCCAAGTAAAGGCAAGGACTCTCCTGAGCTCTCCCCCAAACCCCTCCAAATATCTTTAAATAATGACTCTAAACAAATTCTAGAGAGGCAGAACCCACAAAAAGAAAGAGTGAAACAATTTTCCAGTCCACAGCAACTTAGAAAGTTGGCAGGAAAGTTTTGTTGCACCAGGGTGAGAGAGGAACACAGTTCAGCACAGACCAAGCCCCAGCAAACCAGGAGCGGGACTGGGGGGGTGACTGAATCAGTGGCAGCAGGGGCAGTTTTCAGACCTCTCAGCTCATACATAATAAGGAGATTGGACAATAGGTCAGAAAGAGATTGACAGGGGTCCCTTTGCTGGCACCAAGGCAGTACTCTGTTGCATTGCCTATACTCAGATCTGGGTCACAGTCTTGTGTCTTAATTATAGTGCAAGGAGGAACACTAGCACAGCAGAGCTTGCAGCCTCAAGGGAGCAGAGCCCCTAGTCCTAGTCACAGTTACAGGGATGAAGAGTTTTGTTGCTCACAAGCCAGTGCATAGTACAGGAGAGTAGTAAACACACCTAGGGCCTAGATCATACCACCCTGGAAGAGCCAAAAACTTAGAGATCCCTAGAATTACCTCTGAAAACAGCTGCAAAAAAACCCCTGAAACTTGGGAAGCAGAGCTCCACTTTACATAGAGTTCAAAGTCAAGAAATAGGCTGGAAAATGAGCAAACAACAGAAAAATATTCTGACCACATAAAGTTACTATGGTAACAAAGATCAAAATACACACTCAGAAGAAAACAACAAAGTCGAAATTCCTGCACCCAAAGCCTCAAAGAAAAATATGAATTGGTCTCAACCCATGGAAAAGCTCAAAAAGAATTTTAAAAATCAAGAAAGAAAAATGAGAGCGATAAAATAAAATCATGAAAAAAGAGTCAACAGTTTGGTAAAGAAGACACAAAAAAATATTGAAGAAAGTAACAACCTAAAAAACAGAATAGGCCAAAGGGTAAAAAGAGGCACAAAATCCAATGAAGGGAAGAATGCCTTGAAAAGCATAATTGGCTGAATAGAAAAAGACATTTAAAAAATTCACTAAAGAGAATTCCTTAAAAAGTAGAATTGGTCAAACGAAAAAAGAGGTATAAAAGCTCACTGACGAAAATAATTCCTTAAAAGTTAGAACTGGGCAAGTGGAAGCTAATGACTTGATGAGACATCAAGAAACAATCAAACAAAATCAAAAGAATAAAAAAAGAAGAAAATATGAAACATCTCACTGGAAAAACAACTGATCTGGAAAAAAGATCCAGGAGAGATAATTTAAGTATTACTGGAGTACCTGAAAGTCATGATCAAAAAAAGAGTCTAGATATCACATATTAAAAAATTATCAAGGAAAACTGGCCTCATATTCTAGAACCATAGGGGAAAACAGAAATTGAAAGAATTCCACCAATCACCTCCTGAAAGAGATCCCAAAATGAAAACTCCCAGGAATATTATAGCGAAATTCCAGACCTCCCAGATCAAGGTGAAAATACTGCAAGCAGCCAAAAAGAAACAATTCAAATACTGTGGAGCAAGTCGGGATAACACCAGATTTAGCAGCTTCTACATGACAAGGATCAGAAGGGTTGGAATATGACATTCCAAAGGGCAAAAAAGCTAGGATTACAACCAAGAATCACCTACCCAGCAAAACTGAGTATAATCCTTCAGGGGAAAAAGTGGATATTCAATGAAATAAAGGACTTTCAAGCATTACTGATGAAAAGACCAGTGCTGAATAAAAAATCTGACTTTCAAATAGAAGATGCAAAAGAAGCATAAAAAGTTCAACAGGAAAAAGATTCGCTAAGGTTGAACTGTTTATTTTTATTCCTACATGGAAAATACTATTTGTAACTCCTAAAAAATTTCTCATTATTAGGGCAGTTAGAAAGAGTATAAAAAGACACAAAGCAGAGGTATGAATTAAATGTGATGATATGATTATCTTAAATAATAAAATTAAGGGATGAAAAAGGAGAATGCACTGAGAGAAGAGGAAAGGGAGAGGCAGAATGGGATAAATTACCTAACATAAAAGAGGCCTGAAAGAGATTTTACAATGGAGGAGGAAAAGGGGGAAGTGGCATAGGGAGCACATGAATCTTATTCTCATTGGCATTGGCTCAAAGAGGGAATAATATACACACTCACTTGGGTGCAGAAATCTATCTTATCATACAGGAAAGTAAGAAGGGGAGAGGATAAGAGAAGAGAGGAAGGTGGGAAGTAGATATAATAGAGGGCAGGTTGGGGGAGGCAAAAGTCAAAAGAAAAACATGTTAGAGAACGGACAGGGTAAAAGGAGAATGAGAATAGGATAAACGGAGAAAACAGGATGGAGGGAAATATAGTTGGTAATCATTACTATGAAAAGGATTTTCACAATGAGTTTCTCTGATAAAGACTTCATTTCTCAAACATATAGAAAACTGAGTCAAATTTATAGAAATAAGAGCCATTCCTCAATTGATAAATGGTCAAAGGATATGAACAGGCAGTTTTCAGACAAAGTAATCAAAGTATTTATAGTCATACAAAAAAATGCTCTAAATCACTACTGATGAGAGAAACAACTCTGAGCTACTACTTCACACCTGTCAGATTGGCTAATGACAGAAAAGGAAAATGACAAACATTGGAGGGGATGGGGGAAAATTAAAACACTTACGTGCTATGGTGAAGTTCTATACTAATTCAACCATTCGGAGAGCAAACTGGAACTATGCTCAAATGGCTATAAAATCATGCATACTCTTTGACTAAGCAATACCATTACTAGATCTGTGTCCCAAATAAATAAAAAAACAAAAAGGAAAAGGACCTATGTATAAAAAATATTTATAGCAGCTCTTTTAGTGGTGGGAAAGAATCAGAAATTGAGGGGATTTCCATCAATGGAGAATGGCTGAACAAGTTATAGTATAAGATTGTGATGGAATACTACTGGGCTTTAAGAAATGATGAGTAGGATGCTCTCAGGAAAACCTGGAAAGACTTATATGAACTGATGAAAAGTGAAATGAGCAGAACCAGGAAAACATGGTACACAGTAACAGAAATATTGTATAATGATCTACTATGAATAACTTCGCTATTGTCAGCAATACAATGATCTAAGACAATTCTGTAGGACTTCAGATGAAAGGTGCTATCCATCTCCACAAAAAGAACTGGTAGAATCTGGATGCAGATTAAAGACACTGTTCCTTTACTTTCTTTATTTTTCTTGGGGTTTTTTGGTCTGTTTTCTTTCACAGAATGACTTATGTGGAAATGTGTTTGCATTACGACACATGTATAACCTATGTCAAATTACTTGCTTGCTTAATGTGGAGGAGTAGAGGGAGGGAGAGAACTTGGAACTCAAAATGTGAAAAAAAATGTTAAAATTGTTTTTATATGTAATTGGGAAAAACAAAATATTAAATAAGATTAAAAAAAAAGAAAGGAACACTAGATCTTCCTACTCTGGAGTGGATTTTAGGAAGTTTGACTTTGATGACCCTCCAGTGACTGCTTACTGATTTATGATTTGGAACCTAAGAATATGGAGAATATGCAAATTCTTACAGCAAATTTCATCTCTCTGCAGAGAAATCATCTGAAAGACTCTCCCCCACTAGCCATGACTTCATCTCAAAAGAGTTCTGTCTCCTGGCCTGGCCTTCTCTGGATTACAAGGAACAGAGGAAGATACCATTCATTCCTACTACTTCTGCCAGTCCCCTGGCCTGCCCTTTACCTACCTTCTTGCTGTACTAGGTTGCTGTTCCTAGTACACAACATTTTACGCTTCATCTCTATGCCTCTACTGGGGCTGTATACCACCCTACTCCAGCATCTGCGGTTCTGCTTGGTTGAAACTCCCTCTCTCATCTGTTCCTTAGGTCCAGCTTGGTCATTATCATTATGTATCATTCAGCTTCAACTGCTTTGTTATTGTAGTTCTTTCTCTTTACATTGTTACTGTAATATGTAAATGGATTTCATTGGTTCTGCTTTCTGTATCAATTTGTATATGTCTTCCCAAATTTCTCTTTAATATAGTAACCATTTCTTACAGTAGATTAACATTCCATTTCATTCATGTGCCTGTTCACACCTGGGCATCTACTCTGTTTGCAATCTTCTGTCACTACAAAAAGGGCTTTGATAAATACGTGGAGTACATGCTGGGTTTTTCTTTTTGTCATTAACCTCCTTGGGGCAATAGTTCCACAAGTACAATCTCTGGGTCAAAGAGTAGGGATATTGTAGACATTTTCTTTGTATAATTCAACATTGATTTCCAGAATGGTTGGACCAATTCATAGCTCCACTCATTTTTCCACAACCTCTCCAATGTTTACTATTCCCATCTTTTGTTATCTTTGCCAATGTAATGGACGTGAAGTGAAACCTTAAGATCTGCATTTCTCTTATTATTAGAGATTAGAGCATTCTTTCATATAGTTATTAATAATTTGAAATTCTTCTTTAGAGGTTTATTTATTTATTTATTTGTTGCTCATTTGTGGGACAATGGTTTCTAGTTTCATATTAGTTCCTATTCCTATTAGTTGCCTTTTTGTCTTGGAAGATCCTAATTTTTTTTAAAGTAAAAACTGAATATATTAAATATTTTTCAGTTCTTCATAAAAAAGAGAGAATAGAAAAATATTCCACATTTTATATCAATGTTCATTGTATCTATCCAACAAACAAAGAATTTATTCACAAGCAAATAAAGTCTTACATATTCTAACAGGATGAATTGGAAAGGATCTAAATAAGAATAATGGTTCTTCTATGCTCCAAGCACCAGGTTATAGTGTGCTCCTTGAAACTTCCCTGAGAAGAAGGGCTCCAAGCTAAAATCAGATGTTTTCAGCAATAGAAAATGTGTTTCCTACTACTCATATCCACTCTATTCATTAAAATCACCCACTATAGTTAACATTTTCAAAAAGAACCATTAATACTGGGAAGTAACTGAGCTTTGCATGTCTCTATTTCTGTCAAACAGAAAATAATACTACTTTTGAACATTAGCCTATTAAAAATTAAAAACACAATTTCACTAAATATATCTAGGGAAATCTTAAGAAAATGCCAACAAACTCTTAGACTTCAGTGTCTTTTTTTCCCCTGGTAAAAATTTCTTTTTCACGTACCATTCTGACACTGCCACCAAACTGTCAGTGGCTCCCCAAATGAAATTCAAGATGCTTTAACAAATCTTCCCTATATCCACCAAGCCACAAGCGACCATACTCCCCCTGAATCTGTTGTAACATTTATTTAATCTTTCCTATTCATTCATGATGGGCGGCTAGGTGGTGAAGTAGAGAGGAGATCAGGCCTGGAGTCAGGAATATCTGAGCTTAAATCCAGCCTCAGTCATTTACTAGTTGTAAGGGTAAGTCATTTAACCCCTATTTGCCTAAGTTCCTCATCTATAAAATGGGGAGACACTGGAGAAGGAAATGGTAAAACACTCTAGGATCTTTCCCAAGAAAATACCATCAACAAAGTCCATGGGGTCACATAGACTCTGACACAGCTGAACAACTGAACAACAATAAAAATAGTTCACTCATCATAGTCTAATTTGCATTATATTTACTTATGTATGTAACTCATCACCCATACTACACTGTAAGTTCCTGTAGGGTGAAGGAACTGTTGTTTTTCATCTTTGAGTTCATAATGCCTTTTATGTACCAGGCATTTAATAAATGTTCACTTTAATTCAATTAAACTGAGCTGAATTTTTGCTATTAAGGTACTTTACCTGGAGGTTAATGTCTGCCTCATAGAAAGTTAGACACGAGCAATAATGCCGATCTGAGTCAATATCTGTCAGGACAACCACGAAGAATGTTGGCTGCTTTCTCTCTCTGGACAGTTGCCATCCTCCAGGTTGGCAAAACTAATTGGGGAAAAGAAAAAAAGCAGTTTATAATTTAATTTTAAAGAACAATGAAAAATTAATATTATGTAATTACTAAAGAGATATACAGGGTATTACAAAAGTTTTAGTGACATTTTAAGCATAATAGCTTAATACACATATTGCTATATCTATGTGTATCTATCTCTGCATCAAAAAAGAGACAGATACAAGCACAAACATGTGCCTACATATACATATATGTGAATATATTCATTTTTTCATATATGTATATACACACATATGTCTATCTCTCCTTAAATTTCTGTGAAATATTTAAATAAAAAAATGTATACAAAAAATTCTCTTTAACTCAGTTATTTACAGCCTACGCTTTACTATCCACTTGACCTATATTATCTCTTACATCATGAAATTAGTCAAATTTTGTTTAGAAACTCATAACATCTGGCATTTTCATTAACATGTATATTGCTTTATAAGGAGAGCCTGAATTTTCCAGAGATACTAGCCTGAGGGAAGGCAAAAAAGAAAGAGAAAGTTTTCATTTTTTTGAGAATGAGGGGAAAAAAAAGATAGAACTGGTGGTTTTGAAATAAAGGCTATTCATGAGTAATTGCAATAAAAATAGCAAAGAGCATCAAGTTAGATAAAAAAAGATTGTCTAAAGTTCACTCAGAGGTTCACAAACTTAATTTTCAACTCAGCATAAAAAGAATAATCTAGCAATGTTTCTTAAAATATGTGTGACAGAAAACAGAACTGGAGGTTATTTTGGAATACTATTTCATTCTCTGATCTCATTAGCATGACCATACCCTAACACAAGTTACTTTCAATTCCTACCAATAATGGCTCACATTTATAAAGTGCTATGAAGTTTACAAAGCACTTTTCTCACATTTCAGCAGTACCTCATGTGCTGTCTACTTCTCTTTATGGCCATTCCTGATCGCACATGCTTTCCCATCAGCACCTTTCTTCACTTTTACCTACCATTAACCTACAGAGAACAAAGATGAAAACCTGACTATTGCTAAAATGAGTTATAAGCTGCCAGTGGCACTATCCACTTCTTTACAAAATGAAAATCTTGCCACATTTTTGTTTGGAGAGTTATATAACAGTTATGAAAGGAAAAACTGTAACCAACTAACACGACCTTTTTGCAGGAAGCTCAGTAAATTAGTAATATAGTTCAAATCACCTCTCCTAATTTTTCTTAATTTTAAAGTAGAGATCAATAGCTATAACTATCTCCTATTTAAAATAAATATTTCTATTTTTAAAGTAAGAAGAGTTCTGTCCAAACACACACAAAAAAATCTTCTACTTGTGAGAAAACATGTATATGCTTTCAGATAAAGAAACCCCTATTTTGGGCCCCCCATGGCAGGATGAACTCTAAGCTGCCTTTGGGCTTTTTCCTGCCTGACAGCTCAGAAATCCTCCCACTCCCCCAAACCAGAAAAAAGAAAATCCTAGTGTGAGAGATGGCCTAAAGTGCAATTTCCTCAGGCCTAAGCCCTGAGTTGGGTTTCACCTTTCTGAAAAATCCAAGTCAGCACAGGCACCTCCTGGTCACTCCCGTTTCCTGGCGCACGCATACATCTAGTTCCCAAATACGGGTATCTTTGCTTCTACTGGGTATCAGTTGCTGCGTTTAGATTGTACGCCTTGAGTACCCAGCCAATGGGGGAAAGAGGTAAGAGAGTGGGAGGGGGCACCCGTTAGGGCTACAAAACTTTGCTTCTCATGGCCAGCTGTGCACTCCCTGGTTGCCATTGCTTCAGGAGTCACAAGGGCTGTGCTCTTTCTCATGAGAAAGAATAAAGACCTTTTCTGATCTCTGATTCAGATTCCAAATTCTTGATTTTGGTGGTCACTGTCCCACACACTAGGAAACATCAGCATAGGGCAGAGCTCAGTTCCGCTCTTGTAAAGGTGTGGGCCAGAGCACAGATATGGCAGCTTTCTGCAAGTCAATGCGATGTTTATAAAGCTTCTACTATGGGCTAGGCAATATGCTATAAACAATCCAAAAATATGAATAAAGGAAGTCCTCAAATAGCATCAAGCTTGAAAATCTAAATAACAATAAATGTAAAATCCTGCATTTAAGTTCAAAAATCAATTAAGGAAGTACAAAGTGGAGAAAACGGCTTGGCAGCCCCTCATATGAAAAAAAAATGAGCAATTTAGGTGACAACAGGCTTACAGGAGTCAATGACAGTTTCCAGAAAAATTAAAACAATCTTCGGCTGCAGAAGAATTTCCTGTTGTATAGAAATAAAGTACCCAGATCATAGGAAGTCATAATCATTCCTTACTCTGTGCTAATCAGATTGAATCTGAAAAGTGTTAGAATATGGACACTACATTTTAACAGGCATCCAAAGGAAAGCAACCAAAAGAGAATGGAGTATAGGAATAAACAGTTGGAGCAGTTAGGGAATATTCAGGATAGAGAACAGAGAATAAGGGGAGATGTGACTGCTGTACCCTAACAATGAGAGGATAGTAACAGTTCACTGCTGTGCTTTGCTCTACTCAGATGACAAGGAGAATACTGTGTTCAGTTCTGGGCACTACATTTTAGTGTATATATTTTTTTCTTTCAAGATATCACAGTTTATTTTTTAAATTTTTATTAAATTTATTTATTTTTAGTTTTTAACATTTACTTCCACAAGATTTTGAGTTCCAAATTTTCACCCCATCTCGCCCCTACCCCTACTCCAAGATGGCACGCATTCTGAATATCCCTTCCCCTAGTCCACCCTCTCTTCTATCTCTCCCCCGCTTCTCTTATCCCCTTCCCCTTCTATTTTCATGTAGGGTAGGATAGACTTCTGTACCCCATTTCCTGTATTTCTTATTTCCCAGTTGTATGTGAAAGCATTTTAAAAAAATATATGTTTTTAAAACTTTGGGTTCCAAATTTTCTCCCCTCCTCCCTTTCCACCCACCCTCATTGAAAAGGCAAGCAACTCAATATAGGTTATACATGTGCAGTTATGCAAAACACTTCCATAGTAGACATGCTCTGAAAAACTAACTCTATTTCCCTTAATCCTATCCTGCCCTCCCATTTATTCTATTCTTTCTTTTGACCCTGTTCCTCCTCAGAAGTATTTGCTTCTGATTACCCCCTTTCCCAATCTGCCCTCCTCTCTATCATCCCCCTGCTCTCTTGTCCCCTTCCCCCCATTTTCCTGTAGGTAAGACAGATTTCCATACCCAATTGAATGTGTATGTTATTCCCTCCTTAAGCCAAATCCTATGAGAATAAGATTCACTCATTCCCTCTCCTTCCCCTGTTTCCCTCCACTGTAAGAGCCTTTTCTTTTCTGTTTTTTTTGTGAGATAATTTACCCCATTCTACCTCTCCCTTCTTCTCTAATATATCCTCTCTCATCCCTTAATTTTATTCTCCAGATATGACCCCTTAATCTTCAACTCACCCTGTGCCCTGTGTCTATCTATCTATATATCTACTACTATATATATATATATATATATATATATATATATAATTTTTCCCTCCAACTACCCTAATACTGACAAATCTCATGAGTTATAAATATCATCTTTCCATGCAGGAATGTAAACAGTTCAACCTTAATAAGTCTCTTATGATTTCTCTTTCCTGTTTACCTCTTCATGTTCCACTTGAGTCTTGTATTTGAAAGTCAAATTTTCTATTCAGCTCTGGTCTTTTCATCAAGAATGCTTGAAAGTCCTCTATTTCACTGAATGACCATTTTTTCCCCTGAAGGATTATACTCAGTTTTGCTGGGTAGGTGATTCTTGGTTGTAATCCTATCTCCTTTGCCCTCAGAATATTATATTCCATGCCCTGCAGTCCTTAATGTAGAAGCTGCTAAATCTTGTGTTATCCTGATTGTGTTTCCACATACTTGAATTGTTTCTTTCTGGCAGCTTGTAATATTTTCTCCTTGACCTGGGAACTCTGGAATTTGGCTACAATATTCCTAGGAGTTTTCCTTTGGGAATCTCTTTCAGGAGGAGACTGTGGATTCTTTCAATTTCTATTTTGCCCTCTGGTTCTACTATATCAGGGCAGTTTTCCTTGATAATTTCTTGAAAGATGATGTCTAGGCTCTTTTTTTGATCATGGCTTTCAGATAGTCCAATAATTTTAAATTCTCTCTCCTGGATCTATTTTCCAGGTCAGTTGTTTTTCCAATGAGATATTTCACATTTTTTCTATTTTTCATTCTTTTGGATTTGTTTTACAGTGTCTTGATTTCTCATAAAGTCACTAGCTTCCAATTGCTCTATTCTAATTTTTAAGGAAGTTTTCTTCAGTAAGCTTTTGGACTTCCTTTTCCATTTGGCCAATTTTGCTTTTTAGGGCATTCTTCTCCTCATTGGCTTTTTGGACCTTTTTGCCATTTGGGTTAGGCTATTTTTTAAGGTGTTATTTTCTTCAGTATTTTTTGGGTCTCCTTTAGCAAGCTGTTGACTTGTTTTTCATGATTTTCTTGCATCACTCTCATTTCTCTTCCCAGTTTTCCTCTACTTATCTTACTTGCTTCTCAAAATCCCTTTTGAGCTCTTCCAAGGCCTGAAACGGATTCATATTTTTCTTGGAGGCTTTGGATGTAGGAGCTTTGACTTGTTGTCTTCTTCTGGTTGTATATTTTGATCTTCTTTGTCACCAAAGTAAGATAATATAGTCTGACTCTTTTTGCGCTGCTTGCTCATGATCCTGGCCAATTACTTGAGTTTTAAACTCTTTGTTAAGGTAAAAGCCTGCTTCCAATGTGGAGAATGTTCTGTCCCAAGTTTCTGGGGTTTGTACAGCTGTTTTCAGCGACACTTGTAGGGACCTGTAAATTTTCAGTTCTTCCAAGGTGTTATGATAAGGAATGAGGTGTTTACTCCTTTCCTGCCTGTGCTTGGTCTAGTGACCACAAGCACTCCTTTCTGTCCTGGAACTGTGAGGAGGGTTTTCTCTCCACAGCCACTACAAGCTCTACCACGCCAGCACTCCTCCTCACCCCAGGACTACCGCCCAGAACCGTGACCCAGATCCAAGCATGGGCAAAGGAACAGATTCCTGCCTCAGCACTGGCAAAGAGATCCCTGCACTCTGTCTCTTATCAGCCACTGGATTCCCCCTCAGTCTGTGGGCCAGAAGCTCAGGACACAGCTGCCCTCCCCAGGGCCACGCTCTCAGGGAACCGGAGTTGAGACCGCGCGCTCTTCTTTCAGCACCGCAGAAACAGACTTTTCCCACTGACCTTCTAAGTTGTCTGTGGTTTACATGGGTTGAGAAGTCTGGAAACCGCAACAGCTGCCTGCGATTTCAGTCCTCTAAGGCCTGCTCCAGGTTCACTGAGGCCCGTGCACCCACACTGCAGTGAGCTCCGTTCCTAGCCTGGTGCGATATACCTTTCTGATCAACCATCCAGGTTGTCTTGGGCTGGAAATTCATTTCACTCTGTCTTTTTGTGGGTTCTGCTGCTTTAGAATTTGTTTAGAGCCATTTTTTATAGGTATTTGGAAGGGTTTGGGGGAGAGCTCAAGCAAGTTCACTGCTTTCACTCCGCCATCTTGGCTACCCCCTGATAACATACTGGGCACTACATTTTAAGGTGGATTTTGATTGACTGGATAACATCCAAAGAAAGGGCAACCAGTTGATAAAAGGACCTGCTTTCATGAGTATTGGTTAGAGAAAAAAAACCTAACTAACTAACTAGGGATGTTTAGCTTGGACATGACAAGAATTGGGAGAGAGAGAGGTGAGAACACATCTTCAAGTATTTACAAAGTTCTCATATGAGCTACAAACCTATGGGAGCCTACATTTAGAAATGAGATGGACTGAGAGGTCATCTCATCCCATCCTCTTATTTCACAAATGTTTTAAAAAAGAGACTCCAAGAAACAATGTGATCTTCCCAAGGTCACAGAGATATGAAGCCAGAGGGGTAGGACTGGAACCCAGATTCTTTGATTCTCAATCTGGAGCTTCTTTCACTATTCTGCTTGGCCCAGAAGGTGACAGGGCCAAATTTAGTCTTAGTATATGGAAAAACTTGGTAAAAATTAGAGCTATTGGAAAAGGGCTGCCTCATCAGTAGTGAGTTTCCTAGTCCACGAGCTGGCTAAAGTCCTCGCATGATGTGAGCTGAGTCAGTATTAGTACACGGGTCCAGAGGGCTGTGATTTTGAGTCACAACGTTATTTTGGCTTTTATAAAAATTATGATTAGAATATGTTAGAGCTAGAAGGAATCACAGATACCATCTAATATAGTCTTTTCATTTTATAGATGAGGAAACTGAGGCTCTGAAAGGCTACCTTGCCTAAAGACAAATTTGTAGTAAGCAGAAGAGTTAAGTTTGAATCCAGGTCTTCTGACTTCAAATCCAATACTCTTTCAACCAAAAATAATAATGATAACAATAGCTAGCATTTACATAGCACTTATTATGTGTCAAGCACATAGTTTAGTTAATTAGTGAAGTGCCTCATAAATATTACTTCATTTAAGCCTCACAACCCAGAGAGGCAGATGTTATTATTATGCACATTTTACAGATGAGGAAATTGCGGCAGAGGTTAAAGGGTCACACAGTTAGTAAATGAAACTCGATTTAAACTCAAGTCTTCCTGACTCCAGACCCAGTGCTTTATCCACTGGGCCACTATATACTAGGCAGTATAGTTGCCTAGCCTATACTACTTCATGTGATGAATTTCACTGCCAGTTCTCCCTGTCCTCAAAACCCTTTATCTTTATTTGATCTATTCCTCAGACCTCCTCCCTTTCCTTCAGCAACATTTATAGACACCATCAATATATTTCAAGCCCAAATGTGTTCCATGGCCAAATTACTGCATTAATTTAAATAAAGAAGTGAGAGACAGCATGGCATAATGGATGGGGGGGAATATGGGAAGGGAAAAAATATTAAGTACCTACTATGTGCCAGGCACTGTGCTAAATGCTTTATAAATATTACCTCATTTGATCCTTATAACAACTCTGTGGTAGGTGCTATTAAATAAGATCCCCATTTCACAGTCGACAAAGTAGAAACAGATAGAATTTAAGTGACTTGCTCAGGGTCACACACATAGTAACTGAGGCTGGATTTGAACTTGGGTTTTTCTAACTTCAGGCCCAGTGCTTAATCTGCTATACCACCTAGCTGCCTACAGACCTGACTTCAAAGTGAAGATCTGTGTTCAAATCCTAACTACTCCACATACTGGCTCTGTGACCATGGGAAAGTTAAATAACAGCTCAGTGTCTCTAAGAGGAGAGAACAGGGATTGAGCTACATCAGTTGAGAAGACACTCTTACCTTTCCTGTCGTTCAGTCTAGTGTCTGACTCTCTGTGACCCTATTTGGAGTTTTCTTGGCAACAATACTGTAGTGGTTTGCCATTTTCTTCTCCATTCATTTTATGGCTGAGAAACTGAGGCAAACAGGGTTAAGTGACTTGCCCAAGGTCACATAGCTAAGTGTCTGACACTAGATTTAAATTTAGAAAGATGACTCTTCCTGATTCCAGGCCTGGCATTCTATCCATTGCACCACCTCGCTGCCCAAGAGCCCTATGGTGATAAAATCCTAAAGGTCCATTCTAATGGATTCCCAATCAAAGAGAGAATGAACAGAAAGGAGAGAATAGGGTAAGGGAAGAAAAAGGAAATAGAGGAGAGGGGAAGAAGAAAAGAAGAATGAACAGAAGGAACATGTTCCTTTCTCTCCTTCCACCTACACAAATCTACCTTAGATGAAGTCTATCCAGTCTGTGTGTGTGTGTGTGTGTGTGTGTGTGTATCTAAACACTATGTATACTACACATATTTTTCCCCTTCCAAAGAGTTCTCATTTTACAGCACAGCATATATTTGGACCATGTTGAAGAATTCTAGTGTACTAGATTGTGGTTAATGAGGGAGAGTTCATCTTGGCAAGCTTTTAACACCACCTTATCCCCTTTCCTTTGCTCTGTGTTCATTAAACTTCTAATTATTCACACAGTTTTCCAGGAGCCTTGATACAAGGGGAAAAAAAATAGTCTTACATAGAAGATATGACTCACTCATATCCTTCATTATAAAGGAATTAGTTTTATTTGAGCTTGGATAGTAGAGGATTGTCTCAGAGGCCAATGGCCCCTTGGATAAGCTGACCATTGAGCTAATAGACCCATGGAGCTCAAAGATACCCCCTGAACCATGGTGGCATGTTGCCAACTCATTTTTTTTTCCAACAAATTCTCAAATTTTCAATGAAGTTCATATAGGATATATTTTAAAACTGTTCAAGTTACACAAACATTATTGACTTTTTAAAAATTAATTTATTTTGATTTATCAACAATCACTTCCATAAGCTTTGGAGTTTTAAATTTTTCTCCCCCTCCCTCCCCAAGACAGTGCGCAATCTGATACAGGCTATACATATACGTTCCTATTAAACATATTTTCACATTAGTCATGTTGTAAGGAAGAATTAGAACCAATAGGAGGAACTACCAGAAAGAGGAAACAAAACAAAACAGAAGAAAAAAAAATAGCAAATAGTATGCTTCGATCTGCATTCAAATTCCATAGTTCTTTCTTTGGATGTGGATAGCATTTTTCATCATGAAACCTTTGGAGATGTCTTAGATCCTTGTATTGCTGGAAGGACTAAGACTATTAAAGTTAGTCATTGTACAACATGGCTGTTAAGTTACTGTGTACAACGTTCTACTGGTTTTGCTTCCTTCACTCAGCATCAGTCCATATAAGTCTTTCCAAGTTTTTCTGAAGTCCGCCTGCTCATCATTTCTTATAGCACAACAGTATTCCATTACATTCATTCCCCAACTGATGGGCATTCCCTCAATTTCCAATTCTTTGCCACCACAAAAAGAGTTGCTATAAATATTTTTGTACATGTGGGTCCTTTTCCCATTTGTAGGATCTCTTTGGAATACAGCCCTAGAAGTGCTATTGTTGGGTCAAAGAGTATGCACATTTTTACAGCCCTTTGGGCACAGTTCCAAATTGCTCTCCAAAATGGTTGGATCATGTTACAACTCCGCCAACAATGCATTAGTGTTCCAGTTTTCCCACATCTTCTCCAACATTCATCATTTTCCTGTTTTGTCATGTTAGCCAATCTGATAGGTGTGATGTGGTACCTCAGAGTTGTTTTGATTTGCATTTCTCTAATCAATAGTGGTTTAGAGCATTTTTTCATATGACGATAGATGGCTTTAATTTCTTCATCTGAGCACTGCCTGTTCATATCCTTTGACCTTTTCTCAACTGGGGAATGACTTGCATACTTATAAATTTGACTTAATTCTCTATATATTTTAGAAATGAGGCCGTTATCAGAGCCACTGGTTGTAAAAATTCTTTTCCAATTTTCTTGGTTCCATTGGCTTTGTTTGTGTAAAAACTTTTCAATTTAATGTAGTCAAAATTGACTTTTTAAAAACAGGAAAACTGAATGTATTTGTACAGCTATAAATGATTTTATTCTACTGAAGGTATATTTAATGGATATCATAAAATAACTTCATGTAAGAAAATATAGCTAGTATTTTATTACTATTTATCTGCATCAATATTACTTCATAATAATAAAACTAAAAAAGCATGACATATGATGTTTTATATGCTATAAATTCAAGACAAATACAAATAAGACAAATAGCCTTACAAGTTAATGACAAATTTGTCTATCATTCTAAAATCTTCTTTGTATTATCATACCCACATTCAGTTTTCCAAGAGCTTTACCCATTTCCTTACCTCCATAGTTCAATAAAGTTTTTTTAATTGTCCTATGTATTTCACAAGTTTTAAAATAAAAATGAATTTGAAAAGAAAAAAAAGTTTGTGCCAAAATTCCTTCTTTTAATCATACAAATGAACATCCTGCCTCCAATACCAGAATATTAGCCATCATAGACCATGACTCCTCACTTTAATGGATATACTTTTGTCCTGTCTACAATACAAAAGGAGTAGCTCATAAAATTTTCAGCAAGAATGAGTCAAGGGAAATTTCAGGGACAATTATGGTGACATAATTTAGAGTTTTTCCTAGAAAAAAATTCAAACTTGCCATATTATAACAGGGTAGGAGTTTTTGTGGGCTAGAAGGCTGGTTCTGGATTTTTGCTGCTAGGACTTCTATAAGAGCCTTACAATCTATGCATTTGTGGTTTGCTGTGGAAGCATGCGAGGTATGGAGGCAAAATTTGTCATGTGTATAAAAGTTACATATTTTAAGATACGAAGCTCACTTGTTCAGTAGAATAAAGAAAGATTTCCCATTATGTAGTAGAGCTTTGTTTCAAAAACAATTTTAGAAGGACATAAATTGATTTAACCTCTATATCCTCTTCAAATTTGCTAATTCATCTAAAACTGTTTATAAAGGTGAATGATACAGAATGATAATTGAATATTACAGCTTCCTCAATTTCCTTTGAGTGTAAGTTTCAGTTTATACTCTCATTGTATCTCAGAGCGCCCTGGCCTACCTCTCTATGAGGTCCTTCCCCTACATTCTACTACAGCTACATATGTGACTTGTGCCAAGGCCTTTTCCATGTCTTTAGTTATTATACCATTCTCTCTCTGAAAGCCCTCTCAAGCAGGGCTGTTGAGTGACAAAAATCATTTCTTTAGATACAGAAAATCCAACTGATCATTACAAAAAGCAAAACAAAACAAAAAAATCCACTCATCATAGAACTTAGTCTTTAAATACCACAATATTAGACAACTTAGCTATTTCAGCAATTAGATCTTTTTTTCCCCCCTAAAAGATGTGTCAAGGAATGGACAATACAATTCTTGAAATTGTACATAAGATCCTGCTAGGGATATGAAAGAATGTTTAGACAGCTGGTAATGAGAAGGGTCACTGAAAGATTGTGAACAGAATGATAAGGATTGAGTAAACAGGACAAAAACATGATTTTTCCCCTAATGACTTTATTGGCAAACAGGAAGAAATACGCTATCACAGGTGCAGGACTTAAAATGGTGAAAACTATATAGTCAAAACTTACTATCTCACAAATCTTACACCCTTCATTGTCATTAAAAATGCCAATATTTTGATGGAGTGCCTCATTATCAAAAAATATGTCACAAATGTTACAAAATAAGATTGCCTTCATATTTAAAATATTATGCTTTTTTCCCTAGGAAAATGTCTGCTACAAATGATCCTAAAGGGACTGCCAGTACATGTGTAGCATTTGCATGATTATTCAAAATAATAAATTTGCCATGGCAACTACAGACCTCATATTAGACCTCACGAAACTGGAATAAGCCTTCTTTGGGGAAAACCAAAACCAAAACCCTTGTCTTGGGTGAATTTTGCATTTAATATTAAACAAATATTAAGCAAACTTCTTAGTTTTTTTTAACCAACAGTGACTTGGCCTCATATTTAAATTATATGTTCCTTTGGTGTGTATTTTAGCCTACCTTGTACCTATCTTTAATCTAAATCCTGATACAAGTTACTTCAAGAGGCAAATAATGCTAAGGATTAATTTGTCTGTAAAGAATTGAGCTGGCAATATAACATAGCTCTCTGCCTGGTTGAGACTTGTCAACTGTACAATTTATTATGCAGAGTATCAGGTCTATACGGAGAATCAAAAGCTCAGATACTTTAGAATCTATTCTAGAATTTCCCTACTGAGACCAATAAGAACTCATGATGAATGTGACAATTTGTCATAGAGATATTTTTAAATCCAAACCATGGGGGCCAGTGGATTTTTTTCCCTCTGCAACCTATTTTCCTTCAATGTCATGGGGATAAGTTACTAAATCTTGAGCTGAAAAAAAAATTTCATTTACATAATTGTAAATTTGTGCATCTAGTTAACTTATGTAAGATGTTTGTATGTTGTCTCAATGTTCTCATATGATAGTAGAAAACTAAAATTTGTCAGTCATCTTAATAATGGAGACCTGTAATGCTTACACATCATTGTACAAAGAAGAAAAATAAAGTGGGGGGAAGGGAATATGGTAACAGTGAATCTGGGATCTAAGGTCCTGAAGGGTAAGCATTGATTCATTTTTGTCTTTGTATCACCAATTCCAGTCACACAGTAAGTACTTAGTAAATGCTTGTTAATTGGCTGAAGGCTGTGGAAGCAAAACTCAAGCTTCCCAAGTTAGAAAAGCTTTGATAAGGTGCCAGTAATAGGTTATCTGCTATCTAAGGACTAGCCTACCTAAGAACAAAAAGACATGATTAGCAATGTGGCCAATAGCTGATAAGTCTTTTGCTCCAGAAGCCTAAAATAGGCAAAAGATGTCAGTATTGCCCCTTTGGGCTTCCTCAGCGAAAATGAGCAGTGAGTGAGAGATAGTACTATGTCACAAAAGCTTTTATACTAACTATAAAGATTACTTTGAATGTTGATTCTCAATGTGAAATCTTTATCTAGTGATGAAAAGTTTATATAGTTCTGTAGTAATTAAATAGGGCTTGCTAGGTAGAGCAGAGGATAGAGAATTCGGCCTGGAATCAGAAAGACTCATCTTCCTGAGTTCAACTCTAACTTCAAATACTTAATAGCTACATGACCCTGGGAAAGTCACTTAACTCTGTTTGCCTCGGTGTCTTCATGGGTAAAATAAGCTGGAGAGGAAAATGGCAAACCACTCCAGTATCTTTGCCAAGAAGACCCCAAATGGGGTCACAAAGAGTTAGACTTGACTAGAACTGAACATGTAACTAAATCACACTCAAAGTAACATTCTCTCTATAAGTGAAACCAGAAACCATGAACAGTTATCTAAATGGAAAGGTGGCTCAAAAGCTCTACTAAGAAATGCAAATGAAGAAGTTGGTGAACCTAGTTTCCATCAGGAGCCAAAGGCAACAAGAAATACCATTCCTTAGGAAATCTAGTCACCTCATCTTTCAGTGCTTATGATGAGCATAAGCAGAGAGACTATCATTAAGAAAACTCGCTGTTTAGCACCAATACATTGCAAGGGATGAAGAAGAGAAATTATATAAATAATCTAATAAGAGTATCCAAAGTAATTAGACATAATGCCTTGAAATTCGGTTATTCCAACAAGAAAGTGGGCATGACAAAAGGTATCAAAAAAAAAGGTAAGAAAATGTGTTCCAAATTAAGAAATGAAACAGTGAAAAGCATATAACAACTTGAAAGCCTCACATCTGTATATCCTAAGCAATGAATGAATGAAAAAAACATGTCTTAAGTACTTAGTTTTTGTGAAACCCTGTGCTAAGTTATCGGGATACAAAGAGAAAAGGTAGTCCTTGCCCTCAAAGAGTTCACATTCTAACAGAGGGAGACAATGCACATAAGAGACTTTAGTCCCAAGTAGGAAGGAAAGGCCCAGGATACTTCAGGAGGCAAGTGCAGGCAGATGGTGAGGTCTTCTGTAGTGTCATTTCCATTAATAGTCATCTTTGTTTCTCATGAGGGTACCAAGAATTATGGGAACTTTCAGAAGGTTCTATAGCTCCTAACATTATACTATACTACAAGTCCTAAGAGTAAAGAGTAAGCTAATATTCACATGAGGGAGGAATCACTGCTAGTTACTTTGGGATCAGAGAAGATACAGTGGAGCTGAGTGTAGAAGAAGGGGAAGAATATCTATAAAGTGCAGACTGAGGAACATGGGCAGGGAAGGGACAAGAGGAGTTAGATGGTATGGACAGGACGGGATCAACAAAGACAGCACAGAGTGATACAGGAACTGTAGGTTGTAGAAGTGTCCAAGAGCCTTTTGAACATTTTATTATTTATGATGGATCACTGCTTTTACAGAGGAGGAAGCTGAGACTCATGGAACTCAAGTTTGCCTAGGAAGTAAGGGAGAGTGCTAAACCAGTGTCCAGTCTTCTAACTCCATATCTAGTGTTTCAATTCCATTACAATACAGCTCTGAAAGTGCCATTCAAATCCAAGGACAATGTGTACCAAGGAAATTCTAATAGCCAAAACCCCTGAAGGAAGAAAGAGCTATAAAAGCTCTCCCTCTGTTGGCAACCCACTATCAGATGAGATAGTAGGAGAGGATGGGCTGCTGCTCAGGGCAGCCAGGATATTAATGGATAGCACAGAGAAGAAACTGATGCTCAGCTCTTGTTTGTTTTTTGTTTTTGTTTTTTCTTCTGCCAAGTCAAATTATCTTTGGGCTGAAAAGGACGGAATAAAAATGACTAATAGGGAATTGATGCCCATAATAAGCAAGATAGAGATGAGTTATTCACTGGCCCAAGTGAACCATATACTGAAAGAAGTGGAAGATATAATTGTTGAACTGTCAGTAATCTTTGAAAAAAACATAGAGAATAGTTGTCTTAATGAATGACTTCTCTTTCTCAAAAAAAACCAAAAAAGAATGGGATATAGTGGGTGTAGTAGTGGAGTCATAGGAGTAATGGCCTATGGTGTCCTAGGCCATGGATTCAAATTCTTCTGTTAACACTTACTACCTGGATTACGCTGGGCAAGCCAATTAACCTCCCTAGGCCTGTTTCTTCATCTACAAAAAAGAGCAGTCTACACTCAATGGCCTCTTAGCCACCCCTTCCAGCCTTATATCTATAGTCCTATGATTCTAAGTCTGCAAACTAAAGGCCAATGGGTTTGATTTCAAATCCTGGCCAAATTCTAGAAGGCTTTATTTTTTTTAAAAATTGTACTGATATCTTTTGGTTTTAGGTCAACTTCATTTGTGAATATATCCTCCCCTCCCCCCCACCCCAGATCTCCTGAAGACCATTCCTTACAACAAAGAATAAAGGGGAGGGGAGGAAGTTCTGCAAAAACAACCAATATTTCAAATAAGTCTGACAGTATTTGTAATGTTCTACACTCATAGATCCCTACTTCTCCAATGATGGGAAGGAGAACTTTTTTCTTATTCCATCTTCCGGACCAAGCTTCTTGGTCATTATAATTACAAAACATTCTCTCTCTCTCTGCTTTCATCTCTTTTATTCTTTCCATTTACATTGTGGTAGCAATTACGTGTGTGTGTGTGTGTGTGTGTGTGTGTGTGTGTGTTTGTGTGTGTGTATCCCCCAGGTTCTAATGACACCTCTGAATCAGTTCATACAAATTGTCCCATTCATTTCTGAAGTCTTCACATTCATCATTTTATTGTGCAGTAATATTCTATCATTACATGCATGTACCATAATTTGTTTAGCCCTTCTTCAATCAAAGACAGCTATTTTGTTGACACTTCTATGTTACCCCCCCACACACACACATGCTGTTAAGAATATCTGTGTATATGTGACCTTTTGGTTTTGCATTTGATAACCCTGGGTTGTATGCCCAAAAGTGGAATCTCTGTGTCAAAGGATAAAGCCATTCTAGGCACATTTTTAGCAAAATTCCAAATTGTTTTCCAAAATGGTGGAGAAGTCGGAGATCTAATAGCATATTGATATGCCTCTCTAGGCACACCACAACCCCTCCAATACCATTTCCATTTTTGTCATCCTTCTCAAAATCTGTTCGGTTTGATTTGCATTTCTTTTTTTTATTATTGATTTGGAACAATCTTTCACAAACTTTAATAGTTTGGAATTCTTTTGAGAATCATTTATTCATGTTATTTGACCCACTCTGCCATCAGGGAGTAGTCCCTCATCTTTAATTATGTTAATTCTCTGTAAAACTTGGATATCAGACCTTTATCAGAGATACATGATGCAAAGATTTTTTTACCCAATCAAAGCTTTTCTTATCTGGGCTACATTGATTTTGTTTATGCAAAAGTTTTAAAATTTCATTTCATCTAAATTACATATTTTATTTTCTGTGACCAGTTCTATTCCTTGTTAGTTTAGACTGTCCCCCTGGTCATAGCTTTGAAAGGTATTTGATCTTGTTCTCCTCTATTTCTTATGGTCTGACCTTTATATTCAGGACATATATGCTTTTTAAACTTAATGTATTAAATAGTGTAAGATGCTAGTCAAAAATTAATTTTTAGAATGTATTATTAAAGGGATGATTAGTGAATATCTACAAAAGGAAACAGTTAACCACAAAGATTCAGCATATCTTCATCAATAACAGGTCCTGCCAGACTAACTTCATTTCATTTTTTGGTGGAGTGAGGAAGGTGGGCTGAAACAGGTTACTAAACAGGTACTTCAAAGAATGCTATAGATATAATTTACCTCAATTTTAGTACAACATAGGATAAAAATTCCCATGTTACTTTTGTGAAAAGGATGAAGAAATGTGATTAACTTGATAGTATGACTAGATCGAATCAGAAATAAATCCACAAATGGTTATGACACAAAAAGTAGTCAATAATTTAATGTCAACTTGGATCATGGTCCAGTGGAGTGCCCTTCTAAGATAAAGGAGACAGGACTTCATCTGTAAATAGACTGAAAGTTCAATTTAAATCAACAGTGTGATAGTGTAGCCAAGAAAGCTAACATAATCTTAGGCTGCATTGAGGGACACATTTTCCAGGAAAAAGGGAGTGATATTTTCATAGTACTCTGCGCCAGTCAAGCAATATATGGAGTACTATGTTCAGTTCTCAGTGCCAAAGTTTAGGAAGGACAACAATAAACTGAAAAGCAAATGAGATCAAATGAAATAAAATTTATAAAGTGTTTAGCACAGTGCCTGACACATAAGAGTCTCTATATAAATGCTTATTCCCTTCTCTTTCTCCCTCCCATCCTGACAATAGAAACCAGGATGTCAGAACCCCAAGTTTTACCATATAAGGATCAGTTGAAGTAACTGGGGATGTTGGGAAAAAGAAGATGTAGGCAGGACACTGGGGAATAGCTGCTTTCAACTATCTGAGGTGATGTCACCTGGAAGATGGATTAGATTTGTTCTTCTACAGTTCACAGGCCAATCTAGGAGCAGCTGGTAGAAGCTGCAAAGAAGCAAAAGGGAAAAACTTACTAATCACCAAAGCTAAGCCAAAGTAAAATGGGCTACCGGGGGAAGCGGTGAGTTGCCCCTATGCTGACGTCTTTAAGAGAGGGCTGGATGATCACTTATTGAATGGACTTGTTTGGTCACTGAATTTCCTTCCACCTCTGGCACTCTGGGATTCTGAGGTGGTACTATCAACACGTGCTGCAGAATATCATGAGTTCAGTGCCAAAGAGCCACAAAAATGAAAGGTCTGCAGAACAGGGAAACAGTAGCATTCAGCCTCCTAAAGGGCAAAGACTTCAAGCTGTAAAGATATCACACGGACATTCCTGAGTGGTTTCATCCATCACTTACATGCCAAGTATCTTGCTAAATGCCACACCAAGGCCCTCTCACCCTTTATAGCTTAAGATGAGACTACTATAGTGTGGCATTATGGATAAACACTTAACTATTTAGCCAGAAGATCAATGTCTTGTCATGGCTCTGCTACTTCCAAGATCAATCATTTGGGACAAGCTACTTCTTTCTGTGCTTCAATTTCCTCATCTGTGAAGTGAGCAAACTGGGTCAGATATTCCCTAACATGCTCCCAGATTTAACACTCTATGATCCTATAGCCCACCAAAAGCACAGCATAAGCTCTGAGTTTTTTTTCTAGGCAAAGGGATGGATTTACAGCTGACTACCTTGTAACTGATGGCACACATCTGCAGGATGAGGCTGGTGCTATAAAGCAGATATGGCATTACTGAACAGAAAGAATCTGAAGAATAACTTCAAACAGTGTGGCAAAACTGATGTCTACTTAGAAAATGCTGTATCAAGGAATCTAACAAAGGACTCAGCAGAATATTTTAAAGCAAAGACTTTATGCAATACCTGAGGTGAAGAGACAAAATTAGCCATATATTGTTGATATAAAATTGAGACTATGATAGTTCTAAATGCAGAACAGTAGCTTACTGGTAGACATTCTTTTTCTTTGGTTAATGATTTATGTTCATATTTGTAGATTTTATAATAAATGTGTTTATAAATGCAGTCTCTTCTGTGGTTTATCAATGTATTTTAAAATTGCTATTGCTCCATAAAATGTTCTATGAAAACAAGTTTATCTAATTTGTGAGCCCAGATACTAGATATGATTTATGTAAATACTAGCTATGTTTTATGTAAGTAAACAATTTTATTTAAATGAGAAAACATTTAATATTTTTCAGAAAACTAGTACAATACCTTATTTGGTAGTACAAACATAGACATTCAAGAAACCTATCAGCTAAAAAAAATCTTACTATTCTAATTGAGATTAGGAGATTACTAAGGGAGTGACTCACTCCTCTCTAATGGAGTGTGAGCACTTGTGCTTAGGAAAATATACTCATTAATACAAGGCTGAACAATTCCCAAGTGCCAGGTCATCGTGGAATATAGGATTTGAGACGCAATTTTATCCAAAGCTATAAAAATGTACTTTGTTCTTTTTGTTCAAGTATATTGACCTTCTACTGCCATGAGAATTTCCCTGAAGTATCTGAAAGTTCCACCCATTATGGGCAGCACTGGAACTCTACCTTCAGGCTCCTCAGCCTGTTCTCACTATCCTTTTCTTCTGCAGTCCTGTTTTCTAGGTTAGATTTTTAGCTTGCTAGTACACCAATTTAATTCAGTTAAACAGATATTTATGAAGCACCTACTGTATGCCAGGCACTGGCCAGGAGCTGAAGCTATAAAGACAAAAATGAAAGCAGTCTCCAGCCTCAAGGAGTTCATATTCTATCGGGAGAAAACAAAAAGTACACAGACAAATAAACGCCAAATATAAATCAAGTAGTAAGAGAGGTCTGTGGGCATCAGGAATGATTTCATGCAGGAGGTGGCAGCTGATGTGAGCCTTGAAGGAAGCTGAGATTCCAAGGCATGGAATGGAGGAGGGAGAGTATATCAGGCATGGGCAAAGAGATTGGAGAGAGAGTGCTTGCCATGTACAGGGAATGGCAAGTAGGCCAGTTTGGCTGGCAAATGGACTATGTAAGAAGAGGTAATATGAAATAAGTCTGGAAAGAGAGCTTGAAGCCAGTGTGAAAATCTTTAAATTCCAAACAGAGAGAAGTCTGTCTCCTATTTCTATCCTATAGTCTAGAAGGCCAACCTACTTCTTACAGCACCTCATGATCTCGGAAGAAGCAAATCCTTTTCTCCATATCCATTCCCTTTGGCTTCTGATTAAAACTAGTAATTGCTTACCTGACTGCTACCTACTACAAAGAATTCACTCAGCACTTTAAAGTAATCCTAGTTTCTCTCTCTCTTCTCTCCTCCCTATGGTGTTTCCACTAAAGTATTCTCCTAGCCCTGCCCACTCTGGGCCAGCTCATCCTGGCTTGTGTCTTTCCCAATGTTCTTCCCGAAAAGCTCTTCTTACCCCTGTACGGCTTTTCCTCAGGCATTATATTAGTCCATATGACCTAGCAGAGAGAATTATACATTTTGAACCTATTCATCTCCATTCTCATCTTGGAGATGAGTTAATCTGTTAATCTCCAATCATTATAAGCAAGAGTTATTATTATTATTACAAAAAGAATCTCGAATGTAAATGTCATAGTTGCAAGACTAAGAAACAGCATTAAACAAAAGAAAAATGATTTTTATATGAACAAAATCTCAGCACTGGCATCCGCAAAGCGCTCATTAAAGATACTAAAATTGTTTTTCTATTTAGTCAACCTTCTATTACTTGTTCCAAAAGAAAGGAGACCAAGTACAGATAATACAAAATAAATAATATACAAGCCATTTATATTTGGAATGCTGTCAAAGACACGTTTAATTTCCTCACAACTCGCTTAACCTAGACAGTTTTATGAATTAATTACCTGGCTACACGGTTTATATTTTGGGGATGGGGGAAGGGAAAACAGCAGTGGATAGGTAAAGAAAGGTTAAAAATATATTTTCAAATAATTGAAAAGTAACTTTTGAAACTCAGCTAGCAAGGTCTACTAGAAAGAGTACTGAATTTGGATTCAGGGAATCTCAGCTCGTTACTTACAACTTGTAGGTCTTTCTGAGCCTTAGTTTTCTAATCTATAAGATGAGAGAACTGGGTCACATGATTTCTAAGGTTCTTTTCAGCTCTAAATCCTACAAAGGAAGTGGCAGAATAAATGCATCTCTTTAACAACTAAATAATACAATGAACCCTAAACTGATACCTTTTCAAAGTTAAGAAAGCACATACAGTATATCTTGGTTTACCTGTACACTTTTGACAAGAAAGCCTTAGCCTATGATTAGTTCTTTTTTGAAGTTATCTGGCAGAAGATCAAACTATTTGCAATATAGAGTGACTTTGTAATAAATTATATTATAGCCACATTTAGAAGAGTACAACAGACTTTCTTCAGGGCTTCTTTTGAAACCAACCTACAACTCAGGTAGAAATAAATGCATGGTAAGAATTGCCAAGCATAATTTCACATGACTGCACCATTGCATCATTTTATAACAAAGTCAAGTTTATTAGGCAGACATTCTTAAAAACAATTCTAACATGCGATATGAAATGAACAATTTCTAAGTTAAGAGGGAAATGCATAATAGAAGCTTTGTATATTTCATCTGAAATCAAAGAAATGATCATTTTTAATTCTTCTAGGTATCCCAAACCTGCTCACTTCTCAAAACTTCGTATATTTCAGGAAAAGAAAACATACCTGCATAATAACTTCAGGAAGCAGTTACTGAGAATATTTAAAAGAGAAATTTCCTGTTAGTCATAAAAATTCCCTTTTCTGAAAAGTATGTTCAAAATCAATATTTGCACATGGGAAGTAAGGTAGGTTTCCTTTTATGACCTTGTGTGACCTTTCCTTCTGGTAAATTATAAACATAGGAATTTTACTAACTTCCTGGATAAAGACAATTTGGAATTCTCTAGTTTGGGGCTTTTCCACTTTTAATTCCCATGCCACTCTACTAGAATTTTTTACACATGCAAAATAGCCACACTTCTCCTATTCTAGCTTATTATGCATCCAGAATATCATAATAAATAATTAAATAATTATGCCAGGAGTCACAACATTTCAACTATTGAATTCTTATGTTTGTAAACTGCCTTAATACATCCCAAGGAAGGAGGAAGTCTTGAATTTACTGACTTCAGAACTGGTTGGTCACCGTTACAAAAACATAGGATTTGAGGATTCTCTATACATGAATTCTCCTGTATTTCCACAGCAAAGAGAACATCATTTACAAGATATACAGGCCCTAAAGGAAAGATTTCTAAATTCACAAGACAAGGAACAACTTCTCAAATAGAAGTAGATTATGAGTAGGCTTGAATCATATTATATGCTTTCAAAAGAGAAAATGTTACCTAAATGGGATTAACCATATTAAAAGCAATTAAAACATAGGGCCTAAATTCATTCATCAGTGCTCAAGATACTGAAAAGAGGTATGTGTTTCTTAGCTATGCTGATTTATTATGTAAGAATAAAATACTTATTTGCTCATGTCTTTCCTATTTTCTTGTAAGCTCTTTATAAGCAAAGGCCCTGTACATTGTACAGTATCGCTCCTACAATACTGAGTCCAATCCTTGGTATATAGACTATTAATCAATATCTGATGAATGAATGAAACAATGAAAAAATGACTAAATACAAAGTTCTCATTAGAAAGCTACTATTGTAAGAAATAATGTGCTAATAACAAAAATCTCTTGAAGTTTAGAGCTACAACACCTTAGAGATCATCTAATCTACCCTCCTCATTTTCCTGATTTGTCCAAGGTTATAGAGATGGATAGTGGCTGAGCCAGAACTCACATCCCCATCTCCCGAGCACTAGTTCAGCGTCTTTCAACTATACCACGCTGTCTCACCTAGTTTAGTTTTATTTTCCAAACTATTATAAACTCCCAGAAAGCAGAGACAAGTACTGGCCTGTCTTTATACACAAGGAGCCTGCCTAGCACAGGGTAAGCTCTCTGTGGGCACTGACTGTACCTTATGAAACCCTCATAACACCAGAGCACAAAGTTCTGCAGAAGTGAAGTGCAAAAGGCCTCTTTCTAAATGATCATTTAATAGGGCTATGCCTAGTCTACATCAATTCAAAAGTATTTAGTCAGGTTTCACCTTCCAGTATGGGTGTGTACACCACTCACACCCTCCAAAGAGAAATACTCATTGTTTTGAACTCTTTTGTATAAGGCAAAATGACTAAGAAAGATAGAAGTGTTTGCATAAAGCGAAGTCAACGCATTCTCTATTGCTCAGAATTCAATGGCAAAACGAACCTAGTCTGTATTCCACAAATACAGTTATTATTGTAAATGTTGGCTGTTTCAAATAACTGCATAACTTATGATCTTCCCTCCTTTGAAACAGTATTATAACTTCTGATCTGGAAATAGATCAAAATATACAATGAATACAAACTGATGAAATATGATTAGAGGCAGCCTTGTTCAAAATTTGTTAGTTTTAGTTCTCGTGAGCTTTATAAAAATGTTTGGTATGAAATGTTAACACTGTCTTTGATAAGACCTGTCTAAACAAGAGGAGTATTATTTACCATGATATATAAACAATGTTTTACTCTGATACGGGCAGCTGACTGTCTTTTCATTCTATCATTTATCAGTCATTCAGAGCATTTAGTGTTTGTTTACTTAACACAGCTTTTCTGAGAAATACACTTGCAGAATATCCACTGGCTACTAAATATTATTGTTAGAAGCAGTAACAAGAGATTGCTATCTGCTTAAGCTGTTTCTCACTACTGCTTGAAAAAGCAATTGCAAACAGAACAACATGTTCTAATTGCAAAACAATGCTCAGTTGGACATATCTGTGCAATGGCATCAATTGCAGTTTCTCAGGAATTTCTACAGCAGTGTTGCCTTTAAAAAAGGAGTGTGCTGTGTGTGTGTGGAGTAGGGGGAATGAGACACATAGGAGAAGAGGTCAAGAGGTAGAATCTGCTTTATGTTATTCACTTAGTCACTTGACAAGCACTTATTAAATGCCTACTACACGCCAAGCACAATTCTAGGAACCAGGAATACTAAGACAAAAATGATAAAGTCCCTACCCTCCAGCAGTTTACATGCAATTTGGAGGACAGTCCATGTACACAAGGTCTTTTCACACTTAGGCAGAATTACACCTTTAATTGATCTGATTAGAGGGAGAACTCTTCCCACATTTCTACCTGGTTAAAGTACTAAGGAATAAGTAATATTTTGCCACTTACTTTAGGTAGGATGCAGAAATTTGTTTAATTCACTCAACTGATTCCCTTCCCCCATCATCAGTTTTAAAAAGTATTTCTCTCGTGAGCAGCAACATTAACATCCATCTTTCAAAGCAAGGGCAAGCTGAACAAGAAGCACATTGGGAAAAGGGTGAATGGGAAGACTGGAGACAAGTTTTCAACCACCTGGGTATTACATTTCCCTTACAGTCAAGCTGCAATCTGTATGTCAAACAGTGGTTTGTGTATCAGGTTAATTAAGAAATGAAGCACTTGGGTAGTACAAACTAGCAGGCACTTATCAGAAGACTCAGGTGAATGAAGTTATGCAGTTTCTTCCATAGGGGGAAAAAAACCATCACAAGATACTGAGTTTCACATGGACATTAGCGTACATTACATAGCTCTAGCATTTTCCTGTAATATGCTGGCCTTACTGTCCTGGTACTGAATTTTGCTTCTATAGGCGGATAGGAAGACTATACATATGGAGAAGCTAAGCCAGTTATTTTACTCGGGCCCTTTTCTGAGACCTGCTGGAACTAGGAACCTGGATTAAAGTTTCTTTTAACCTTCAAAAACTTCTGCAGATAATTTTTCTGGTCAGTGGCTCCCTCCTCCCCTCTATGGAAGGAATTCACTTGTTCCTTCAGGAACTTGTGGTCCACCTCTGCAACTTATTAGCCACGTGACCTTAGGCAAATCACAACCTCGAAGGTGTCATTTCCTCATCTGTAAAATGAAGGGGTTTGACAAGATAATCTGTCATCAAAATGGAAAAATAAAATAAAATCTTAGGGTTTTTTTTTCACTTTATGATTCTTATCACTGCCTTTGAAAATTATGCCTATTACTCATGATGAAAAATGCTCTCCACATCCAGACAGAGAACTAATGGACTCTGAGTCCAGACTGAAGCGTATTTTTTCCCTCTTTCTTTTGCCTCCTCTCTGCCTCCCCCAACATGGCTAATGTGGAAATTTGTTTTGCAGGACTTCGTATGTGTAATGGGTATTGTATTTCTTTGCCTCTCAATGGTTAGGGGAAGCAGTGGAAGAAAGGATAGAATTTGAAATTGAAAATAAAAATTTTCAAAAAAAAAAGGAAAGATGCTTCTTTCTGTTTTATTATGCACATACTTATTATGCATGGTACATCTATGCCAGTCTTACAAGTTATGGGCATAAACTTTTAGAAGGATAAGACCATTTGCACTGGACTTTATATAGTCTTATCAAAGGACCAAAAATACAGTAATTCAACAGGTGCTAAATATTAAATGATACCAAATAAATATCATAATATTTCAATTTTCAAGTGATTTCTATCTCAAAGTTATTCCACATAGTGTTTCATGTGGTATTTCACATAGAGTGGTGTCTTCTTTATCTTGTCCCTGTATATCCAGATCCATTTTGCTATGCTTTTAATTGGCCCATTTGTACCCTAGCAGAGGCCTCGTAAGAACATAAAAAGGTTGAAGCAAGCTAAGGCTCTCCTCACCCTCCAGAATTTTTCAGTCCCTTTCTCATGCAGAAAAAGTTTTGCAGCAGCTTTGGTTTATGACCAACTTTCTTAAAATAAAAGACTCAAAACACAGGCTTCTGGCACACTGAATAGATCCTCTGTGATGGTTTTACAAAAAAGATATAGATAGTTTGCAATCTGTAAAAATATATGGAATACCCTCACTAATGAGATCTATTCAAATAAATGAAATAACATCTCATTTCATATTACAATATAAATTTTCACTTTATACTACTGTTTTCATGTTCTGAAATATTGTATTTTATAATACGATATTATAAAAACAATCCCCTCATCCCAATTCCCATCCACTCTCTCACCTCACCCCCCCCCACTAAGTGTAGCAGAGAAACCAAGGGGTGAATTGTTTTTTAAAGTGTAGTTAATAGTGTTAAATGCTATAGAAATTTCAATAAGGAAGAAGACTGAAATATGGCTACTACAAGATTTAGCAATTAGGGCATCAATGATTACTTTAAGAGGTCAGTTCCTAGAGGGAAGGGGTAAAAAACAGATTCCAGGAGGTTAAAAAAAATGGATCATTAGGCAGGTATTATAAACTGCTTATTCCTAAACTGTAGCAATGAAAAGTAAAAAAATCAGTCTTCTTTTTATTTCTCCCCCTCTCTCTTCATTTTAATCTTTCTGGATATGACACTCAATTGAATCCCTGTGTATATGCATGTATAAAATAACACTACATAAAGTTAATTTAAATTTATTTTTTTCTTTGCTTACATGTGACCTCCAGGTAATTTTTCCCTCTTCAGATCAATGGCACTTAATAGAAAAAAGACAAGCAAACAATTGGACTCTCTATTAGAATTCAGATTTTTATAAATCCAGATCATAACTGGTTTTGATCAGATATGAGGTTTACTGATAGTAAATATATGGCATACATACATATATATGTGTATGTACAAATATTGCATATATGTATATGTGTATATACATAAACCCCATAGAGAGCTTACAAATCTACTAAAACCCCCAAATATTTTTTCAGAACTGCTGTCGAACTATATCTCCATCATCTTTTAATTATGAAGGTGATTTTTTTGTATCTAATACAAGGCTTTCCATTTATACCTGTTGAATTTAGTCTTATTAGATTTGGCCCAAAGCTCTAGCATGTCAAGATGCTTTTTGGTCCAGACTCCCTCATCCAGTACATTAGCTAATCCTCCCAGTCTGAGGTGCATACTATCTATGCCTTTATCTAAGTCACTGATAAGAATGTTAAATAGTACCTGGCCAAAAAAGCAGATACTTTGGATACTCTACAGGAGACCTCCCATCACAATGACATTGAATTGCTAATAACCTTTGTTATTAAAACTCTTTGAGTTGACAACACTCTCACTCTTAGAGACTAGTCGTCCAACCAGTTGTTCACTTCTTTCCCCTCTGCACATTTGACTCTCTGGACTTGACCAAGCTGCCCCAGCTATCTTCTCATGCTGGAAGATCCTTATACTGCTGTGATCCCTTTCTCTTATTAGTGAGTTCTTCCTAGAACCTCTATTTCGAGGAAAGGACCAGGATAGCCATCCATCATTCCTCCCAGCTCTGTTTTTGACTCTCTGGACTTCACCACCATGCCCCCCCTTGCAGAAACCTCATACATAACCCTACTCTTCAGCTTCCTTTTATGAGCCGCCATCCCAGTTGGGGATTTGTCCTTTCTTTTGCATTTATTTATATTCTCAGTGCTTAGAATAGTGACTAGAACAGAGTAAACTTCCTGACTTGTGAATCTTGTTGGATCATATTATCATCTAATCCACATTTCTCTACCTTTTCTAAAAGAAAGGTATTAAATACTTTATCAAAAGTTTCCTAAAATCTAGGTAAACTATCTCCCCAGCATCCTTTCAAACTTCTAGTTTAGTAATCCTGTCAAATAAGGAAATAACCTGTTCCTCTCAAAGACATATTGGCTCTTTGTAATCACTGTTTCTCTTTCTAGATGTTCAATACCCATCTCTTTAATGATCCATTCTAGAAATATTGCCCAGGAAATGAAGTAAAACTCACTGGTCTCTAGTTTGCAGACTCTCTTCTCTTTTCCAATCTTGTGGTAGCTCTCCTGTTTTCCATTATCTTTCAAACATCACTAACAGAGGGTCAGCACTCATATATGCCAGTTCTTTCAGTACCTAAGGATGTAATTTACCTGGGCCAAGTGACTTGATTTCATCAAAGGTAAAAAGATATCCTCTTACCTGGGTATCCACTCTCAGTTAGTCATTTTTGTTCTGTCATTTCCAGTGTAAAGGTCATTCTCCTTTACAGAAAAAACAGAACCAAAATAAGAATTGAGAAGTTCTGCTTTCTCCCTGTTGTCAGTTATTATTGTCAAATCCACCTAAGGCAAAGGTGATTCTTTGATCTTCCTTCCCCCTCACCAATATTGCTTTTTAAAAAACCAAAACATTTTTGTTGCCATTAGCTTCTCTCATCAGATCCAGCTTATCCTGAACTTCAGTATTCCTGACATTATTTTTATAGGGTGATGCTATGCTTTTATATTTATTCTCTGTTATTTGGTGTTGATTTTATTTTATGTACATTTATTTTTAAAATCTAGGTTGGTTGGTAACCTCCCCAGGCATTTATATCAGTCTCTTCTGACAAATTTCACTCGCTCTTCATTGGAATTGTTTCCTTTTGAGTCTTCAGAATTTCATTTTTTAGCATCTCCCATTTCTCCTGGACTGACTTCCCCTGAACCATTTTATCTTTACTCTTAATCTTGTGTTTTTTGATTTCCAAAAATCTAGGGTTCAAGTTAGACTTTGTTCAGATTTCCTCTCCTCTATCATAAACTGGAAGATGAAATGGACACTTCCCTCTCACATCCTTTCAACCCTCTGGACCAGTTCCTCCCCATTAGTGAAAATCATTCCAGAACAGAATATCCCCTTTTTGGTTCCTTCATCTTTTAAAGGATGAAATTATAACTAAACAAATTATTAGTTGCTCTTCACTTCTAGCTCATTCTCAACTCTGTTCCATCTGAGCTGCCTTGCCCCTTTCTTACCCTGTACTCTCCACTCCCACCCCTTCCCAGACCTACTTATTGATTCCACTGCCTGGAACCACTATCATAAATTATCTATTTATCTATCTCTACTCTACTTTTGGCAGGGAGAGATCTCCAGTAGTATAGTATTTTTATAGTAGCTTGAGCTGCTATAGTGTTCTCTCTGCCAAGCCCATGACTGGGTTTTTCCTTCACTTACAGAATGACTATTCTCAGTCAGTTTCTTTCTCTTTTGGCTCCATACAATCTTGCAGTACTTTTAAATACATTCCAACCACTTTTCCATTCCCTCCATAATAAAGTACTATCATTTGCAGCATTTATGTGATGAATGACTCAGAAATGCTCCCATAGAGTAACTGCAACTAATTAACAAAAAACAACAACAAAAACCCAAACAATTCATCATATCTCAAACGGGGAGGCAGGGGAAGAAATTTGACATAAAAATTAAACTTTAAGACTCACTCTATAACCTTTGTTATTAGAGCATTATATATTATATATTAGAGTAGTTAGTAAATCCCTGATAATTAACATTTATATTCTTGGATTTATAGATGCGTCACATGTATGTATTTTCAAACAACTTCACAAATGTGAACAAAAAAAAATAGAAAAGGGGGATTATTTCTAGCTTATCTTTCATCCTCCCTGACAAATAAAACAATAACTCAATAGCTTCAAATAAGCCCTATGTACTTACTGAGTATACCTACCAAAAATATGGTCAAACTAACTTTACATCTTACTTATTCTTCTTCTTATAAGGCAGAATGGAGCAGGGGTTCAACTGACAGCTTTGGAAATAGGAAGACCTGAGCTCAAGTTCCAATTCTGACAATTACTAGCTGTGTTACCTTAGGGACAAGTCTTTTGACATCTCTAAACCTCAGTTTTCCTACTTATAAAAGGTTTTTAATATAATATAAATAGGTTTAATATCATAATACATGTAGTATCTATCGCAGGGTATTTATGAAGCTCAACCAACAACTATGAGAATGTATATGAAGTATGTAAAGTCACTTCTTGTTGTTGCTGTTATTTCTACTTCCACCATGATGACAATTCCTGGAGCTAGGAAACTTCTGAACTAAACTGAAATCTGGCCTTTGTGTTAACTGATTCATATAAAGTTGATACAATTAAAAAGTCTGGTTGTTCTCTTTCAGGAAGACCAAGCTATGAAAACAGTAATACAGAAAGAAAGCCCCATGGGCTCATCTGCACATCTGGAATGTTAAGTATGAATTAACAACAAAAATTTATTAAGCATTTACTATGTGCCAGGTCCTGGGTACACAAACATGAATTAGACCCAGTTCTTGCCCTCAAGTAGCTTACAATCTAGATAGGAGATACATCTAAAGTGGGTTCTGGAGAGCATACCTATCTCCCAGACCACAATTTCAGAAAAGACTAGGCCATGATGCTTCACTTCACTCCCTATTTTCTGGTCACCTTCAGCTGCCTTGCTGCCCAGTCCTCTTGCCCTCCAGTTCTGGAACCACAAATCATGATCAAATCAATTTTTCAATTGTTTCCAAATGGATTCTGTCAATCTACTTCTTAATGGCTTCACTCACCATTCCTATGACTTAGAAGACCAAAGTGCAACTCTCCTAAGTGTGTTGTCTCTCCCATTAAAATACAAGTTCCTTGAGAGCAAGGACTATCTTTGGTTTTGTATTTGTATCCCCAGACCTTAATGCAGTGTTTGGCAAACAGCAAGAATTTAACAAATGCTTATTCATTCATCAATGTCTTGAATTTTAAGTCTTTTTTTGAAAGTAGATTAATACCTACCTCCTCTTTGATTACTCCAGCCCAAGAGAGGACTTGTCTCTAATAGTTCTTCATGTGTTGCCTTACATTGTTCATTAGGTATTTCTTGTCCCAACTAAATTGTTAGCTCCTAGAAAGCTGAGGTTGACATCTTGAACACTGCAGTTGGCTCAATAAATACCTGATCTGCATATACTATTGAATTGTAATATACCATTTCAATATAGAAGCATGAGGCTCCTAAGTAGTCTACAAGTTTTCGGACTCTTTTGTTTCTTAATCCTTAACTATATTTTCCAAGATTTTTTTTTAACCATACTCCCTTATGTCTACCTTTCAATTAAAGTCACCAAGAATCAATGTGCTGGAGGATTTTGTGGAGTCTTTCACAGAATTTCTTTACCTTCTAACCTTCAACAAAAGATGCTGGCTCATAAGTTGCATTCAAATTTGTAGTGATCTCTTATGCTCATCATGAGTACTGAAAGCAGAGATAACCAACTGTTTCCTGAAATTATGCTCTTTATTGTCTTAGGGCACATGATGAAACCAATTCCACTAATTCCTTTATTTGCTTCTAGGAGGTGAACCTGTGAGCCTTTCCACTTAGCTGCAACTCTCATATCTTTTGGCTTTATGTGTAGCAAGCACATAAATACTACATTCCAGATAAACTGGACTAGTAGCTAATCCCTCAACTTGCCAGTTGACCTCGTATCATACCTACAGTCACAGATCTTGAGTTGGAGGGAACCATGCAGGTCATCTAATCGAACTGCTTCATGTCACAGATGAGGAAATTAAGGTCCAAAGGGACTGTTTCCTTTCCACTGCATCACACTTCTTCGTGTACATGTTTCATTCCTTTAGTAGAATATAAACTTTCAGAGGACAAGGACTCTCATTTCTGTCTTTGCTTCTGTCTTTTCCTAGACTCTAGCAGAGGACTCTGAACATAGTAGGAACTGAATAAATATTTGCTGAATTTAAACTGAATTCCAAACACCTCCATTAAAATGTTCCTCTGATGGAAGTCATCCTGAATTTTCTCTGGCTATGCCAGCAGAACATAAGTCCTGTGGTAGATCAGTAACATGTCTATTGTCTGCGGACAAGACTAGCTATTTTAGGAATGCTGGCCACCAAGTGGTGACTTTCTTTTTGGTGACAGCCACATGATGAAGGCACTCTAACTTAGGCATGGGAAGGTCATGAACTTCATTGGCATAAATGACACTCACAAGGACAAAATCACTGTTTCTTGAAGTACTATTATTTCCAGATGATTTGAGACACTCATAAGCTCTGTCCTTCCATGTTTAAATGCACACTGTCTAGTGTTATTTTTCAATCTTTGAAGCCTAACTCTTTATCTCCCAGCCCTTAGAGGACAGTACTGCACAGTGATATATAATGGAAAGAAGGTTCATTTACAAAAATATTATAATCAACAGGTCACCTCTCAAAACCTCCCCTTCTTCATCCATAATATGAAACAACCTTCTGTCAGTGACATTTGATTATTTTATTTTATGTTCTAGACTCCTAGGTTGCAGGAACACAGCCATAAACACTGTATCCCTAAAAGTGCCTAGCCCTGTGCTTAAAGCCAATAAAGAAGTATTTAATAGATACTTGCTGAATGAATGAATAACTTAGCATTTTCATTTCAGGGAATTTCCATACTTGACAGGTGATACAGGATACATTTTTGTGGTCTGTAAAAATAAGGTAATACAATTAATGAAGCAAGAAAGAATTTGGGCCAGAGAAAGCTGTCAATTCCACCAAGGTTTTAGGGAGTTTTGCTTCTCTCCTAACCCCTGGAAGAAAGCCATAAGGTAGTTCTTCCAATTTTGTATGGCTAAATAAACACACACAGCTTAACATATTTGCACTAAAAATCATGATAATCTCAAGCCACTTGTTAAGTATTTAAAAATCAAAATTATAATTCTACTTGATGTCTTAAAATCTATTTCCAGTGAGGTAAATGGCCTCTGGTATAACTGGAAAGAAATGTTGTAAGAAAATGTTCATATTCTTTACAGATATGAAAATCCAAGCAAAGTGATTTCAAGAAAATCACTACACATCAGAAGTACCTCTGCAGTTTCCTGAGAAAGCTATGGGTCTTCTAATACCAGAAGAGCTACATCAGATCAGAGTGTCATCACTGTTCCACCATGGATGTTATTCGATGACTTCCTATCGCCTCTTAAAGAACAGCTATTGAATACCTTTTCCTCCATCCTCCAGACCAGATACAGTATCTGTGCACTTTTTATAAACTATCATCATCGTAGATAGATTCTGGAAGGAACAAATGTAGGGTTTAACTGTTCTTTTGCCAAAGATATTGGTAAGAAGTTAACAGAATTGGTCTGAAGCATCCCACTTCCTTCTGTGGCCATCAGAGGGAGATGTGTCCCAAGGTTCTACATTAATAAAAAGGGGGTAGAACACAACCTTAGAACTGAAAAGGGCCTTACAGACCACAAAGCACTTCTAAACTATAAAGTACTTTATAAATGAGCTGCTAAAATTTTCTAGTCCAACCTACTTCTTTTACAGATGAGGAAACTGAGGCCCAGAGAAGTTATGGTCTATGTCCAAGGTCACCCAAACCCTAATTTCCAAAAATATTCTGTTAATGAAGTTGTGATCTCATCTACATGGGTACTCTCTCTCCACTGGTGCATACTATAATCCTATCCACACCTCTTTCAAGATTTGTATCCATATTCTCCTATAGACAATAACCAAATTAAACTACTATCAGTATTCATAATAATGGAAGTCCCACAGATGCTTTTAATGTTTCTACAGAAGACAAGCCTATATCCCAATACCCTTATTTAATTAAAAAAGCAGTTATTTTATTCTCTTGTGTGTTGACATTCGTAGAACAGCAACAATAAAAGAATAACAGCAGGATAGTGATTTGTCCTAGAACTATTTCTATCTGAATTCTACTGAAAATGATCAGCACAAGATAGCAGTAGAAACAACAACAGCTTAGTAATACAATGGAGAGTGTGCTAAACTTAAAATCAGAGAGACTGTCCCCAACACTAATGTGCAACCAAGGGCAAGCCACAACTTCTCTGACCTTGAGACAACTCTTAAGGCTTATCGATAAAGTTAAAGATGGGTTATGATATGTCTTGAGGAGGGGAGTTTGCACGTGGATGAAATCACAGGTCTCTGACATAATAATATAACAGTAGCTTATATTTCTATAACACTTTGAGGTCTGTCAAGTACTTTACATAAACTATGTCAACTGGTCCTCACACTAAGCCCGTGAGGTAATTGATCACACATGCTTGTCCTTACATACCAAGGAAACAGGTTAGGAGCAAGTAGATGAGTGAGCTTCTCATGGTCACAGGCCTAGCAAGTGCCAGAGCCAGAGTCAGAGGCTGAAGGCAGGAGGGGTTTCTGACTTCAAATCAAGTGTGCCATGTTGCCATAAGTTAACCAAAAAGTGTCCAATGCCTCGAGTTCTATGACAATACAATAGCCACGTCAGTTTTGGCAGTCTTGGTCATCTCACCTAACTTCAAAGTTGTGAGACATAAAAATCAACCAAAGCAGGGAGTGCAGATGACAGATTCCCAGAGCTGGAGGATTCCTAAGCAATCTAGTCTAATCTCTTTCCTTTTAGCTTCAAGAAACAAGCTTTGAGAAGGAAAGGGACTTGTTCTCAGTCAGAGACAGAGCAGGAGAACAGGGCCCAGAAGCCAGGTCTCACGACTCTTGGACAAGTGCTCTTTTTTACATCACATTGCAATATTCTGGAAGAAAAAAAAACAGAGTTTTTTTTTACAAATGTCTGAAACTATTCTTCAAGTACTTATATACTATTTTTTTACAATTATTAAAGATTTGAAATTTCTTGCACAAATATTAGAACTACTACTGATATATGTTACTGATAAGCAACACCATTAATTGTCTACAGATGTGTTTGTGAAGACAAACAAACCTTTCCAAAGTACACACACATAAAGCCTCTTTTTATCTTGTGACTACAGAAGTTATTTTTTGAAATGTGGGGCCATATAGAATTCTTCCTCTCAGAACGTCCTACGCCTTTCCTCAGGGATTCACTGTATTCCAGACTGCCCTATGCCAGGGTTATCTGTCTGCCACTATTTCCCTGAAGTCTGTAGAGAGGCTTCATAAAGAATGTGAGCAGTGTACCTGCATAGCAATGATATCTAGCTTTTTAATCAGTTGCATCAACATCATTTTAATGCCACATTTAACTTTAAATGGCAAGACAGGGTGTTCAATAAAGCAGTTCTGGAATGCAGCCAGTCTCTTGGCAATCAAATGATAATAAAATATCCAAAGGGAGAGACGAGTGGAGGACTTATTTTAATTCACTAAACATTTATTTAGTGCCCATTATATATTTGGAGTAGTCTTCTAGTGCTCTGGAGAATGTTCTAGGCACTATGGGTTACAAAGACAAATGTGATACACAAATAACTATGATATAAAGGACAATTAGTGAAATGTAAAATGGCAGATCCAGGAAGAGGGCTATGAAAAGTATAAGGAGTGGGAAGGAGGGATGAATTGAAGGAGGGAAAAAGGGAGAAAGGGATGAAGTGAGGGGAGGGAGGAAGAGAGAGACAGAGAGAGAGATCCTTTTTGCCAAGGGTAACAACAGGATACTAATCCAGGGAAGCTTCATGTAGGTGGTGGTACCTGAGTTGGGCCTTTATAAAAGAAAGATTGCAACAAATCAAGATGGACGTGAGGCCAGAAAATGGTTGATATTATAGCAGAAACTGTGTCATGGGGTCATAGGGTTTTGTAAATAAAGTATTTATTTTCATATATAGCATTTCCCCCCAATTACAATTTTTAACATTCATTTTTTAAAATTTTGAGTTCCAAATTTTCTCCCACCCACCCCCAAAGATGGTAGGCAATTTTACATAGGTCATATAAGTGTAATCATGCATAACATATTTCCATATTAGTCATGTTGTAAAAGAAGAAACAAACCAAAAGGGAAAAAAATGGAAAAAAATTGAGAAAGTGAAAAATATTATACTTTGATCTGCATTCAGACTCCATCAGTTATTTCTCTGGAGGTGGACAGCATTTTTCATGATGAGTCCTTTGGAATGGTCTTCCATCACTGTATGGCTAAGAATAATTAAGTCATTCACTGTTGATCATCATATAACATTGCTATCACTGTGTACAATGTTCTCTTGGGTCTGCTCACTTCACTCAGCATCAGTTCATGTAAGTCTTTCCAGGTTTCTCCGAAATCTACCTGCTCATTATTTCTTATAGTACAATAATATTCCATAACATTCATATACCAAAACTTGTTTAGCCATTTCCCAACTGATGGGTATCTTCTCAATTTCCAATTGTTTGCCACCACAAAAAGAGCTGCTATAAATACTGCAAATAAAGTACTTTTGAAAGCCTTCCAAGGTATAGTTAGTGGCAAAATAACTGCCTTACAAAAATTAAGTTCAAAACTAGTTCAAGATTAATAAACATTAAAAGTTCCACCATCATATATGAATAACATAGATAAAACACAGAGTACATACTGCATAGGAATTATGTTCCATGTTGGCAAAATCTTAAGATGAAGTAAAAAATCTAACACATCTCCATACAGTTGTTTAAGATTTAACAACACAGTTGAATAAGGTCAGATGAGGCAAATTCCTGGCACCCAGAATAACACAAAGACCACAAAGATTGGGGGGGAGGGTAGGGGTGGCGAGAGGGAAAGTATGAAAAAGGGAAGAAATTACTGTTATCTGATACTGGATTTAAGTAGCAGTATTACATAGTTGAACAAAATGTCCCAACCAAAACGCTCATGTAAAATTGGAGAGGAAAAATATCTCTAAGATCTGAACTAGATACCTGAAGAAGTTAATTATATCTTTATTTCAAGTTGCCTCCAGTCAGTCTTTAGGCTATTTTGCAGTACCGAACCATTTCTATATTAAACTGGATAACCATCACAGAATTTCTTCTAACATCCAATTATTCCAAATAAGTTAAACTGATTATAACACACCGAAAGACACTGATGCTTAGCATTCAATATTCTTAAAATATATGAATATAGTGACTCCCTGATTTTTCCAAAGTGGAGACATACATGAATTAAAAACTTTAAAAAATCAGAAATACTTACAATTACAATATTCCACATAACAATATTGTATTTTAAAATCTGTTTAGTAATCAAATCCTTGAATTAAATTAAGTTTAGGGAAGATTATCATTATTTTATTACATCATGGTCAGAGTAAGTGAAAACTTGTAATTTTCCTATAAACACTCATTTTCAACCACTTAAAATTAATCAGCTTTATTTTAAAATTCAAGGATCTGTAGACTGAATCGAACTGAAAGGGCCTTATTACATGTGTGGCTGTGCTACCACAGTAACCTTGAGAATGTCACAGGCAATCAGTTATTCAAATCTAAAATACTTGCCCTCTACTTTATGTGCCATTTGAAAAGAAAATTATTGTAAAGAGCTTTATGATGCTTGGATGAAGGTCACTATGTAAATACAAAGTAATGAAATCGTTCATAGCCTAGAGGTGAGATGATGTAGGGAAAAGACTACACTAAGCAGTCAGAGGATCTGGGTCCTATTTTCAGCTCTTTAACGACTTGTGTGACCTTGGACAAATCCCTCTCTCTTCTCTGGATCTCAGTTTACTTCTCTATAATATGAAATGAGTTTAACTAAATGATCTTTAAGGTCCCTTCCTAAATTCTTATAGTATTAGAAGATAAATCTGACAGACAAATCAGCTGTTCTTTAATAATTTTAATAATTATTTAATAATCTCTTTAATAACTACTGCTTTGCTGTTTAGAGGACCTAAGAAAAATCTGAGTATTTTCATCCATTTGTTACTTTGGGTCACTGTTTTTTCTATAATTCTTCTGTTTAGAGATAACTTATTTCATAAAGCAAATCAATTTTTTTCATCACCAAACTTGGAATCTAAAATGTATTGTTTTTAAACCTTCCTAGGCAGAAAGAAAGGAGGACTTGAGAAGAAAATCATGTGTCTGTGGAAAGAGCAGTCTATTGGGGATACAGGCACATAGTGGGTACTTAATTTAAATGTCTGCCAAACTACATTATTTCACAAAGAGAGGGCCTGGAAAATAGTACCTAGTCTAATGAAGTGCACAGTCCAGTAAAGCAGAAGGGAGAGGTAAAATTCAACAGTTAGCCATTATGGTTCTCTGAGTTTATGCCTCAATGAAAGGCATTATAATGTTGAGTAAATGGCAGAAGTGCAATGATCCACTATAATTCCAGAGTAAATTCCAGAATTGGAAGGAGCTTCAGGAGTCACCTAAGCATGCTTCTAATTTTACCAACAAGAAAAATGAAGCACAGAAAGATAGTCATGTCTAAAGTCACTCACTGAATTAGTGGCAGAGCCAGGCCTGAAAGCCAACTCCTCCTGACTCAAAGTGGTATCCCCCATGCAGAACCACAAAGTGTGCCTATCAGCACAGTAGAGAATGAAACACCCAAAAAAGGCCAGTGTAAAGAGGGTAATGTGAAACCAAAAAGATCTTCCAATTTTGTGGGCTGCATATGTGAAGCTTAAGGTGTGACTACAGCTTCTTATTCCTCTCAGCATAACAAGGTTAGGCAACCAAACGGAACTGAATAAGTACTGGTTTAATTTGAATGCCTGAAGCAAATAAAGAAATGATACTCCACCGTTGCTTCTTGTACTTCACCTCATTTAAACTTCAAACTAACCTCTAGGGGACAGAATACAAGCTCTCTTTTCCAGGCTCAGAAAGGGAAGCTGAGGAAGGCTAAATGACTGGTTTATAATTAGAACTAGTATGTGACAGGCAAAAGTCTTGAACCTGGACCTTCTAAGTCTAAATGCAGTATTCTTTGGACTGTACCATACTGTGCTGCCTAGAAAGAAGCATAAAGGAGGTAAAGTGGACACTGGGAGCAATGTACAAGAGAAAAAAAGAAGAGATCTCTCTGGTCATCATTACTGTTACCAAGCCATTCATGAAGAAGTTTTCTTGCACTAGGAATTGGGCTAAGTCTTACAAAAACCTATTCTGATGGACCAAGACTCAATGAATTTACAATGACAGACACAGTTATATGCCTCACTAGGAAAATAATACTTAATATGATGAAGTTATGAAGGAGAGTGTTTTAATATTTGCTTTGATATAACCTTCATTGGCTCCTTATTGCCTCAAAGACAAAATACAAACTTCCTGGAGGGACATTTTAAGGACTTAAAATCTGGCTATCTTCCTAGGCTTGTTTCCAATTATTCCCCTTTAGGAATTGCTTCTAGAAGAACGGTACCACTGCTAGGTGCACCTTCTGACTCCACGCATTCGCACAGGCTATCCTTTCATGCCTAGAATATGCTCTTTCCTCGTCTCTACCTCTCAGAATCCTTGTCTCCCTCTTCAAGGCTCAGTTCAGGAGCCATCTCCTCCAGGAAGCCTTGTGGAGTGTCCCTAGTTACCAGAGCTCTCCTTCCTCACTTTTCCTTGTACTTTTCTTATTTGTGTATGTTATACACAAACACACACACACACACACACACACACACACACACACATCTTGAGGGCACGGATTTTTTTGTCTTTGTATGCCCATGTCTAATATGTATATACTATGCATGTCTAATAAGTGATTGTTTGATTGATTTACATACATTTCAAGAAAAGATCTAAAGTGATGCGTACCTGTACAATGACAAAAATATAGGCTTCATTACAAAAGTATTTGTCACAGTCTGAATAAAGGCTATGCTCACTTGTGAGGCAAGAGTTAAGAGTAAGCTTCTTAGGAGTGAAGAATAAGGGAAAAGTCTTGGAGTCCCATACCCATTGTCTATTGGTGAAGTGCTTTGTACTTTCCAAGGCAGTTTCGTATCATTACCTTCTTTAGTAAGAAGATATGGTAGGGTAAAGGGAGCAACTTTTCTTTTATGCTGTCTTCTCTTCCTGGCCATTCACAGAAATTACTACACACACCAGATATTTTGAAACTAGAATATTAAACTTCATCATTATATTGCCCCTCAACTGCTTCATGTATATAAATACCATGGTTCCAAGATCCTGAAAGGTAATGATTTGTTAATATACTTCTCTGTATCCCTCCACAGTGCACAGGTCAGTTGGAAGTCACAAAGGAATCTAGTAATAAATGCTAACTGATTGGCAGAAGATATACAATAAAATACTCAAATTAAATTCTACCAAATTTCTCCCCAAACAACGATTATTTTTTCCTCCAGTAGAAAAATCTTTTAAAAGAGGTCATCATATAGGGACACTAATCAAGAAATAAAAACTCTCAGTGATCTATATGTGGATTATTTATTTTGTAGTTGTCAAAAGTCCATTTTTAATCCCTGAGACATCTTTAATTCTGAGGCAGCTATGTGGCCCAATGGATAGAATGTTGGACTTGAAATCAGTCAAACTTAAGTGCACATTTTGCTCCAGACATTTAATATATGTGTAACCCTGGGCAAATCACTTAACCTTTCTCACAGCCTCAGCTTCCTCACTGTAAAATGGGGATAATAATAGCGCCTACTTCACAGGTAGGTTCTATTGAGAGGATTGAATGAAATAACATAAGAAAAATGCTTTGGAAGCCTTAGAGTATTATACAGATGAGAGCTATCATCATCATCATCATCATCATCATCATCCCCTCTGCAGTACCACAGGATGCAATATCAGAGTACAAAGTTCTTACCTCACGTCTTTATAATTCCTGACATTTCTACTACCACAAACCAGAGGGAGAAAGAACATTTTCAACAAGTAGTTACTTGTTATAGTTATGTCATCAGAGATGGCCTTACATAAAGCCCAGCACAGTATACTGAAATAGTAGATGGTTAACAAATGCTTGCTGAATTGAGCTAAATCAGGGTCATCAAATGCAAAAGGGGCATCTTTGTAGAAATATGGACAGATATCTTCTTAATGGATTCTGAAACACTATGGAATATCTATTTGGCTGCCCTTCTGGTCAGTGTCCTTGTAGCATAGGCCTGATGATCTTTTTTGTGTGTTTAAATTTTTTATCTATATAATTTATACCATCTATAAAAATTCTCTGGACAGCCAATACTTTGTATACTTACTTCCTCATCACTTCATGCTGAGACTATGGCATTAACCTTCTGGTTGGTCTCCCAGCCTCAAGTCTCTCCCCACTCCAGCCCATTTTCCACTCAGCATTGAAATTGATCTTCCTAATGTATGTGACCATGTTACTTCCATTCAATCAAATCTAATGGCTCCCTGTTATCTCTAAGACCAAATATAAAACCCTCTAGTTTTCAAAGCCTTTGATAACCTGGCTCCTTCCCATCATTCCAGTTGCTCACACCTCACTTCCCTCCTGGATGTTCCTCTTGCAATATTTTCCATCTTCTGACTCTGTGCATTTTCTCTGGCCGGCTGACCCTCATGATACGAAATGGTATTCCTCCTCTTCTCTACCTCTCAGCTTCTTTGGCTGCCTTTGAGTCTTTGGTAAATTCCTACTTTCTACAAGAAACCTCTCTCAGGCTTCCTTAAACTGAGTGCCTTCCCTCTAAGATTATGTCCAATTTACTCAGTATTTGTTGTGTGTACACAGTTATTTTTGAATGTTGTAAGCTCCCTGAGACCAGGGACTATTTCTATTCTCTTTGTTATTGTTGCCTTTCTTCGTATCCCCATACCCACTAGCACAGTGGCTAGTACTGAGAAGATGCTTAATATATGACTGCTGACTCAACCTGACTTATCTACTATAAGGGCCATCCCTAACAGCATGGTTATAAATGACAGCACTATTGGTGCAAATTTCTATTTTTAAAAAGTCACTTGATTTGAAGAAGCCACTCAACTAACAACCAGCATTGTAAAAACAAGTGAGGACCTTCAAAAAGAAGAGTAGACACTTGAAAAACAAAGGAAACAAAAAGTTATTTATGACAACTTACGCTTCATTCAATAAAGTAAAATTACGATAAGAATAGAATCTGTTTGGCTATTCTTTAGCTATCTGTGGACCAGGCACTTAGCAGGAAGCCACATAACCCTAAAAAAAAGATTCTCTGTTCCAAGAACAGTCTTTGGCCAACACTTGAGGCTGAGAATACTAACTGTCCTGGACACTCAGCTGCCCAGCTTCTGTTTTGAAATGCCTTGGTTTTCTGAATGGAAGGATGTGGTCAGCAACAAAAGAATAAGTTTCATACTGTGCATCCATACAGAAAATGCATCATTTATTTTACCAACAGAATGTAAACCTTTCACACTTAGCCAAGCATTCCTTAGCAATACTTGTTTTCTGTCCCAAACACACCACACTTCTCCATCACTCGTGTCTATCTACAGTATTTGGAGAAGCTGTGTGAGACAGTGGAATCAGAAGATCCGGGTTCAAACCCTAGCTCTGTCACTTATTACCTGTGTGGCCCTTGGGCACCCCACTCCATCCTCCTGGGCCTCAACTGCTGGAGTACATGACCTTTGAGGTTCCCTCTAGCTCTATGTATGCCCCTATTATTCTTCTATATCTTAATGGAGAATAGGGTGTTGGATACAAACAAATCTACTTTCCACGTGAGGGGATGAGGGAAAGAGAAGGATAAAAACAGAAGCTTCTCCCTCTTCCTCTATACTCATTTCTTACAATAGGAGACATTTTCAAGTTCAATTCAACATTTATTAAATATTTACTATGTGCCTGATGTTGAAGAGGCAAAGATTAAACAGTCTCTGCCCTCAAGCAGCTTCCATTCTACCAGGTCAGGGCAGGGAGGGAGACTCTACACATATACAAATAAAAATGGTACAAAAAACTGAGGAGGGAGAAAATAGTAATAACTGGGAAGATCACAGAAGGATTCACAAAAAATTGTTTCCTAAGCTGAACCCTAAAGGAAGCCAAGGAACTTCTAAAGGCAGGGAGGAGGAGGAAAGGCACTTCAAATCAATATGGTGAAATATTTTGTAAATACATGGAGAGAGAAGAGAAGTGTTGAGTTTCAGGAACAATTGGTAATTCAATTTGGTTATCATGTAAACTTTCTGAAAGGGAGAGATATGAAATAAGGTAGGAACCAGAGAGTAAAGAGCCTTAAATAACAGGCTAAAGAATTTGTATTCTATCCCACTGGCAAGGAGAGCTCAGTTTCCTATACACATTTGAGAAGCAAGGTTTTTTATCAGAGAAACTTGTTGTAAAATCTTCTCCCCAGATTCCTACTTTCCTTCCAATTTGGGCTGAATTGGTTTTGTTTGTATAAAATCTTTGTTGTTTTTTGTTGTTGCTGCTCTTCATTCATTTCAGTCATGTCTGACTCTCTGTGATTCCATGTGAGGTTTTCTTGCAAAAATACTGGAGAGGCCTGCCATTTCCTTCCCTAGCTCATTGTACAGATGAAGAAAGCAAGGCAAATAGGATTAAGTGACTGTCCAGGGTCACACAGCTAATAGGTATCTGAGGTTGGATTTAAACTCAGGTCTTCCTGATTCCAGGCCCAGCCCTCTATTCACTGTGTCACCTAGTTGCCCCTTTTAATTTTATATAATCAAGCCATTTTGCTTCCTATGCTACTCTCTATCTTGTTTGGTCATAAACTTATCCATAGATCCAACAGGTAAACGTGTAGGATGATCTTCCTAATATATAGTTCTCATCACACCATTCCCCTGTTCAAAATCCTCCACTGACTCCTCATTGTCTCCAAATAAAGTCCAAACTCCGTACCTTAGCATTTGAGGCCTCTACAAATCCAGTTATAACCTCCCCATATCTCATGTTTTTCTACTACTCTCTCTTCTCTGAGTTCATTCCTTCACAGCCTCCTTGCTTATGTCTTCCCCTTAAGTTCCCCCAGCCTTTTGCCCCATTGGAATCCAATCCATCCATCAAAGTTCAATTTACATACCACTTTGTCCGAATAGCTTTTCCTGATACACAGATTCGTCAGACAAAAGCATCTACCTTAGATTCTTAAGTGCTTCTTTAAATTGTACCGCTTCTTTGTACTTGTAATCTATTTTAAATTATAGTTCTTTGTATACATGTCCTCTCTCTGATATCATACGGCATATGATACAGCAGGAGGAGATGATGGCAATTCAGAAAATCTACAAATTAGGTAAAACTCAAGAGTAATAAATAAACTGATATATTTGGAACCTCTCTTCTCACCACCATCCACACCCTAAATTTCCTCTAGAAATGTACTTAAACACAATTTTTAAAGCCATGAACTAAGAATAGTAACAAGAACTAAGAATAAAATCTTAGTCTTGTGCAAAGTTTAGTTACGTTAGAAATCATTCTTATGGTTTCCATGTATGAAAGTAGACTGCAAGACAACATTCCAAGGCAGCTTTTGTATAAAATGGCATTTCTTTGAACTTTCAGGGCAGCTCCTATTTTTTGCAGCCTTGAAAATTAATCCTATGACTAAGGGAAATAGGTAAGAAAAATACTACTGCAAGGGTTCATAATGCATGAAGAGAAAAATAAAAATAATTCACATTTTGTCATCAACAATGACTGATCTCATAAGTAATCCTCCTGATAATGAGTAACATCTATGGAAGCATATTCTCATAGTTTTACTGAATACCCTGACACAAAATGAATTTTATCTGATTTAACAGAGAGGGCATGGGCCAGGATCTTCCTATATCCTTTTCCAAGGCTCTTATCTGAGGTGGTAAGCTTAAAAGTTGCCACAATATATACACATAATTTGGCAAGTATAGACAATTCCCTTGCAATCGCTACCATATAGAAGAGCAGAGGTTTCTGTCTCCAACCCCTAACTCCATCATCACTCTAGCATTTTCCCTTGTATCTATGCCAGATATTTACAAATGTGTTTATGTGTGTGTGTGTGTGTATATATATATGTATATACATACTTATATATGGAGTATATATATACATACATACATATACATATTAAAATATATTACTAGGAGAAAAGGCCATTTTCCAAAAAGATGAAGCTTCTTCATGGAACTATAGCAATTCTCTTTCTTTTATTCAATTTCCCACTGAAGTTTTCATTTATTCAGTAAGTACTTACTGAGAATTTACTATATGCAAAGGTACAGTTCTGGGAGCCAGAGGAATTGGAACAGCTAACTATAAGACACAGTTTTTGTTCTCCAGGAATTTACCTATAGTAGCTGACAAAATAAGATATACACATGTGAAATATTAAATAATCTTCCTCAAAGACATTTTAAATGTACTTATGTCTTTCTCTATGTATATTATAATTAAATTAAAAAGATAAACATACATGTTTATTCATTTGTTATTAAGTATAATTCAGTAAATAAATATATCTTGGCTCTGATATTCTGTTTGATTATGGATATATTACTTATATATTCTTAGATGTTTCTTCATCTGAATGAAAATGGTGATAACATTTACATTACCTAACTTACACGGTTGTTTAGAAGAAAGTAATTTGTAAAGCTTAAAGCACTACAGAAATTTTAATTATTATTACTATGAATTTTGAAAGGGATAATTATTTCTAGAAATCAAAGTAGAAATTTAAAAATATCAATAAGGTTTCATCAAAAAAGGGCACAACAGGCTAAACGCCTTTCCTTTTTTGCAAAGACTGCTAGCTTAAGGCCAATACTGTGGATGCAGTTTATCTGACAAAATCATGCTATTGTGGACAAGATGCAGGAATGTTTCTAACCCATAGTACAATTCAGGACTGATTGACTGGCTGGACTCAAAGTGACTTCACTTAACGGTTTAATATTGACTTGGAAGGAGGAACCCACTGAAATACTCCAGGGATCTGAGTCAATGACTTGGATAAAGACATAAATGGCATGCTTATAAAATTTGCAAATAATACAGAATTGGGTAGAAGAGCAAACACACTGAATGAGATTAGGATCCTATAATCTTGACAGTTTATGATTATGAATCAAATAGAATAGAATAAAATGACATAAATAGCAACAAATTCATTCATTCAATACTTATTAAGTAGATGGCATTATGCTAGGTTCTGCATATATAAAGACAAAATTTTTAAAAAGACTTTGCCCTGGGGGCGGAGCCAAGATGGTGGAGTGAAAGCAGTGACTTGCTTGAGCTCTCCCCCAAACCCTCCAAATACACGTTAAAAAAATGGCTCTAAACAAATTCTAAAGCAGCAGAACCCACGAAAAGACAGAGTAAAACAAATTTCCAGCCCATGACAGCCTGGATGGTTGAGCAGAAAGGCATATCGCACTGGGTGAGGAGAGGAGCTCAGTGTGGAGTGGGCATGCAGGCCCCAGGGAACCTGGAACAGGCCTCAGAGGAAAGAATCACAGGCAGCTGTGGCGGTTTCCAGACTCCTCAATCCAGGAACGCCAAAGACAACTTAGAAGGTCAGTGAGAAAAGTCTGTTTTTTCGGTGAGAGAAGAGGTAGGTCAGAGCCAGTTCCAGAGCACAGAGTGAGGGCGCCCTGGCGGTGGCTGCGTCCTGAGTTTCTGGTCCACTGAGTGAGGGGGAATCAAGTGGCTGATCAGAGGGGGACTGCAGGGATCTCGTTGCCAGTGCTGAGGCAGGAATCTCTTGCTTTGCCCGTGCTTGGATCTGGGTCACAGTTCTGGGTGGTGGTCCTGGGGTGAGGAGGAGTGCTGGTGTGGTGGAGCTTGTAGTGGTAGAGAAGAAACCCTCCTCACAGTTCCAAGAGAGAAAAGACTGCTTGTGGCCGGTCACTCAATGGTCAGAGCACAGGCCAGGAAAGGAGTAAACACCTCGCCCCTTATCATACCACCTTGGAAGAACTGAAAATTTACAGGTCCCTACAGTATCTCTGCAGACTTTTACCTTAACAAAGAGTTTAAAACTCAAGTAGTTGGCTGGGATCATGAGCAAACAGTGCAAAAAGAGTCAGACTATATTGCCTTACTTTGGTGACAAAGATCAAAACATACAACCAGAAGAAGACAACAAAGTCAAAGCTCCCACATCCAAAGCCTCCAAGAAAAATATGAATCCGTTTCAGGCCTTGGAAGAGCTCAAAAGTGATTTTGAGAAGCAAGTAAGACAAGCAGAGGAAAAACTGGGAAGAGAAATGAGAGTGATGCAAGAAAATCATGAAAAACAGGTCAACAGCTTGCTAAAGGAGACCCAAAAAAACACTGAAGAAAATAACACCTTAAAAAATAGCCTAACCCAAATGGCAAAAGAGGTCCAAAAAGCCAATGAGGAGAAGAATGCCCTAAAAAGAAATATTGGCCAAATGGAAAAGGAAGTCCAAAAGCTTACTGAAGAAAACACTTCCTTAAAAATTAGAATAGAGCAATTGGAAGATAGTGACTTTATGAGAAATCACAACACAGTAGAACAAATCCAAAAGAATGAAAAACTAGAAAACAATGTGAAATATCTCACTGGAAAAACAACTGACCTGGAAAATAGATCCAGGAGAGAGAATTTAAAAATTATTGGACTGTCTGAAAGCCATGATCAAAAAAAGAGCCTAGACATCATCTTTCAAGAAATTATCAAGGAAAACTTCCCTGATATTTTAGAACCAGAGGGCAAAACAGAAATTGAAAGAATCCACCAATCTCCCCCTGAAAGAGATCCCCAAAGGAAAACTTCTAGGAATATTGTAGACAAATTCTAGAGTTCCCAGGTCAAGAAGAAAATATTGCAAGCAGCCAGAAAGAAACAATTCAAGTATGGTGGAAACACAATCAGGATAACACAAGATTTAGCAGCTTCTACATTAAGGGACTGAAGGGCATGGAATATAATATTCCAGAGGGCAAACGAGATAGGATTACAACCTAGAATCACCTACCCAGCAAAACTGAGTATAATCCTTCAGGGGGAAAAAATGGTCCTTCAGTGAAATAGAGGACTTTCAAGGATTCTTGATGAAAAGACCAGAGCTGAATAGAAAATTTGACTTTCAAATACAAGACTCAAGCGGAACATGAAGAGGCAAACAGGAAAGAGAAATCATAAGAGACTTATTAAGACTGAACTGTTTACATTCCTGCATGGAAAGAGGATATTTATAACTCATGAGACCTTTGTCAGCATTAGGGTAGTGGGAGGGGAAAAATTATATGTATGGATAGATAGATAGATAGATAGATAGATAGATAGATAGATAGATAGATAGATAGATAGATAGATAGATAGATAGAGGGCACAGGGTGAGTTGAAGATGAAGGGGTGATATCTGGAGAATAAAATTAAGGGGTGAGAGAGGACTACACTAGGAGAAGGAGAAAGGGAGAGGTAGAATGGGGTACATTATCTCACATAAAACCAAGAAGAAAAGGTTCTTACAGTGGAGGGGAAACAGGGGAAGGTGAGAGGAAATGAGGGGATCTTATTCTTATAGGATTTGGCTTAAGGAGGGAATAACATACATACTCAATCGGGTATGGAAATCTGTCTTACCCTACAGGAAAATAGGGGAGGAAGGAGACAAGAGAGCAGGTGGATGACAGAGAGAAGGGCAGATTGGGAAAGAAGTAATCAGAAGGAAGTACTTCTGAGGAGGGACAGGGTTAAAAGAAAGAACAGACAAAATGGGGGGGACAGGATAGGATCAAGGGAAATAGAGTTAGTTTTTCACAACATGTCTACTATGGAAGTGTTTTGCATAACTGCACGTGTTTGGCCTGTATTGACTTGCTTGCCTTTTCAATGAGGGAGGGTGGATGGGGTGGGAGGAAGGGAGAAGATTTGGAACCCAAAGTTTTAAAAACACATGTTTAAAAAAATATATTTCCACATGCAACTGGGAAATAAGGAATACAGGAAATGAGGTATACAGAAATCTATCCTGCCCTACAGGAAAATAGAAGGGGAAGGGGATAAGAGAAGAAGGTGAGAGATAGAAGGGAGGGCAGACTAAGGGAAGGGGTATTCAGAATGTATGCCATCTTGGGATGGGGGAGCGGCAAGATGGGGTGAAAATTTGGAATTCAAAATCTTGTGGAAGTAAATGTTGAAAACTAAAAATAAATAAATTCATATTAAAAAAAAAAACTTTGCCCTAAAGGAGCTGACTATTATTTTACAGAGGGGAGTAAGTACAAGATAATTTGAAAATGGTGAGAACTGCAACAACTAAGAGAATCTGGAAAGGCCATGAAGGAATCTAAGGACTCTAAAAGGCAGGGATGAAGAGAGTACATTTCAGGCATGAGGGCCAGGCATGAAGGATTTTAAATGCCAGGCTGAGGAGTATGTGTTTTATTCAATAGGTAACAAAAGAAAGCCTCTAAATTTTCTTGAATGGGGCAGTGATACATGATTCAAGATTATTTTACCAGAACCATGATTCCAGAAGACCAATGATGAAGAATGCTGACCCCCTCCTGATACAGAACTGAAGAGTGCAGAATAAAAAATATATTTTTTTAATATGGTGAATGAGGGAATTTATTTTGCTTAACTACACATATTTGTTACTAGGCTTTCTCTTATCTTTTTTCTTCCAGTGGTTGGGGAGGGTGGTAGGTAGAAGAGAAAATAAAATTTTAATAGAAAAAATTTAAGAAAAGATTATTTGGGCCTGCCTCTTCCTTTCCACAGCAGCCTGTGCTGTGAGAGCAGCTATGAAGCTGTGGCTACAGCTGCAGAGAAGGAAGAAAGGCCCTCCATGGGTCTTCTTTTCCTGATCTGTAAAATAGTGGGAGGAGTTCAGACCAGAATATTTCTAAGGTGTATTAACCCATAGATGTATCTAATACTATAATATGTGCCATGTGTATTTGGGAACCATAAAGGCAAAGTTTCCTGCTCTCAGGAGTTTGACACACATCAAAAGATAATTAAGTGCTAAGTGAGGTGAGGCAGAAAACTTCCAAAGAAAGGAGAGTGCCCAGAGAAGGTTTCATGGGTCTTGAGCTGGACTTTGAAGGATACATACAATCTGAAACAGAGAGAATAAGTGGACAAGGGATAAGTAAAGCATCTTGGCCTTGAAAAGCAACACAATGATCCAAAGGTACAAATGGATATAATGTAATGGAGAATTGACAAAAACCTGACCTGACAAGTCCAGAGCAGAGGTGGGAGTAAGAATTATTATTAAAGGATTAAAGATGATGATTAAAACTGAATAATTATTGCAGGGCCACATTATGGAAGGCAGATAAACTAGCTAAAGAGGTTTAGATTTGGTATGCCAAACAGTAGGACTGAGAATGGCACCCAAGGTCAAGCTGTATCTACTATGTATTAGCCTCTCAGTAGAAAGGTGGTGGCAGGCAGAATATAGCAAGCAGCTCATTTCATTGTCTACCTTGATAACCTATAGAAAATCACTGATAGCACTAACCCAATATAACTTACTGCTAAATCACAATAGGCTCCCAGAGAGCCTCCCATTAGGATAAAGAATTTATTAATCACTAGGAGTTTGAGATGCTTAGTAGGGTTGAAAAACTTAAAGAGATACAATACTGTCCAAAAGGTGAAAGTAAAATTTATATAAAAGAATCTATGTTTAAAAGATTCCATTTAACGTCATGTGGCTTAAAGGGCATAGGTGGCTGGGAGGAGGCAAAGGAGAGGAGAGGCCTGGATGATGCCAACAGGAACAAGTTGAAATCACTGCAGAAGAATAAAGTTTGTCAGTTTATGATCTTCACACAATCTAGAGAATAAACAGCTGTGAGTTGTCCATCTAGGAAGATGTTGCAACAGACAATTCTCCCCTCCAAAGAATCCTGAACTTCATACTGATACAAGAAAGTGCTAAAGGATCACTAGACAGAAAGAAGTTAGAAAAGCTATACAACAGATACAAAGAGGTCACATTCCTGATGCTCAAGATGAAAATAAAATTGATTTAGATGGTATACAGCATTTTTGTGATGACCCAGCACTTAATGCAATCAGGATTAGTATACTAATCACTGCTTGGAAATTCAGAGCAGCAACATAGTGTGAACTGTCAAAGCAGGAGTTCATGGATGGAGTTCATGACAGAATGAAGATGTGACGACACAGAAATGCTAATGGCCCAGATACCCAAGATAGAACAAGAGTTGAAAGAGCCAGGATGATTTAAGGATTTTTACCAGTTTACTTTTAAAGTTTAGAAAGAATCCTAGTGTTAGAAATAGGCTTGACACCAAAAATTTAGTATCAAGAAAATTTATTACAAAGAAAGTCCAGAGGATTTAGATGTTTCTGGCCAGAAGCGGGCTCCACCCCTCTTCAGGAGGGGTGGGCCCTGAGTGCAAGGGCAAGTGTGCTTTTATGCAGTTGAATTCAGCGGGAAACCTCCCAGGCCTGGATTGGTCCATCCCTTCCCAGGTTACACCTTTCCTTACATGTTTCCCCTTGATATGCTCAAGTATGTTGCCCCTCCCTTGGTCATACATCCCATGACTCGTTAATGAGGCTCTAATTTTATGCGGGGTGTGTCAGAAAATAGTAATGAAGTTCATTAAGCAGGCGCATTAACATTTTTCAGGTATCCTCAGGTTGACCCTAACTGGTCTGAGCTGGCTTGACCCCTATCTTGATTTTGGGGTCTTTATGGAACCATCAACTTACTTTTTATTGGCTAAGCCTGAGCCCACCTACAGTGTACTACTTCCTGGAGCTGTTGTTCTTTAAATCTCTGTATTATTCTACCTGTGGAAACATAAGCCCTTCTAACTCTAAATCTAGACAAAAAGAATTAGATCTAGAAATGGCCATTGTCTCCTAGAATGTAGTACTTAGCAGGAGATTTAAGTTCCTAGCCTTGGGGAGCAAATTTTTGTTGGAACATCATAAACAATCAATACCTAAAGATACCTGGAATCTTCTTTTAGACTTCAGTATAATGACAGTAAATACCATATCTAATTATGATGAAGGACCATGGCCTGTTCTTATTGATGACACTATGGTATCTGCAAGCTCTCAAATTGCTGGGACAAGAAGTACAACAGTGTAGCACTGAAGGAACTCTCTAGAATGTACACAGTCTGTACAATAAGCACAATGGAAAACTGCACAGTCAATTTTTGCTGACTGGACTGGACTGAAGACTAATTTTCACACTAAGGACTGAGGGTTGAGACAAAACATTAAGCATACATCTTGGACCACAGCATGTTTCCTTCTTCTGATGGCGGTTTGGGCTTGTCTCGTAGGCTGGGCCACTTTTTCCCGTTATAATCCCAACACAGTGGATTTCATCTTATATCTCTGTGGACCATCCTAGTTTATTCTCCCTTAAGTCTTCCTGTGTGATTATTTTGAGGTTTCTGTTGTTGCATAAAGCACAATGCTATCTTCACTAGAAAACTGTATGGTATAAGAATTAAACATATCAACACCACAAACACTTTTTAAAAAATTCTTTAAGTATACGCTTTGGGATACTTGCAAAGGCTATACTGATAGTACTTCTTAAGAGAGTGATATGTTTAAGTGTACTCAATCTGAGATGGTGCTGGGTTGTTTTTTTTCCTGGCAAATCATATGTATCATCCACATTAGATTATCTGATGAAAACAAATTTAGAAACAACCAATATAAGAAAATTATTAGAATAACTAGGTGCCTACCTGTAAAAAGGTTTTTCGTACTTTCATGGTCTAATTTTTCAAAACAGGTGAAGGTACCACAGAGCTATTTTGCACTTAATACCATGTTTATGCAGAGTTGGCCTGCAAGACAGCTGTGTTGAGAAAAGCAGTACGCATAATATAGGCCTTTATTACTATTTACATTATACATTATATAATCAATTTCATCACGATTTTGAAATGCCTATTTGCCTGTCTAGTAAGTTAAAATACTGAATTTGTGCTTTGGATATTTTAGACTGCTACACATTACAATATCCAATATCTAAAAAAAAAAAAAGGAAAATATTATTTTGGCAGCTATATGGGGGATAGATTATAAGAAAAGATTAGAAACAATCTAGAAATTTCTTAGAAATTAGGAAGCTGAGCTGTGAGATCTTCCTCCCAGCCCCTGCCTCCAGGTGTAGTACCACCTCCCCTCTCTCTCTCTTAAGGGTTTAAACTTGCCCCTTCAAAGTTCACCATGGAGGATGATATTGCTGCTCTCCTTGTTGACAGTGGCTCTGGAATGTGCAAAGCTGGCTTTGCGGAAATGATGCCCCTCGGGCTCTCTTCCCTTCCATTGTTGGGGGCCCCAGACATCATGGTGTGATGGTGTGCCTGGAGGAAGTATTTGAGCAGAGTCTTGAGTAGCTAGGGATTCCAAGAGGCAGGTGGGAGGAGATTAAGCATTTTCTACATAGGAAATAGTTTAGGGAAAGGCAGGCAGAGGCAGGAGATAGAGCTTCTCTAGGAAATCAATCTAAGGCAGCTTAGTGGCACAGTGAATAAGAACACTGGGCTTGGAATTAGGAAGACTAATAATCTTCATGAGTTCAAAACCGGCCTCAGGCACATGCCAGTGTGTGACCCTGGACCAGCCCTGTTTGCCTCAGTTTCCTCTTCTGTAAAATGAGATGAAGAAGGAAATGGCAAACCACTCCAGTATCTGCCAAGAAAACCCCAAATGGGGTCACGAAGAGTCAGACATGACTTAACACCAACAATGAAGGCTAAATAAACATTAAGTGTGTCAAGAAGCATAATACAGAATAAGCCTGTAAAGGTGGGTTTGGTTCCAGATTGGAAGACTTTAAATGCCAAGTCAAGGAGTTCATTTTTTATACTAAATGCACTAATAAACCACCAAATTGTCAGGGTCTTTCTACCGTGGATAGGGACATATGAAGTAGAATACATGATCTGCCACTTCCAACCACCATAACTCTTACAGTTAATGAAATGGAAATAAGTCTTAATTCCTTGGCAGTTCTGGGCATGACTGCATTGTCCTACATTATCTGCTAGACAGTAAACACCTCCTTCTGCTTTTGGATAAACAGCGGCAGAGAAGCACTATCCCTAGAAAAGATTAGGGAGCCAGACCACCTGGCTCTCCAAGGTTAAGCAAGGTTAAGAGGCATGGGATTTGTTCTGGTCCAGGCTAGGATCTTGGGGAAGATGGATTAGAAGCCTTCTACAATCAACTGTCTCAAACCTCATATTAATTGTCATAGTATTAATGCTTGTCTGATGTGTTCTAAGATGTATCCAACAGACACTTTCTCAGCCATTTGATGTAGAATTAGTAGAGGTGAAGCTTACGTTGAGGTAGGCCAAAACAATGATTCCAGGAGGTGGACTGAATATCCACAGGAGTTGACAACCCCACATTCCTAGGTTTGTTTCCTGTTACATAACTCTGTGTAAGTTAAGATTTACACTGTAGCCAGTTCTATTTAGAAACGGCGGCTGAAAATCTCCAGCAAGCTTCCTAATGGACAATAGTTATAAGTCTACTTTCTTCATCCTGAGTAGGTCTTTCTGGTTCATTTTTAGAAACTTCCTTTTGACACTAGCCCATGTTCTCTTGTCCTACCATTCCACTGACAATGTGACAGCTGCCACAGTAGCGTTATCTGAAAACTTTATGTAAATTTAGGCCCCCAATGACTGAGCTGTCGACCAGAAGGTATATCCCATTGCTCATTTGGACAGGCCATTACTCATACCATGCTGCTTCATGAGACAATCGGGGCAAGGAAGGCCATATACAATTCTATCCCTGACTGAACTGCTATATTCTTCTATGCTGTTTTCGGCTATATCAATATACCATTCTAACTCATCCTAATGTCATTGTATGTGGAACGCCACCCTAAGTTTGCATGATACCTCTTCTTTCTCCTCCCCTCCACTCTTTTCCTTGGTGATCTTATCAGCTCTCATGAGTTCAATTATCATTCTATGCAGAGGACTTCCAAATATATATACCAAGTCTTACTCTCTTTCCCAAACTCTAGTCACATATCACCTACTACCCACTGAACATCTCTGTCTACAGTCCCACTGTCATCCGAAACTCAGTATGACCAAAGCAGAAGTAATTCTATTTCCCCAACACTCATCCCTCTTCACCACTTTGCTGTTTCTGTCAAAGGCACTACCATCTTCCAGTAACTAAAGTTAAAAATCTCAGTGTCATTTTTGACTCTTCCTCTACCTTATTCCCCATATTGAATCAATCTGTCAAATAAATTTGGCCTCCAAAATGTGTCTCCCATTTATTCCCTTTATTCTTACTCACTTAGATACCACCCTTCTGATTTCTATCTCAGCTTAGCTGCAAGTACCAGAACCAATGCTTCACTAAGAATGTCTGAACTCTCATCTAAGATAAGTGTGCTTCTTGACTTATGGACTGCCCACTAAACTGCAATATACAGGTTAGACTAAGCTCTTTATCTACTTAGTTGTAACTGTTGTTGTTGTTGTTTTACTATGGCTAGTTAAAGCCTATTATGCTAAAACTATGATAGCTATGACTGAGGACAGTTTTGTGACATTCTGTAGCTAAATAAAACGAGCAAGATGCCATATATGAATATGAAGATTTGAATAACCTCACTACCAATACACAACACTTCTTCTATTTGGACTTTGGATAGGTTACCCTCTGTAACAGTGGAGAATACCTTAAGTGAGCACAGGTCTTCCTGGCTAATGCCTCACTTGATTTTAATAATATTCAGTAGATCGCTTAAAGTCATCTCTAAGGTTGCACTCATAATCTCATAAAAGTTATATGATTTTCACATATTTATGGAAGGTAACTCTTTCCACTACAAGTCAACATAAATGTATACATCACAGGATATGACTCAGACATTTGGGAATTTTAAAAACAGTTACTTCTGATGCTTAGTTTAGTCTTTAAGTGATCCAGAAACAACTGTTTGTACTATGTGACTCTGGCTGGTAGAAATGCCTTTATCCTGTATTAATAGACAGGCAGCTAACATCCTGACTTAGTTCTGGCTATATCGACTTGAAGGTACACTGATAGATAGACACTTCTTCCTGTGAAAAAGGAAGCCAAATGATATGTCTTAGCAAACCCCTTTCCTTCCTTTAAGGAAATAAAATAAATAGATAAGAAAAAGGATAAGAAAAAACAATAACAAAGAAAAAACTTAAATGAAGCACCACACAAACACATATTCTCCACAATTCAAACAAAGATGTGTGGTTGTGTGGGATCCTGGACAACCCACTTCCCCTCCTCGGATTTCAATTTTCTCATCTGTAACATGAGCATTTGGACTAGGATCATAGATTTGGAATTTGAAATGATCTAAACAGGCATCTACTCTCATTTTTAAAATGGTGTCCTCACAGGGTCACAGTCAGTGATTTCTAGGAATTTTTCATGTCACATACACTACTAAAAACTATTCACTGTGGAGTGGAATTCAGTGTAACACAGACTCTGTTCAAAAGGCCACAGTCATTCCATGTTTACCTATAAAGCAGTCTGAGGCACAAGATGAGGCAGCAGCACAGGACTGCAGTGGACAGCTGCCTCCACATTTACTTGCTGTTCCAGCAGAGTGCATCACAACAACTATCTAAAGTTTTGAAACCACAACGCACTGAGGGTGGTAACAAGAATTATGAGGCCTCTCTGAGGGGCTTTATTCTCTCTAATGTAAGTCCCCCTTTCCCAGAAAGAAGAGATCATCAGAAGCTTGAGTGGTGAGAGAAGGTTTTATATTAGAGCTAAGATGTGAATCCTTAAATGATGGATAGGATTTAGACAAGTAGAAAAGGCAGGATAGAGTCATCCAGGTAGGAAAATGTCAGAAACAATGAATGGCAAGAAGACAGGAAAGCATGAAATGTGTGAATAAGACAGTATGAACTCATTCCATTCTGGCTAGAATAGAAGGTTCGTCTGGGGAACAGAAGTAGATAAGCCTAGAATAGGTAAGCTGATTGATTCTACTTAGTTCCAACACAGATAATAAAAGCTTACATCTGTTTGGTGTTACAATTTTTCTCAGATCTATAAAGGTTGATAACTCTGTTGAGGACAGTGACAGCCAACAGTAGAGCCTGCTTATATGGATAGCTACTGTATATTTGTATATCCAATGTTAATGTCAGAACTTAACCATAATACATATATATATATATATAATATATTATATACATTATATATGTGTGTGCATGTATATGTATACGTGTGTGTGTATGTATGTATGTGTGTATATATATATATATATATATATATATATATATATATATAGAGAGAGAGAGAGAGAGAAGAGAGAGAGAGAGAGAGAGAGAGAGAGAGAGAGTGAGTTCCCAGTTGCCTTGATACAAGTAGCATTATTAAATGAATCTACCTTGATTAGTGTTTTGTGGTCTTTTCAAGCTATCAAATGGAATGAAAAGAGGGAATGAGAGAGAGAGACAGAGAGAGAGAGACAAGAAAGAATTAACAAGTAATGAAAGACAAAGGAAAAAGAGAGAGCATACATGGCAAGATCCACCAAAGGCAAACAAAAGAGGTAGTGAGAGAGGACATTCTATCAAACAATTTCTAACACTAGCTACCTGAGACAGCAGTTGGGTTTCTTCAAAAAGAACTATGATAGAAGAATGAAAATGAAACAGAACTTATAGAGTCTAGGACTGAGGTACTTTAGAACATTATAGAACACGGCTGTGATTTAGCTGTGAGTGAGCAGCACAGCTTCTGGGGCTAAATTAGTCAATTCCCTTTCTCCATTTTGAAAGCTGATGGTCTTTCCCACCTGGATTTCCCACCAAATTCAGCCCATTTGCTAGCCTGGATACCGTCTGGGTCTAATTAAATATTCCACACCTGTCACAAGTCACTTCCCTATAATGAAATGAACTCATTTGTCATGCCACAGAAATGCCTTCTAAAGCCATGTGCAACTTTAAAATATTGTAATATAAAAACAGTAGGATAATAATTTCCACCAAGGTAAGGAAATGGTTATTTCATTATAAGGTATTCATTAGTTAAGAAGTGTTTATCTGATATTATTAGACACTATATACACAGTCACCCACCTGAAAGGGTGGCATTTTTAGGAAGACTGCCAAATTACCTAAATGGTGGAAGCATGTTGAAAAATTGGATGAAATACAAATAATAGCTGACAGAACTCTTATACTTAATATATATGTAAAATGATTCTGTCAACTGTAGAAGACTCCATAGAAAGTTTAAAGCTAAATTTATGCTTCATAATGTCAAGTTGCTGCAACCTGTGTGAGTTAGTAGGGTGCAATAAAAGGCCACATGGCAGAGTGGAAAGACCACTGGCTTAGATGCACAACATCTGGGTTTGAATTTGGCTTAGCTACTTAGCACTGGGTAACCTCGGAGCAACCATTTACCCTCTTTTGGCCTTCTCCAGTGGAGGTTGGATTCGATGATCTTCCAATGTGCTTGATCATATTGCTTTGCACAGGACCAAAGGTCATTCCAAGTGACTGCATGTTATGGGAAAAAATCATAAGAATTTAAACTACAAATAAATCAAACAGCTATGAAAGTTCAACATTTGGTATAGTAGCTACAAACATGTTATCAAAGTACCAACATTACAAAGATTATTTGCAAGCAAGAAGTGGAATTAAAGATGTCAACCAGAACACATACGATGACCAAAGGAGGTGAACTAGGCCTATGACAAGAATGAAACGAAAGATGGAAAATCCAAATGTTATATTAGTAGTGTAACAATATGAAAAGAACTACAGGGGCTCCTTAGTATAGAATAAGTGGGTCCAATGTAGAAAACTTGTGGGAAAAAAACACAGACAAGAGTTGTGAACATTGAAAAGGGAGTGCCCACACCAAGAAAAGTAGAGGTCACTGAGAATATCCAAGTGTGCTCTTATACATAAAACAAAAGGTGACATGACAGCAAGAACATAATGGTGAAATGGTAAGAATGAAACCAAAATATAACAATGTTTAAAAATTTTGACATTTTTTTCTAAAGTGGGACATTTATAAATCCACACCCATTTACCTCACCATGGCATGCTTACTTCACATGACCAGTAATTTGGTTTGGCAACCTAACTCTATAAAACCAGCAATTCAGAAAAGTTTAATAATGCCATTTTTAGTTTGCACACTCCTGGGATTGGGCACACACATGTTTTTACTTTAGTTGCTCAAGGGAGCCCTTTCAGACACAAATACATTTGTTAGCCATTATAGTTATGGGAAAGATGCAGAATAATGAATGACACATTCTAAAATGCAAAACTTGTGAATATCATTTTACATAGGTTTAGATTACAATAAATTTTTGAATGATTAATGTAACTTACAAAGAGAGTTAATAATTATACTGAGACAATTCATCTTGCCAAAAAGTACGTACTAGAAGCATACTTTGATGTGGTACATTTTTAAAAGAACAGTTGGGGAACTTTTACATGATAAAGACTTGAACAGTAAAAGGAAATAAAGTAAATTTATAGCTCCTTTCATGGGATATTTTGGGTGTAGGAGCACCAAAAAGGATTTGTTCAGCAAGTGTTTAGAATTCCCTTGGTATGGTATGAAGTACAAAATTTTTTACTTTTAAATATGGAGAAATATATCTAAAATTAGAACATATGAACACAAACATCTGAGTCAATTGTTTTGCCCATTGCTTCTAAACAAAATATTTCAAATTCCACCCAAAATTCTGAACACCCATAAATGCTTGCTCTAATCTTGACACTGAATTTGGATTATCTCCATGGAGGAAATCCGTGAACCAGATGTGAATTCACTCTTCCAGATGTAGGAAAAAATAAAACAACATTTCCCTCCTCATTCATCCTAGTCACTTACAAACATGCCAAGATTAAAACTGCAAGGAGGAAATCTCACAAATTTTTCTTCAACTATTCAAAAACTATCATGACACTGCAGATATTTATTGAATTATTAGCAAAATGAATATATATTATGAATTTACTTTAAAGCAAGGGTAAGTTGTCCTGATTTAATCAGATTAAGAATTCAGAATCCATTTTTTTAATCCTCTTCCATATATTCAATCATACTAATTGCAATCCCCAATTAAAAGCTTATTTTGACATTAAGTAACATTTTATTGAAATTTTAATTAGTATACCTTGAGACTTTGAGCTTTGTCAAATCCTACAGACAAAACTGTTATAGATAGATAAATGAGTCATTGCAAACTTTAATTTAATTAGCAACATAATGCAAGCATATTGTACCTAGGGGAAAGAACCCTGGACTTGGACCAAACTAGCTAGGCTAAGCATCATCTTTACCATTTACTAACCATGTAAAACATTGTAGCTCAGCTTTCTTATCTGCACAAAAGAGGTAAGGTTACTGATGCAATTTCATTCTTAGGTTGTTAGGAAGATCAAAAAATATTTGTAACAACAACTAGTCACATTTACGCAATGTTTCAAAGTTTACATATTCCACAAATGTGCCTACTCAATGCAAGGCTACTGTAGGGAGATAACATTACTCTGATCCCATCAAGCCCAAGAACATTTATTGCAGCCACTCTTTAACGGTGTCCATGATCTCTAGAATGAGTGTGACCACACTATCTACCTGGTAAAACTCAAGATGAAGGACATCTATTATTCAGACTATGATATGCAATTCATGAACTGAGAGAGAGAATTGACCTTAAAGGTCAAGTCCAAACTTCTCATTTTACAAATGAGCTGGGCCATCTCCAGTTGTCCTGATCTACATCTGGCCACTGGACCCAGATGACTCCGGAGGAGCAAGTGAGGCTGGTAACTTTGCACAGCACTCCCTCACTTAAATCCAATTCCCTTGTAAGTCACGGCATCGTCTTCCTTCCACTTAGAGAATGAAGGACAAATCACACCACACACTTTTCAGTACACCATACTTCCCTCACACAACCCAAGGTGCTGGATCCTTGTACAGGAATTTTGGACAAAAAGTGAAGGGATGCCCATTAACTGGGAGTGACTGAACAAGTTGTGGTATATGATTATGATGGAATACCATTGTGCTGTAAGAAATGATAAGTAGGATAGTTTCAAAAACAAAACCTGGAAGACTTATATGAATTGATCCAAAGTGAAGTGAGAAGAATCCAGAGAACATTGTACACAGCAACAGCAATAGTGTAACAATGATCTACTGTGAAAGACTTACCACTCTGATCAGTACAATGATCCAAGACAATTCCAAAGGACTCATGATGAAAAAGGCTGTCCACCTCCTGAGAGAGAACTGATGAACTCTGAGTGCAGACTGAAACATACTTTTTTCACTTACTTCATGTTTCTTTCTTTTTATTGTTATTGTTGTTGTTTGCAACATGACTAATATGGAAATATATTTTCCATGACTTTACATGTATAGTTGATATATTACTTGCCTTCTCAATAAGTGGGAGGGGGAGAATTTGGGACTCAAAATTAAAAAAAAAAGAATGTTAAAAGTAATGTTAAAAAAATTTAAAACTAGATGGGCATTTGTCTTCAGAGAGAAGAGCCGTGGGTGAGGGAGGCTGGATCATTAAAGACACTTTGTTTTTTCCTCAAAGGCAGTCCATCCCCCTCTGCTCCTGTTTCAATTTTAAGTCCCAAATTCTCTCCCTTCCTCCCACTCATATATAAAACAAATATGAGGTAATTTTAGAGGGGGAAAGGCACTAAGTGGCTGGGAAATCAGGAAGGTCATCATGTATATTCTAGTTAGGCCATTAATGAAGTAAAAATGGAAAGTATACACAAACTAAATCAACCTCATGTTTGCCTAGCTACATATATATTTTTTTGATATGGCCTTAACAAGAACTCTAAAAATGTTTTTACATTCAGTATTTACACCATTAATATAAAAATAAAGTAGAGCTTTCATTTTAATTTAGTGTAAGTGTTGAGTATAACAAGTATATAAATATGAATTTATATATAATACATATATACAAATATATTTATGAATACACAACTTTACTGTTAAACTCTGTATAATGCGAGACCAATCAATGAGGACCTAGTCCTTAGGGCATGCAGAGATTTATCCTTCCTGATGAGGATATGCAATATTGTCTGTCTGCTGACAATCCAACACATGAAACTTTGATGAGCCTGCTTCCAGGCATGTGTAATAACCCTTTTCCCTTTTCAGAAAAGAGCAAGTATCCTATGATCATACCATGTAGTAATGCAAGATCTTTTAACTGGCTAAGCCAGAGATGAGTGTTCATCCAAAGGTTCCTAGCAAAGATCTGCTTTCAGCTGCCCAGTCAGTCTGCTGCTGAGCTGCCTCACCTCCCTATCTAGCCACCAGGTGTCTCCACGTGCATGATACCCCTGTTTGCTGGGTTTATTCTTTCCTGATCATTAAATGAATGAGTATCCAAAGCCAAACTGACCAGGTTATGATTTTGTCAGATTTGAAAAACTGAAAAAGTCTCCAGAGATGTTCTCAGAAACCGGAGCCAGTGCAATGGCAAGGTGAGGAGCCAACAATGAAAAGCAACTAGCTTGACCCAGTAGAGAAACTGAAATGTTCTGACAGCCAGGACATGGAGTACAGCAAGGAACTACCCCAGTTAAGCAAGAAAGCAATCCTTTGGCAATGCCACCTACGAGAAGTGGACTTGGCAGGAACTTTAAGGAGAAAAAGAACCCCTGGGCCAAAAGTCAAGGAACTCCCTGTGGCCACATGTGTTCCCTACATACAGGCCTCCGTCCCTTTGTCCTTTTAGTTTGAGCCCACACCCTCCAGAGACCAAGTGTGTGTAGTGAAGAGAACTATTCCCTGGTTGGTAGGGATGCTTTTTATAACTTCTGACCTTGCTATACCTTCTTAGTGTAAAATCTGATTGATAGCAAGTAATTAATCAATACTAAAGAGCACACCAGATGGAAGCTCATGAATGGTAATATTAAAAACCCCAATTTCCCAGGATTAACCTAGAACCCTGATGGGCGCAACAGTCAATTACTTGCTAGTAACCAAACTCATTCGTGCAAGTGAGAGTTAGAAGAATGTGCCCAGAGCATAATATAATGCTACTTCTGGGAATTTAATTCAGGTGTAATATGGGCCTTTCCTGACAACACTTATTTTATAATCACCACTTTTGTTGAGTATTGAAAGAATGTGAAGTAAATAGTAAATTAGAACATTTGATGCAAGCTATCTTCATCATGCAGGCCACTAAACTAAAATACTTAGGTTGTTTCTTTCTTGTACTATAAAATGCATTATTTTTTTACCCATACACGCTAAACTCAAGTTTGATGTTAAGCCAACAACTCTTCAGCTTTCTCTTACAATTTTTTCTCAGGCAGCTGGGCAAATAACTGTGGTCAGATTTTAAATACAAATAAACAAAACACAAAAATTATTTTACAGTGTCACAGATATTTTGTTTTTACTGTTAAAAAGGCAAAACCTACCATTCTCCAAAGAAGAAACAAGTTAAAATTTTCATCTCAAATCAAATATGACTTGGTATGCCATAAATGTTGATTGAGTCACCACAAAATTAAAAGTGTCAAATTTCAAGAAACAGAGTATGAGTGAAACTAGCCATGAACTAAAATGTCACATTCCATGCATGACAAGATTGAACTTTTTCTTACCAAAACACATCTGGGCTTTCCCTCTTCAAACTTAAGAAAGAAAACGGAAAATAAAACAGAGAATCTGACAGACACCAGTATGTAATTATAAGTTAAATCTCCAGTATAAAACAGATTACCAACCTTTTGGGAGCAAAATTCCATAAAGATCTAGCAAAATTAACAAAAGAATACACAAAAAGATCCTCATTGTAAGAAGCAAAGCCACTCTAAACCTGCTGTAGCTCTTTGAATAAGAGAATTACAAAAAAAAGGAACAAAAGAGACAAAACTAACATGAGAAATATGAGCTCAATCATTTGAAAAGCTTGTTTTAAAAAAATGAGAAATCGGGGCAGCTAGGTGGCGCAGTGGATAGAGTGCCAGCCTGAAGTCAGGAGGACCTGAGTTTCAAATCTGACCTCAGACCAAACATGACATTTTACTAGCTGTGTGACCCTGGGCAAGTCACTTAATCCCAACTGCCTCACCAAAAAAAAAAACAAACAAACAAATAAATAAATAATTTGAAAGATGGCAAATCCAATGCGGTATATTTGTGCTCCCATAGTAAGAAGGAATGGAAAAAATAGTGTATGTATGGCTTCACCAATAAAAGCTACAGAAGGCATGAGTAGACAGTAACTCATCTGAAAAAGATCTGGAGGTCTCAGAAGCAAGACTGGCAGCTCAGTATCAGTATTTGATGTGATAGTATCAAAAGCTAATTCAGTCTTTGGCTGCATTAAAAGAGGGCCAATGTCAATTGAAGCAATTACCTAGATTCAAGAACTAAACTCCTTTTGTGACTAAATTACATAGATGTCTTTCTGCCAAAGTTTAATGCAATATCCTGGGAGAAGAAAAAAAAACTTCTAAGTGTTATATTAGCAATTGCCTGTGGCAGTGTTTTGTCCTCTAGGGCAGAGTGAATTCTCCTCTTCTCTGAAGTAATGCTTCAACACATCAGTGGCCCTATTCGTGGGACTGTTTCAAGTGTCATCTTCCCTTCAGACCCAAGAAAAGGGCCTCTGAGAAAACAGAGTTTATCCACCATAAGCTCCTTCTTAACCCCTACTCTTTACCTTAAATCCCCTCTAAATTGTACCTCATTCTTTCCTTATTTATCTAGTAATTGGAGAAGCAATGGCTTCTCTTTGCCAAGGCTAGTTCCTCTAGATGCACTCTTGATCTCATCCCTTCCTGTATGCCTTTTTCGTCTATAACATCTACAAACTCTCTTTATCCACTGGCTCCTTCCCCACTTCCTATAAACAGGCCTAAGGGCTCCCCTAATCCTTAAAAAATCTTCCCTTGATCCTGCAACCTCTTTAAACTATTAGCTTATATCTATTCTTTTCACAGTTAAACTTGAAGAAAAACCTGTCTGTGCTCATTGCTTTCATCTCCTCACCTCCCACAGAATTTAGTTTCTGACACAATCTAATCAACTAAAACTGTCTCCAAGGTTATCAATGATCTTTGAATTGGAAAATCTTATGGTTTTTTCTCAGACTCATTTGGTCTTTGTCTTAGATGCTCTTTCCTCCCTTTATTTCTATGGGACTGTTTTTGTTCAGTTTTTTCAGTCGTGTCAGACTCTTTGTGACCTCATTTGGGGTTTTCTTGGCAAAGATACTGAAGTAGTTTGCCATTTCCTTCTCCAGCTTTCTCTTAATTCTCCTAGCTGTGTGTCTCTGCATGTTTCTTTCTCTATTTCTTTCCCTATTTCTGTGATATCATCAATTCCAATGGGCCAAATTATCACTTTTATGCAGATTTAGATATCTAAATTTATATCTAAAATATACATATATGTTATATAAATTTTTATATTCCAAATTTATATGTCAAGCCCTAATCTCTCTCCTAAAATCCAGACACCTATCACCAATTCCCTGCTGGTGAAATCTCGTGAATCTGCAGTATTGGTCACAAACTCAAGAGAACTCATCTTATTTCCCTCCAAATTCAGAAATTCTGTTGGGGGAATCACTGTCCTAGTCACCTGGGTTTGAAAACTTAGAGTCATCCTTATCTCTTCACTCTTTCCCCTCTCATATCCAGTCAGCTGCCTAGTCTTATCAAATCGGCCTCTGCATCATTTCTCTCATTCCTTTCCTTTCCACTCACACAGCCATTCCCCTAATAAAAGCCCTCATTATCTCTCTCAGACTATTGCAATAGCCTCCTCATTGGTCTTCAGTCTCTTTCTAGCATGATGTTGCTGTTATTGTACAGTCATTTTGGCCATGTCCAATTCTCAAAGATACTGAAGTAGTTAGCCATTTCCTTCTCCAGTTCATTTTACAGATGAGGAAACTGAGGCAAACAGGGTTAAGCAACTTGCCCAGAGTCACACAGCTAAGAACTGTCTGAGGCCTGATTTGAACTCAGGAAGATGAGTCTTCCTTATTCCAGGCCTGGCACTCTATTTACTATGCCATCTAGATACCCTCTTCTAGTATACCTCCTCTCCAACAATCTGTATTCCATGCAACTGTCAAAATAATATTCTTAAAACCCAGGTCTGACTATGTCATTCCTCAGCTGAACAGTCTTCAATAGTTCCCAGTGCCTCTAGGATAAAATACAAACACCTCAGCCTTTACTATATGTTTCTAACCAAACTACCATTCCAAATTTAATATTTCTCCTATTTGTGTACAACTCTGTGTTCCAGCCAAACTGACCCACTGGCTGTTCCCAAACTTAAAATTCTAGCTTTTATCTCCATGCCCTTGCACAGGCTGTCTCTCCTGTCTAGAAGGTACTTCCTTCTCATCTCTACTTAGAATCCTTAGCTTCTTTTGAGACTTATCTCAGACGGCACCTTCTCCAGGAAGCCTTTCCTAATTTCTCATATGGTTCCTGTTTTCTTCCTCCTGATTCTGCTTACATTATATTTATTTTTGTATATATTATTCCTCCCATATCCTTATATCCCTCCAGCACAAAGTAGATGCTCAATAAATGATTACAGAATTAAATAGGTTTAAGGAATCTATTCCCTGTGCAAAACACTTTTCTGATTATAACTATACAGCAGTAGTGGGATTTCGGAAAAGCTAGGATTTTATGTCCTCTAAAAAACTAACATTACATGTTGAAAAGAATGTGACACTTCTGGTCAAGTCTTCTCATTCTGGAATTCATGATAAATGAAAAGAATGTTGGCATTTTTTCATATCAATAGCAACGTGCAATTCTTCATGTCACTCCAGCTTACTTATTCATTGAAACAAATGATCTCATTACAAAACAAGTAAGAGAAACAAACAAAGCCTCCTTCAGTTCCTGCCGGGATTCATTATTAGAATTCACCTTTCCTTTCACCTCTCCCACAATCCCCAAAGCTGACTGCCAAATACTTGTCTTACTGTAGGACAGGACATCAGAAACTTTCAACAACTTGCTACAGTGAATCCAGCTTTCCTTAGTCACTGACTGATGACTCTATTCCTATTTAGGCACTTTTAAAGTAACACTTTTGTTCTTCCCGGAAGTTCATGCTGCATTCCAGATTACAATAGGGACTAGAGTAAAACAAAGACAAAAATGTAAAAAATCAAGAAGTTAGACATCCCAGTGGTTTTAAGCATACATCTATAGGTGATTACAGGTCAAATCCCCATTCCCTACTTCCTTCTTTAAAAGAGATATAAATCCTTGTGTGTGTGTGTGTGTGTGTGTGTGTGTGTGTACAAACTAAAATGAAATAAATAATTCTACTTTATTAATTGCCACTTAAAATATTATTAGAAAATTTATGTCCAAGAGAAGTTGAGTAAAGCCTTGAATGCCAAATAAATGGCCAGGAAAGCTTATGGGTCACTGGGGGACCTATTAAAGAACTCTCTTTCTCATCCACTTTTCCAAAAAATACCCCAGCCTTTATTTATCAGATTAAAACTCCCACTTGAAAAAGAGAGAGAGAGAGAGAGAGAGAGAGAGAAAAGAAATGGAAGAATACATTTGAAAAAAAACCAATGTATAAAGTTATTCAAGAATGTTATAAGTATGACACAGGGAAACACAGTACAAAGAAATTTAACAGACCTTGTTCTAATACCTTGGAGAAATCAGTTCCCCAATCTGGACTTCAGTTTGCAAATATCTAATAATGAGTGAATCAGAATAGGTAATAATAATATCTGTATGTACATATAACATGTATTCATATATACATGCATATCTATATGTATATACACATAGGAAATATATTGAATACTATGAGGCAATATGGTATGCTGGAAAGAACAAAATAATCAAAGTTAGATAACTTGAGAGGCAGTGTTGCATAGTAGGAAAAAAAATTGGCCTTGAAACCAGGAAAACTAGGATTCAAGTCTCATATTCACACCACTGGCTGTGTGATCCTGTGCTCTGGACCAAAGGTGTCCACTGGGTTTCAGTACTCCCAAACTAGATTAAAATGTAACTGGGAAATATTTAACAAAATAAAAATATCATAGAACATAGATAATGTTAATATGTGATTTTCTAAGTGAATATGTAACCTGCATGGCCCATTTTCTATCTGAGTTTTATACCAATGATCTAGATCAGGACTTCTTAAACTTTTTCCACTTGTGACTCCTTTTCACCCAAAAAATTATGGGGTGAAATTTGACTCAACCCTAGGCATACAGGTATATAAAATAGGTATACAAATCAAACATTTATAGTAAACCACAAAGAAATTTATTTTAAAATAAGTCTTTGGTACATGCATAATTTTACTGTTTATTAAAGACGAAAACAAATTTGTATACTAATGAGATGGATGTGCTTGTTTATCTATTTTTTTTTAGAGGCAATGGGGGTTAAGTAACTTGCCCAGGGTCACACAGTTAGCTAGTTAAGTGTCTGAGGCTGTACTTGAAGTCAGGTCCTCCTGATCCCAGCACTGGTGCCACCTAGCTGCCCTCTGTGCTTGTTTATTTTTACATAAAGAATTAAATTTCAGCATAATAGTTGATACTGCTGAACATAGAGCATCTTCAATGTTTTTCACAGAGTTGATTGATATTTTGGTTTTATAATTGTCAATGCTGAGAACGCTGCTTAGCATAAATATATAGTAAAAAATAGCAGAAGTATGTTTAGGGCCATTTCAGAAATTCTTGGAAATTCTGTCCTACTCCCAATCCAAAATTCATTTAATGATTTTGTATGTTCAGTTAAAAACACTGAAATGCATAACATACAACAGTCTTGAATCTGAGCTGAGGTGTTTCTGGCAGTGTTCATTGGTGGTGCATGGCATTGACGGCATGCACAGTGTGCATGTTGTGTGTTCAGAACCAAGGCTGCAGTGAAGATGCAACATGGGCAAGCACTGCCAGGAACACCCCAGATTCATTACGCATTTGATTTTGAATTAATTTTTGGTCGTTGTGTGTTCAGAAACCTTTCACTGTTGCCAAATTTTTCAAGACCCCCACATTCAGTTACATCACGACCCACAATTTAAGAAGCACTGATCTAGACAACTACCTAAGACTATAAATTGAAAAGAAAGTAGAAGGAATTGAATTGGTAGGAAGAGTTCCTTATACTGATGAAATCACAGATCCACTTCCTTAATTTATAAAATTAATATACTTGCATTACTTTCCTCACAGGATTTTTGTGGAAGAAACACATTATAAATCATAAGGTAATTATATAAATGTAAGCTGTTATTGCTATATTTATTTTTGCAATCAAATTTTGTGAAACAAAATGAATATAACAACTGGATAATGCAAAGAGGCCAATGTCACTGAACAGTAAAGTCCAGGCCTAAGGTGGAAGAAGACTAGAAAAGAATGATGGGGCCAGATTATAAAGGGCTTTAAAAGTCAAACGGATGATTTTATATTTGATCCTGGAAGCAATTAAGAGCCGTTGGAATTTGCTGAATAGGACAGGTGACATGGTCAGATCTACACCTTAGGAAGATCAATTTGACAGTGGAATGAGAAGAGACTTGAGACAGGGAGACCAATCAGAAGCCTACTGCAGTCATCTAGATGTGAGGTGATAAAGACAGTGTCAGAGAAGAGGAGGAGGCATAAATGAGAGATGTCAAGAAGGCAGAATCAACAGGCCTTGGTAACAAGACTGAAGGGGGTGAGGAGCAAGAGGGGAAAGGTGGCGGTGGGAGAGAGTTGAAGAGATGAAAATAGCAGGTTGCAAGCCTGTGTGACCAGGAGGAGGATGGTGCTCTCAACAATAACAGGAAAAATTATGAAGGAGGGAGAGGTATGGGGGAAATATGAGTTTAGTTTTGGACATACTGAGTTTAAGATGTCTTTGAGATATCCAGTCTAAAATGTCCAATAGGCAGTTGGAGATGAGACTGGAAGTAAAGGCTGGATAAACAAATCTGAGAAATCTCAACATAGAGATGATAACTGGGATTTGATAACATGAGAGTTGATCAGATTACTTGAGCTAAATAATAGAGAGAGAGAGAGAGAGAGAGTAAAAGAAGGTCAAAGGCAGAACCTTAGGGGGTTGGGGGAGGCATCCATGGATAGTGTGACCTGGATGAAGACCCAGCAAAGGAGACTAAGAAGGAGTCAAACAGAAAAGAGAGCTATTTTTATTTTGCAATAAAAATTAATAACAGAAATCTTAATTCCTAAAATGGTTTGTCCCAGGTGAATTTCAACACAGAGAAAGTGTTAGAAATAGTTTTACTTCTTGTACTTGAAATGATTACAACTTGAAACACTGGAGCATGAGAGTGAGCCCTCACATCTAAAGTTAACAATCGCTCATTTATCAGATGGTCTTTCTTTATTTCCATTGCTAGTTACCTGCTAGGGCAAAAACAAACAAAAAAATCAGAATCTTCCTCTTTTCTAGCTACATCTGAGGGTCAGAGGGGAAGAGAGGGAAGATTATTGTAAAAAACTTAGCTAGCTGTTCCAAGGGAATATCCTGCCAACAGTGCACTATTTTAATTAATTTTTAATGTGGACTTAATTATCAACAAGCACAAATATTTCAAGGTACAAAGAGGAAGGAAGAGGATCATAAGAGAAACTAAGCTTCTATTATATACAGTTGTCTTTTAAAGAACATATATATATATATATATGTATGTAGTCCAACAAGGTGCTTAAAAAAATTGCTTTATTTATGTCCCAATCTGTACTTTTTTTCTGTACATTTAAAAAAGTGTTTTACTGATAATCTTCCCTCAAGTCTATGTAGTATTGTTACTTAACCATTGCTTAGACCAAGCACACTGTCTTAAGAAAGAAAACAATTATCCAGTTTAATATACAAAGGAAATAAAATATTCACTTAACATTACAAATCAAGTAATAGTAGAGTCAAATAAATATACTCTAATGGCAAAGCAGTTGATGAACTGGTTGAATTCATTAAAGGAATTTGACATCTCTAACTATGAAAACCATCCTTGTCAATTTCCTTCCTTGATCCTACATAACCTATAGACAACCACAGCTCAGTTTGGTCAACAGGAGACAAAACATATAACAAAATTATTTATGATTTAGGTTTATCACACATATTTTAAAAACACATAATAATAACTATTATTATAATTGTAACTATGAAAATATTTATTCTGTAACTGCTGTTATATATGTACAATAAATATAAAAATTTAAATCAATTTCCTATTTGGTATAAAGCACTCATGTAAACTATACAAATATAAAATCAAATTCTGATTTAAAGATTCTATCAATTCTTCTTTCAAAGACAGATTGTGAGGAAACTTGACACTCTTCTCACTGTCACATATATCTCCCAACTGATTCTGCCTCTAACCTCTCTTCCCCAAAATTATGTTTAACATTCCTCGTAATCTCCTTAGCGCATTGTACTAATTATATCACTCTTTCGTGTTAAGAGAGAGATTTGTGGTTCAACCATTTCCTAATAAATAAAGACCAAATTCCTTAATCTGGTCCAGACCTTTCTGACCTTTTTGTTCCCAGCATGCCCTAGAGTCCTGGAATGGACTTCTCCCTACTCGTCCTCCAATGCCTATTTTTAAAAAATAGTGTTTTTTTCTTTCTCCCCTTCCCTTTACTTGTACATCATGTTATTGAAAAAATAAATTTTACTGATAACATTTATTATTACATTGTCTAAATTTCTTCCAATATTCCTATCCTTTTTCCTTCCTATAAAGTTTTTTTTTAAATTGAGGGGAAAAAATCAGCAAAACCAATCAATACAACAAAAAAATTTGAAAATATATGCAATGTTTAACTCTCCCTCTCCCAATATACCTCTTACTTCTACAAAGGAGAGGGTGGAGGTATCTTCTCATATTTCTTCTTTGGCATCAAGTTTATTCTTTGTAAATCTGTTATTTTCACTTTCAATTATTTTGTGGTGGTTGTTTTTTCCATTTACATTGTTGTACTCATTGTATATCAGTTTAGGTAAGTCTTTCCATACTTCTCTTCCATACTTCTCTTCATTCCTCATATTTATCATTTCTTACAGCACAGTAATAGTCCATTATATTCATGAATAATTGTTTTTAAATGTATGGTTACTTTTTCTCTTTAAAAATATTTTCACTACAAGCAAGTAGTTTGTATTTATGCTAATTTGATAAACATATAGCCAAAGTAATTTGGAATTGGTGATCATTTTAAGCTGCTAGGCTAAGGGTTTTTTTGTACTATGTACAGATAAAAAAAAAAGAGCTTACTATGCAAACTTCAGAATAGTGTTAAAGAGAATATTTAGTCTCTGCGACAATGAAGCTCTTTATGAGTTCTCATAAAAGCCACTTCAGTACGAGCTTCATGCCTGAAGAGCATGCTAGTTAAACAAGATCTTTACCTACTTATTAAAACATTTATAAGATTCTCGAAGAAAATAGCCTTGCTCTGCAGGGTCTGACCCCATCAGTAGTATTATTGTATTTATTTGAAAATAATCTTAGTAGCATTTCTCTAAAAATACTATAGGACTAAAAAAATAAAAAATCAAACTGTCCTCTCTACCTCCAAATCCAGCTAAATTCATTAAAGTTTAAAAAATAATTCTTATATTTAAACTAAGAACCAACGAGATGAGTGTTAAATTATACAGTTTTCAAGAGAAATGCAAACTATCAACAACCATATGAAAAATGGTCCAAATCACTAATCAAAGATGATTTTCAAACTAAAATACTTCTGAGGTTTTACCTCATATGCACCAAGATAACAAAGGGGCTTATAAACAATGAAATAATCCAGTGCTGGATATGCACAAATAGTCTAGATCTAACCATTCTGGAAAACAATTTGGAATTTACAAAAAAAGTAACTGAAATCTTCAAGCCCTTGGGTCCAGTGATACCACTACTGGGTATATATCCCATAGAAAATAAGACCTCATATATACTAAAACACTTCTAGCAGCATATTTTCATGGTCACAAAAAATGGGAATCAAAGTATTCTCAATTTGTGAATGGCTAAACAAATTGTGGTATATGAATATGTAATATTGCTGGGCTAGAAGAAATGGAAAACTTTAAAGAAGCATATCAAAACTTGTATGAACTGATGAAAAATGGAAAGCAAAACAAAGAGATCAATATATACAATGTCTACAATAATGTGAATGAAAACAACAGTAAAAGAAATCAGAATTTAAACTGACTACAATGACCTGTTTTGGCACTAGAGGATCACATATGAAACATACTTTCTGCTACTCAATAGAAAAGTAGTAGACTACAGGTAGGTAACACTGCATGCCCTTTCAGAAATGACTGATGGAATGTTTTGGCTTACGCACATGCTTAAGTTAATATAATCAAAAGAACAGATTCTGTATAGGGAAAATATTTTGAAAGTGACAGTGGCATGAATAAAAAGTCATGTATATGTGTACGTGTATATATGTGCACATGTATACATGTATATGTACATATATGTATACGTATGTGTGTAAAGAGATATACTGGTTGCCTTCCTCTAGAATAGATATTCTCTAGTTTATCAATGTTTTTCCTAAAACATGATGACAAAATCACATTTCTAGATAAGAGCAGAGAAGAGTAACTCTCACCTACTCAAAGAAATCTAGGTCACGTAGTAAACAGCACTGGACTTATGAGTGCGAAAAATCTGAGTTGAAATTCTGCCTCAAACATCTACTAGCTATGAATCCTGAGCAAGTCACTATTGAAGAAAATTACGTACTCTTTGTTTTAGGGACAAGACTTCTAGAAACAATTTTTATTAATTTTGATTATTCTAATCTAAGTATTTCTGCTTAGAGAAAAAATAAAAGAGGATAAAGCCATCTTATACTTGAAAGTCTTTCTTGGACTAGCCATTTCCAAAGTTATGGTTTATAGTATTTCTGAACAAAGAAAATTTCACAATATGCTATGACATAGTAATAGAACTCAGGCTAAGGCAGAAATTCAGTTAACAGTTTGCTTAATCAACAATATTCACAACTTTTAGCAAAACTATGGAGAATCAAAACCATTCAGTTCTGCTTTGAACACTCCCTTCTAAGGGATTATCCTTTCCAGACAATTCTATGATCTGAAGTAATCAAAGATATTACTAGTTTCTTCAGATAATTATCCTAATCTGTTAAATTAATCACCCTTGTCCATCATCACCCTGCTTACTTGTGGGGGAAATCTTTCCTGGGCTAATCAATTCAATTCAATTAAACATTCACTAAGCCTGCTATTCACACTTAGATTTCATTAGATCTGTCTCTGAAGGTAGAGGGCATTTTTCATCATGGGTCCTTTGGAACTGTCATGGATCATTACACTGATCACAGCAGCTAAGTCTTTCATAGTTGACCATCATTACAATGTTGTTGTAACTGTGTACAATGTTTACCTGGTTCTGCTCACTTTACTTTTGCATCAGTTCATATGTATTTTCCCAGGTTTTTCTGAACACATGCCATCCATCATTTCTTACAGCACAACAGTATTCCATCACAATCATATACAACTTGTTCGGCCATTCCCCAATTGATGGGCATCCCCTCAATTTCCAAATTCTTTACCACCACAAAGAAGCTACTATAAATATTTTTGTACATATAGGTCCTCTTCCCTTTTTTTTTTTTAGCCTCTTTGGGATATAGACCTAGTAGAGGTATTTCTGGGTCACAGGGTATACATAGTTTTATACCCTTTTGAACATAGTTCTAAATTGTTTTTTAGAACAGTTGGACCAGTTCACAACTCCACCAACATTGCATTTGTTGTTGTTCAGTCATTTTCAATCATGTCTGACTCTTTGTGACCCCATTTGGGGTTTTCTTCGCAAAGATATTGGAGTGACTTGCCATTTCCTTCTCCAGCTCATTTTACAGATAAGGAAACTGAGGCAAACAGAGTTAAATAACTTGCCTAGAGTCACACAGCTAGTAAGTGTCTGAGGCCAGATTTGTACTAAGGAAGGTAAGTCTTCTTCACTCTAGGCCCAGCGCTCCATGCACAATGGCACCCACCTAGCTGCCCAAAATTCAAACTACCTGACTTTTATTTAAAGTTGCCCAAACAGTCCAATCTTCCTCTTCCCCAAACCTTCTCTTAACTTTCCCAAGTGTGTTTGTTCCTTAATCTTGTTGTTTAATCATGTCTGGCTCTTTGTGACACTATTTGGGGTTTTCTTGGCAGAGATACTGGAGTGGTTTGCTATTTCCTTCTCCTCCAGCTCATTTTACAGATGAGGAAACTGAGGCAAACAGGGTTAAGTAATTTGCCCAGGGTCACACAACTAGGAAGTATCTAAGGCCATATTTGAACTCAGGAAAAGTTTTCCTCACTACAGGCAGCACTGTATCCACTGCGCCACCTAGCTGCCCTAACAGTGCTTTAGTGTCCCTATTTTTCCACCTCCCCTCCAGTATTTATCATGTTAGCCACTCTGATAGATGTGAGATGGTACCTCAGAGTTGTGTTAATTTGCATTTCCGTAATCAGTAGTGATTTAGAGCTTTTTTTTCATGTGACTATTGATTGTTTTGATTTCTTCTGAAAACTGCCTCTTCATATCCTTTGACCACTTATCAACTGGGGAAGGAAGATGACTATTTCTCTCCTCTCATCTCAGTTCGCCTAGAGTATGGTGTTCAGTTCTGGGCACTACTACAGTTTAAGACACTGATAAGCTGGAAAGTATTCAAAGGAGGGTAACTAGGATGGTGAAGGGCTTTGAGTTTTATAAAGTTAGGCTGAAGGAACTGGGCATGTTTAGCTTGGAAAAGAAAACACTCAAAGGAGTGTGAGGTGGGGGAAGAGACATGATAGCCATGTTCAAGTATTTGATAGCTATCATGTGGAAGAAGGATTATTAAACTTGTTCTCTTAGGCCCCAGGAACAGTGAGTTAGTTGTCACAAACAAGTCAATTTAAGATTAACATTGGGGAAAGACTTTCTAAGAATTAAAGCCATCCAAAAGTAGATTGGCCTGCCTCAAGGAGTGGAAGCTTCCCCTTCCTGAAGGTCTTCACGCAGGGTCTGGGTCCATCAATAATAGAGTATCAGGGATTCCTTTTATGTATGAATTGAACCAGAGAGCAGTTGAGGTCCCTTCCAATTCTCAAATGATGTGAAACAATGGCCATTTAAGACATAAAATTTGCTACTAATTGTTGATAGTTATTACAACACTTGACAGAACTGTAGAGTCTCAGATTGAAAGAAACCTCAAAGCTCAACTAGCACCTATTTGTAAAATTAAAAAAAAAACTGGGGGGGATTACCAGGTCATTTGAGATTTATGAAAAAAGGAACTTCAAAGCCTATCAGATATTAGGCAATAGGATACAGCCTAGCTTGATACTGCTTCCCTATATTTGAGCCTTGGCATTCCTTTTCTTCCCTTCACCACCCCACATAACACAACTAAATTCTTAATGCTCATGTTTCTACACCATGCTGTGTATTACAAAGGCATTAAGAATTCAATTGTGTTAACTAAGCGGTGAAGATAGTCTCAGTCAGGAACACTTGGGTTCAAGACTTGCCTCTGACACAAGTTGGCCATGTCCACCTAAACAAGTCTGTTTAACTCACAGTGCCCTAGGCAATTCTGTAAGACTATAATTTGCATAAGATGTATTGACCTACATGGCTGGGGAAAGTTCCTCACCTATACCAATGAAATCACAGATCTCATCCAAAATATAATAATAATTAAACAGTACCTGAAGCAATGGTCTAGCAATACAAAACAATACAACAATACAAAAATGGATACTGACTCTTCTCATGGCATGCCCTTTCAGGAATGTAGTAGAGAAGAAAGAATACTGCACTTCACAGTTAAAAAAAACTGATTCAAATTCTAGCTTTAATCTAGGCTAGAAGTGTCATTGAGGTTTAACCATCAACTGCTTGCTGAATTGATGCCATTTAATTTTCTATAATTTTCTATAGAAGTACTAGGACCAATTCAGAAAAGGAATGTTGAAGTGTACTTTAAAGATAGGACCAAAGTGCTATAGACATGGACCAGCCCATGTCTATAAAATACCTACTCTTTTTTGACTATGGAGGAAGACACTCAATAATTAAAAGACATTACTAAAATTACATTTGGGCAAATCAAGTTTACTAACTGAATTAATGAGAAATCAAGAAACAACTATCTTTTAGATTAATTCAAATTAAAAGGCATTTTATATTGCCATATTAATGTCAGTTTACTGCCTGTATACAAAAAAAGAGAACTCTGACCCAGTAGTGAAAAATATTTGAGACTCTGCAACTAAATTACACATCACTCACATGTTTCTTTTCTAAAGATTACCAAGGACGACCTGAGTTCAAATCCAGCCTCAGACACTTGACACTTACTAGCTGTGTAACCCTGGGCAAGTCACTTAAACCCCAAATGCCTCACCAAAAAGCAAAAATAAAACAAAAATAAAGATGACCAATAAGTCGCTAAAAAGTTTAGTGATTTTCCTTTTTTCTTTTTTGCAAGTTGAATAAAAGAATTAAAAATGTCACGGAATACATTTCTTTATAATGGCATTTGGCTTTCTACCACTTACCCTTTAAAAAATTGTTTCCAGAGATCAAATATTTTATAATGAAATAGCATTCTTAATAAAGGAAAAATTTCCCCCAAAGTCTTTAGAAACCAAATCTGTCAGAGAGTGAGAGAAAGGAGAAAGTGATAAATGAAATTAAGTCAAACACAGCAGTCTTAGAAACAAAAAATATTTATTAGTTTCTGCAAAAAATAAGATTTGATGAAAATACCAAAGAAGTCTCTTTTCTTTTTTGAAAAAATGCTATTGACAGTACAATTGCCAATGATTTATAACTCACTTAAAAAGTACAGTATGTATAACTTTTTTTGAAGCACAAGTAATAAACAATAAACTAATAAAGACCTTAATGCTCTGAGCAGCACTTAACCTTGTTCTAACCAATCTGAGGCTATGGAAATTAATTAGAACTATTTTATCAGTAGCTTGTAAATTTAATTTGCTCTTTCATGTTGTCTAAGACCAAAAAAACCACAAAAAAACCAAAAAAAAACCCAAACAGGCAACAATAAGAAAGTACAGTTCCACTTCAAGGACCTGTGATTTCATCAGTATGAGGGCTCTCTCTCTCCTTCCATAACATTTCCTAGACTCTGGGAAGTGGGATTACCCTATGGCAAACCTGGAAAAGAGCCTATCTGAACCTACATAGACAAGTTCTTGGATGATAGGGTTATGTTAAGTATGTCACTGGGCTCATACTTGAAAAACTAAATAGTCTTTGTTCTTGTCAAGGAATTTATATGATATCTGGAGAAACAACATGTACATGGAGAGATAAAGACAAAATATATACAAACTAAGTACATAGCAATTTTGGGAGGGCAGGGCAAGAGAAACTGAGAGGATCAGGAAAGGCCGCATGTAGAAGGAAGCATTTAAACGGAGCTTTTAAGGAAGCTAGAATTCTAAAAGAATTGAGAAAGGAGGCCATTCTAGATGTAACAGGGACGGCCAGTGCAAAGACATGGGGGGGTGGAATATCATGCATATGGAAAAAATAGCAAGAAAACCAATTTGTTGGATTGAAAATTATATGAAGGAGAGTAAAGTAAAGAGCAAAGGATTTTGTATATGACTCTACTGGCAGTAGGGTGCCACATGAGCTTATTGAGCAGGGTAATGATGTGATTAGGTCTATGTTACAGAAATACCAATTTGGCAGCTATATGGAGGATGGACTAGAGAGAAAAGACTGGAGGCAGGGAGACCAATTAGGATACCATTTCACCAATTCTGGTGAGAGGTGATTTCAGCAAATTTAGGTGACTGTATTTCTTAATGATATTGATATAATTACTATATTAAGGTGGTAGATGTGGAGTAAGGATGCTGTGGAGATAGAACTGATAAGATCTGGTAAATGAATGGACATGGTAGGGGGAGGCACAAGGGCAAGGAAAGAGTTGAGGATAAATACAAGGTTGTGAAATCAGGTGACTGGAAGAATAGTGGTGTCTCTGACAGAAATAAGGAAGTTAAGAAGAAAGCAAATAGGGGTGGGCCTGGGGGAGAGGAAAGATTATGCATTCTGCTTTCATCATGTTAAATGTGAGAAGTTTCTAGCACACTCAATTGGAATTGCGCAGTAAATAGATGGTGGTGCAAGGCTAGAACTCAGGAGAAAGACCAGGACAAGGGAATCTTGGAACAGTACCACAGGCAGAGAATGAAACTCAAAGTCAGGAAGACTTGAATTGAAATCCTACTTCTGACATTTTAGAATTGAGATTTCTCATGTGTAAAATTGAAGATAAGAAGACTTTGTGGTATCATATGAGAACATGTTTGTGAAATGTTTTGCAAACTAGCAAAAGTGCTACAAAAGTGATAGTGAGGATAGGAATACCAATAATTGATGAGGCCACAGATCCAATAAAGGACTGAAATATACATTTACCCAATATCTTAACTTTTACAAACCAATGCATTCTTTCAAATGAATCATTCTGTCATCTTCCTGAGGATCCCTGCAACATGCAACTGGAATAGCTCCCCTCCTTTCAAGCTCCTCTTTATGTGCTGGCTTCCTCTTTAAAATTCAAGCTCCTTGACACAAACTGTCTTGCTTGCTCATATCGGTATCCCCAGTATTGAGAATGCTACAAATGTTTAATTTAACACATTGTAAAAAGCTTAACAAATTATTTTTATTTAATAAATGATTTATATCTCTCTCTCTATGCCTAGATATACGCCTATGCCTAGAGATTAACCAGAAAAGATTAGTTATTTATCTTTTAAACTTCTCAAACTGAAAGTACATTTCTTTTATGTATAATAGAACTTGGATAGCTTTGAGAAAAATCAACCATCCTTTTCCCTCCAGGGACTAGGAAACAGCTCTACAGATCTAACAACTAGGAGATGTTTCATGAAATTGAATCATAGATCACAGATTTAAAGCTGGAAGGGACTTCACAATTAATCTAATCCAGCTCCCTAATTTTATGGATATTGAAATTAAGGCCCAGACAGGTTAAGTGACTTCCTTAAAGTAATACAAGCAGTAAGTGGCAAGGCTTGGATTCAAATTCTGATTCTCTGGAGACAGATCCAAAGCTTGATTTCTGGTATTCAACTATAATTTAATCTGTACAATACAAAATCTTTAGATAAATTTAGTTTTTTACATGTCTCATTACTGATTTAATTGCTAAATATTTGCTAGCTATGATGATGATGAAGATACCAAAATTCAAAAGCAAGGAATATATAAATAGCAATATTTTAGTAGGGTTTTTTTAGGGTTCAAACAAGCAGCAAATCTTCAAAAAAAAACCCAACAGCATAAAAAATATAAAGTGGTCCTGGTTTCCATTTATCTATCTTTATAATAAAAGTAGTCTATATTTATATAGTACTTTAAGGTTTGCAAAGCACTTTACTTGTGTTATTTCATTTGATCCTTATAACAGCCCTGTGTAATACATGTTACTATTAAATCCATTTTGCAGATGAAGAAACTGAGAAAAATGAGACACAAAGTGATTTACTTGGAGTAACAAAGCTAGCAAATATCGGAGGCAAGAATTGTACTCAGGTCTTCATTACTCCAAGTCTAGCATTTAATCCTCTGCAATTTGTATAATTTAATCTCAAATACCTAACATAAAATAGGCAAATAAAAGTAGTGCCTGTCTATTAGTTACCTAATTATAACCTAAAAAGATAATCATAAACAAGATTTAATAAGTTAAATTTATACTGTTTAACAAGCAGCTTCATCAACAACAGAAAAGTGTAACTTAATGATGAGATCTGGGTTTTCTCAACAAACAAAAGCATGAATGGCTTTCACAATCAAATATTTGCTTACTGGGTTAGCAGAGCCTCGTATGTTCAATCCCTGCTATTCTCTCTGGAGCAGGTGGTTTCTGTTACACATTTCAACTAAACATGATTCATTAAATCTACACATTTTAACACAAGGCTCTTCTGCTCTCATCAGCACTAGGGGGAAAAAATTAACAGTCTGACCCACAAATAAGGGCAGGACAGTCATTCATGTACTCACAGGGCAAATATTTATTAGGAATGAAGCACCCACTTGGGTGCCATAGACAAGACAGAGACATGCATACCATAGCCTCTTCTTCAAATACTGTTGAGGGATATAAATGTATGCACTTTTTCTCTAATTTCTTCAATTTATCCCTTAAACCTTCCTTAATTATTTCCAGTCACTGAGTCAATAAAGATTTATTAATCTCCAACTACATGCCAGACACTGCGCAAAGTGCTACAGATTAAAAAACAAAGAAAAAAGGACAAAAGACAGTTCCTGCTATCAGAGTTCATGGTCTAATGAAGGAGAAAATATGAAAATGACTATATACACACAAGCTACAGACAGGATAAATTAGAGTTAATTAAGAGAGGGAAGGCAGGCATCTGAAGAAAGACGAGGCTCAGATGAGGAGGTAGAACATTCCAGACATGAGGGACAGCAAAGTGAAAACAGCCCCAGTCAGGTGACAAGGGTATTATGAGAAGAACAGCAAGGAGGACAGGGTTATTTGCCCGAAGGATAAAGGGGTGAGGGCATAAGACTGGAAGGGAGGTGGAGTGGGGGAAGATTCTTCAATGCTAAAAATTTTATATTTGATTCTGGAGGTGATAGGGAGTCACTGAAGATTATGGAGTAGAGAGGGGTGACATAGTCAGACCTGCAGTGTAAAAAGATCACTTTGACAGCTGAGTGGAGAATGGAATGGAGTGGGGAGAGACTATGACAGGCAAAAGAAGCATGATAATGTGATTGTCCAGGCATGAGGTGATAAGGGCTGGCACCAGGCTGGTGGCTGAAGAGAGAAGAGGTCATATGCAAAGGATGTTACAAAAGCAAAACTGACAGGCATTGGCAGAAGATTGCATATAGGGGGTGAGAGAGAGAGGATGTAAGGTGACCTTAACAGTAATAGGGAAATACGGAAGCGAGGAGAGACTGGGGGACAAGGTAGTAAGTTCAGTTTTAGACATGTTGAATTTATGAGGCTAGAGGTGAGCAGAGAGGTTAAGGCTAGATAATTAGATTTTGAGAATCATCAGCATAAAAATGATAAGTCCGTGAAAATTAATGAGTTCACCAAGTGAAATGATATAGAGGGAGTAGAGAAGAAGTCACAGGACAGAGCCTTGGGGGATACTAGATCAGTGATCATGATCTAGATGAAGATTCAGGAAAAGAGACTAAGCAGGAGGAGTCAGATAGGTAGGAGGAGAACCACAGAAAGCAGCATTCCAAAAACCTAGAGAGAAGAGAATGTCAAGGAGAAAAGGGTCATCAACAGTATCAGAAGCTGCAAAGAAGTCAAGAAGGATAAGGAATGAGAAAGGGCCATTAAATGTGTCAATTAAAAGATCATTAAAACTTTGGAGAGAGCAGTTTAAACTGAAATTGGGACTGATGAGATCAGAAGCCAGACTGTAGAAAAATTGGAAGAGACTGAAAGAAAAACAAGTGGAGGCACTCATTATAGGCAATCTTTTCAAGAAGATTACCTACAAAAGGCCTGAGAAATATAGGATGAAAGTAGACAGGGAGAGACTGCAGACAAGTGATACAGTGAGGATGACAGGGGGGAAATCTGTGGGGAGGAGATGGAGTAGAACGGGATTCCCTGTACAGGTGGAGGGATGGGGCTTGGTAAAAAGTAAGGTCAACTCTTCATGTGAGACAGGAGTGAAGAAGGAGATAGTAGCTGAAAGAATATGAATAATGTGACATAAGGAACAGGGGAGAAGAGGGAGTCCACAACGAATGGCTACAACTTTTTTTCTGCAAAATGAAGCAAGGTTCTCAACTGAGAGTGTTGGGGAGCCTTGGGAGGTCTTCAAAGAGATAAAAACATTTGGAAAAGCCACTGTGTACAGTGGGATAGTGAGTTGGAGTGAAGAAGGACTGCTTAACAGCAGTGAGGACCCAGCTGAAATTACGAAAAATAATTTGTAGTGAATCCATTTTGCACAGTTTTGTGATTTTTCTTTATCTTTGTTAAGCAGCACTTGCATAGGAGCAAAGGCAGCAGATGGTGGGGGTGAACCAAGGTAGTGGCTAGTAAGGCAACACCGGCAATGGAACCAAAAGAAGAAAATAGTGTAGAGTTGAACTGGGACATCAAGGGATCAAGATGGGGAAAGGAGGAGAGTAGAACTAGTACAGGGGTGATGGCTTGGATATACACAGATCTCTCCTACAAACTGGGAAAGAATTTTCTTTTCTTCTTCTAGAATTGCTAAGGATAAAGGATGACAGACATACTTTAATATCTCACTCTTCTTTTCACACACAGTGCAAGCTCCTAAGGACTTCTGTTCACAAAAATTCTGTGTTGGTAAAGCATCTGGGGCTCTTTGAGGACATTTTTAGAAGTCAGTGACTATGTACTACTGTAAAGCCATGTCAATTACTGAAAAGTAGAGCAAGAATAATCACTTAGATGCTCATTAATTGTCTTCCAAGGTTCAGAACTGACAGCAATCCAGGCAACTGCTTATAATTGCTAAATTTGATAATACTTATTTTGACAACACTTAGAAGGAATAGGAAATAAGCCGACCTCATCAAGCATCTCTCCAACCAGTTTAAATAAGACATTTCATCACATTACATGATGAAATAGGTCCTAATTTCTTTCTGAATTATGTGTAACTGCCATTAATGTTTATCTCTTAGTTAAGGATATAAATCAAGAGTATAAGAGACCAATTCTCCATAAAACTGTGGCAAATATTTGTCTAATGTGCTCAAAATAGAATCCATTATTTTCCTTCTCCTTATCTATACCGCACCTCTCCTCCAAACTTCCTCATCTCTGTTTGTGAGTACCATCATTCTACCTGCCATCCTGGATCATAACTTTAAATTCATCTTCAACAACTTGATCTCCTTCAATTCTATTCAGGTAGTTGTTAAATCATATCAATTCTACCTCTACCACATCTCTGCCTTCTGTTCTGTTCTTTTCAATTACACAGCTACCATCCTCAGACTTACATTATCACTTCCTCTCAACTATTTTTTTTTTTGGCAATTGGGGTTAAGTGATTTGCCCAGGGTCACACAGCTAGTAAGTGTCAAGTGTTTGGTCTGAGGCAGGATTTGAACTCAGGTCCTTCTGACTTCAGGGCTGGTGCTCTATCCACTGCACTACCTAGCTGCCCCTCCTCTCAACTATTTCAAAAACCTCTTCTGTCTCACTGTTTCCAGCCTTTTCCAATATATACTTCACAGAGTTGTCAAAATAATCTTAAGAAAAGACCTTATATGTCACTCTCTACTTCCAAATAATTTTCAGTGGCTCCCAATTTTAGTCTTTAGGATAAAATACAAATTCCTCAGTTTGGCATTTACAAGACTTGACAATCTTGATTGCTTTCTTAATAGGAGGCAAAAATATTTCTCAAATATTCACTGGAGATGTTTCACCCTTCAGCGATTTCACAACTATCTATATCCAGTTTTAGCCTGAATCAAAATCACTATTTTTAGCAAATGCGCTGAATTGCTCTCATAATTAAACTGGTAGCTAGTGAGGTTATAGTACCTATGAATAGGATATAGAAATAAATATTCTTTTAAGGGTTGGTATGCAAGATACATAAACAATTAACAAAACATATACATACATGACTAACAGCCATTCCTCAATAGATAAGTGGTCAAAGAATACGAACAAAAAGTTCTCAAAAGAAGAAATATGAAATATTCACAACCACACGAATGTTCCAAACAACTAATAATAAGATAAATGCAAATCACAACCACCCTGAGGTTTTACTTTGCCCACTGACAATTGGCAAAGACAACCCTCAAAACTGTAAAAGCCAACGTTGAAGGAGTTATGGCACGGCAGGCGCACTAATACATTGGTTGGTAAAGCTGTGCATTGATATAAGCATTTTGGAATTACACAAATAAAATGACTAAAACGTCTATACCCTTTGAACCAGAGATGCCATTACTGGGTACTGATCTCTTTGGATTCCTTCAAGTCCCAATTAAAATCCCATCTTCTACAGGAAGCCTTCCTTAATCTCTCTTAATTCCAGTGCTTTCTCTCTTTCAATTATTTCCTGTTTACCCTATACATAGGTTGCTTTGTATATATTTGTTTGCAAGTTTACTCCCTTATTAGATTGTGAGCTCCTTGAAGGCAAAAAACTATCTTTTTTCTCTTTTTGTAACCCTAGTGCTTAGCATAGTGCCTGGTATATTGTAGGTGCTTAATAAATGTTTACTGATTGATTGGTTGATTGACTGGGATTATATGTCAAGGAAACCACTGATAAGAAAAAAAGTTGCCATATACCCCAAAATATTTATAGCAGCCACTTTCGTAATAGCAAAGAACTAAAAACAAAGTGGATACCTACTGACTGTCTGTGAAACATGAGTGTGATGGAATATTACTGTGTTGTAAGAAATAATGAACACAATGAAAATGCAGAGAGGCAAAGAAAGATCTACATGAAATGATTCGGAGTGAGGTAAGCAGAGCCTGAAAAACAATACACATGATACTACAACAGTGTAAATGGAATGAACACCACACACACACACACACACACACACACACAAAATCAAAAGTGAATATAACAAAATTGTAAACATCAATTATGACTTGAATGAAGAGATATAAGAGGATATCTCAAATTACTCCCTTCATGGGAATGGGCAGTCCACAGATGTTTTCTTACTTCTTCAATGTGTAGTTTATTTCTGCTGATTTTTTCCCTTCTTTTTTTTAATCTTTAAAAATACTATTTGCTACATGGGACAGATTTCTGGGAAAGATATGGAAAGGGATACTAGGGAAAACTATGATGATGTAAAAAACAGCAGGCATCAATAAAAACATTTAAAAGGAAAAATATTGTTTAACCATGTTCAGTAGCGGAAAAGGAAAACATAGAAAAAGAAAATTATATGTTGGCCTTTTAACTAAATAGAGGAGAAATGTTAATAATGAATGACCATAAAGATGGAGACTTTTGAATATTTTAAAGCAATTACTTGCAAACAATGAGTTGAAAACAAGCACAGGCATGTAATAGGAAGACAGGACACCAAATAAGGATAGGAGAAGAATTAGAGAGACTATGTATCCAAATTCACAATCACTGATGATTTAAACCTTCTGGAATTGGGGTGAAATCATCTTGAGGACAATAGCTAGGAATTCTGAAAAGACTCACAGAGAGTTCAGTGGTCCCTCCCAGTTTTCTAAGCAAAAGGTTGTCAAGCATCCAATTTGAGAAGCCTACTTATACTTCATATCATCAACAGGAAACATTCTGATATGCACATGCCTGAATGTGATGCTTAATTTTCATAGTTTCACAGAATCTAATAATATATGTTCACTGTATACTGGCCTACATTCATCAATAGAGACTCTCCAGATTTACTGATTCGAATGACATGTTTACTGAAGAACCAATATCTTAGGCAAAGAACAGTCCCACTGGTGTCCCCCAGATTTGCTTTGGCATTAACTTACAGCAGAACTCTTCCCCACATACCCTGCCCTCTCCAGTGAAATTTGCTGGAAACATCATGAAATCAATTCCATGTGCCAAATAACATCTTTCCATAGCACAATGGAAAGAGTGATCAATCTAGAGTGAGATGGACCCAAGTTCCAATTCTAACAGCCACTGTGAGATAAAAATAAAAATAATAGTTAGCATTTATATAGTGCTTACTATGTACTAGTCACTATCCTAAGCACTGGGGATAAAAGGCAAAAGGTAGTTAGTTATTTCCTTCAAAGAGCTTACAATCTATTGGGGGAGACAATATGAAAACAATTATATACAAACAAGCTAAGTATAGGATAAATTGAAGATAATTGACAGAGTAAATGCACTAAGATTACAGAACACTGGGAAAGGCTTTTTGAAAAAAGCAGAGTTTTAGCTGAGACTCTATGGAATCCAGGGAAGCCACAAGGCTAAGAAGAGAGTTCCAGACATGGTGAACAGCCAGAGAAAATAGCTTCAACAAGGAGATGAGGTGTCTTGTGAGAGGAACAGCAAGAAGGCCAGTGCCCCTGAATTGCAGAGTATGTATACAGGAGTAAGGAGTAAGAAGACTGAAAAGTAGGAAAGGGTCAGGTTATGAAGGGTTTAAAAGCTAAACAGAGGGCTTTATATTTGATCCTGGAGGCAATAGGGAACCGGTGGAGTTGAATGAATGGGGTAAGGGGTAACATGGTCAGATGACCGCCTTACTAAAAATTTTAGGAAGATCAATTTTGATAGCTGAGTAGAAAACAGATTGCAGTGGGGAGAGACTTGAGATTATGGGATCAACCAGAAAGCTACTGCAATAATCCAGATATGAGGTGATAACATGCACCAGGCTTGTGGCAATGTCAGAGGACAGAAGGGAATGTCTATGACAGATGTTGGACAGGACGGGACTTGACAACACCTAAATGGGATCTAAATGCCACTAATGAGTTCAAGTCATCTGACCCAAATGAACTATATCCTAAGGTCCTGAAGCATTCCCCATGATCTCTAAAAAATTATGAAGGAAAAGAAAGATGCCATAAGATAAGGGAAGAGAAACTGACATCTTGATTTTCAAATTATTTCTGCAAATAAATTCTAGGTCAGTGAGTTTGACTTAAATTGCCAACAAAATTCTAAACCATCTAATGAAAAGAACAGAGCAGTAGAGTGGGGAAAGCACTGGATCTAGACAGAGGACTTGTTAAAATCCTGGCTCTGCTGGCTCATTAGCTGGGTACCCTTAGCCAGGCTACTTCCTCTTACTGGGCCTCAGTTCCTTTACCTGTAAAAGGTGAGAACAGGACCCTAAAAGACCTCTAAGGTCCCTTCTAACTCTAAGTTAGACCATCTGGTGCAGCAGAAAAAGAGCTGTCTCCGAAGGCTGAGGACCAGGGCTCAACTCTGCAGCTTACTATCTTACCAACTGCCCCTGGGCAAGTTAGTGAACCGCTCTAGGCCTTGTTTCCTATCTCTCCACGAGAAGGGCTTCTGAGCTCCCTTCCAGCTGCAAATCTAACATTCATTTCCTTTTTGCACAAGGTGACTAAACTAGAAGATAAGAGAAATGTTGCAGATATTATATACTTGGATTTTAGCAAAGAATTTCATAAAGTCTCTCAAGCTCCTCTTAGGAAAATAGAGAATTACAGAATTATAGAATTTGAGAATTCAAGTGCTCCACAGTAGTTTTCTAATCCAACTCATACACAAATCTACTCACATATAAAAGGCTCACAAGTAAGGGGAATACCCTGCTTAAGGCAGCCCCTTTCGCTTTAAGACAACTCTACTTTTGGGAAGTTCAGAGAATACATGGAGGGAATTATCAGACAACAAGATACATTCAGAATTGGTGAAAGGCAAGACCCACTGTTCATTATCACCTTGAAAGATCTCCAGTGGAATGCCCCAGAGAGCAGTGTTTAGTATTTTGGGCTATTTAAAATTTTTATCAAGGATATGGATAAAGGTATATAGATGGCATATTTACCAAATCTGCTTATGATAAAAGATTGGAAGGATCATGGATGGCAGTCAGAAGTCACCCTGACAGGCTAGAGGGGTAGGGAACCTATAGCCTTGGGGCCATATGTGGCTCCCTAGGTCCTCAAGTTTGGCCCTTTGACTGAGTCCAAGTTTTACAGAACAAATCCTCTGTCAAAAGGACACTCAGTCAAAGAGCCAAACTTGAGGACCCAGGGGGCCACATGTAGCCTCAAGGCTGCAGGTTCCCCACCCCTAAGGTCAGATCACTGGGCTGAACCTAATAAGGTAAGATTTAATAGAGCTAGATATAAAGTTGTATACATGGCTTACAAACGTCAAACTTCTCAAGTACAGGAGTATAAGATGAAGGAAGGGAAGACTGATAGTATCTGAAAAAGATCTGGGGGCTTTAGTGGACTATAAACTCAATATGAGTTAAGAGTGTGGGATAGTAGCCAAAAAAGCTTCAGCAATCTTAGGGTATGTTAAGACAAGTGCATATAAAACATGAAAATCATAACAGTTAAAGGAGTTGTGGAAAAAGACACCTTAATGTAGTGCTGGTAGTGCTGTGAACTGGTCCAATCCTTCTGGAAAGAAATTCAGAATTATACAAAGAAAGAGACTAAAATGTCCGCACCCTTTGACCCAGAGATCACACTGCCAAGTACATCCTCCCAAGGAGGTCAGTGAAAAAAAGAAAGGCCCCATATAATCAAAAATATTTATAGCAGCCCTTTTTGTAGTATCAAAGGACTAGAAACAAAGTAGATGCCCATCAACTGAAGAATGGCTATACAAGTTGTGATACATTAACATGATGGAATATTAATGGCCTATAAACAAAATGAGAATAAAATGTTATATATGTATGTCTGTGTATGAGTGTGTGTGTGTGTGTGTGTGTGTGTACACACACACACACAGACACACATACATACCCCCCACACACACCTATTGATATACTCAAACAGCCACTACCTTAATTTAGACAAAAGGTGATGAAGGCCTAAAGTATGGTGGTAGCCATGTGAGTGGAGGGCAGACACATGTGAGCAATCAATTCATCATCCACAATCCAATATTTGCTGGTGCCAGGTACTTTACTAGACACTGGGGATACAAATAGAAAAATGAAATAATCCATCCTTTACATGAGCTAATATTCTAATGGGGAAGACACCAAATACATACAAAAGACACCAAGTATATACAAAATAATGATAAAGAGCATGAATACAAAGAGTAAATCCAAGCTAGTTTAGAAGAAAGGGCACCAGCAGTCGATCAAGAAAGGCTTCAAGCCGTTTTTGAGTTGTAGATGACACAGAAGAGGTAATCTAGAAGGCACAAGTGAAGAGGAATGCCACGCATATTGAGTAGATTCTCAGTACTAGAGCAAAGGCATGGACACAGGAGGCAATGCTGTGCATGAAGAAGAGAGATGAGTGTGGCTACATCACAGAAAGAAAATTGTGTTGGGAAAGCTGTGGAGATAGAAATGACAAAGTGTGGCAGCCTATAAGATAGGCATACAAATAAAAGTAATGAGTAGAGGATGATTCCAAGGCTGTATCGCTTTATGACCATAGGGATAGTGGGGATATGAGGAACATCTCTCCCATTTTTCTCTACAGAGGTCAGGAACACTGCATATAATGTCAGTTTTTTTTTTTAACATTTGTTAGTTTTCCTAAAATGTTTTTTCCCCTTCTTAAAATTTTTCGAAATAGAGGACAGATAGAGGAGAGAAGGATACATACTGAACTGTAGGTAATATAAAAACAAAGACATCAATAAAATTTGTCTGTTAGTCTTTTCAAAAGATGTTTGGCTTTCAGAAATTAGCAGTCCCTCTCTACTCTCTCCTGGTCAGATCACATGTAACAATAGTAATAAAAATAATAACTAACAATAACAACAACAGGAACAGCATTTCTAGAGACCGCAAGGTCTGCCAAGTGCTGTCCATATGTTATCTCATTTGATCCTCACAACAGCCCTGGGAGGCTGGTGCTCCTGTTTTCCTCATTTTATAGAAGAGGAAACAGGTTGAGAGAAGTGCAGCGCCTTGCCAAGGGTCACACAACTAGTAAATGTCTAGTGTCTGAGATGGGATTTGAATTCCAGCTCCAGGTCCCAGGCTTTTACTCACTGTTCCCCCAGCTTTGTTGAGTTCCACATATTAGGAAGACAATTAAAGTAGTGAAGGTCATTTGGCTGTTAACATATGAAGATTAGTTTAAGAGACTGAGGATGTTTAGAATGGAGAAAAGAAGATGAGCTAAATGACACAGTGGATAGAGTGCTGGACTGGGAATCAGGAAAACCTGAGTTTAATCCTGCACGCCAGCTGTGTCAGTTTGAGCTGCAGATAAACTAGTACTAGCTTGGTACATCCAGTAGACACTATCTCAGCAAGAAGTGGCTTTTAACTCTGGAGTTAAGCAAAGAATTTTTCATACATTAGAAAAGCAGAAAGATTCAATGGAGCCTCCAAAATCCAAAACTATTTTTAAAATTTATTATCACTTACTGTCACACTTACTTAGCAGTGTGACCTGAAGAAATGGAGGGAATTGAAGGGATTAGGATAGCAAGGGGTTAATTGTGGGAATGGAGTGAACCATGCTGACTCCATCTTGTGACTCAATTCTGGAGTTAGCTCAGTTCCTTTTCCATTCAATTATGGGTCTAGTCCAAGTTCTGTCTTGTGAGAAAATTATATTCAATGTAGGAATAGAGAGAAAACCTTTTTGTATTGTTTGAACCCAGCCCTGCCTGGCTGGGAAGCTGACCCACCCCACCTGCTGTTTAGACACCCTTAACTAAGAGCCTAGGTCATGCTGACCAGAAATCCAGTCAGATTCAAAGATTGGTGCAAGGAGTTTTCTCACATTTGTACATCTCAAGCAACCCATATGTCTTATCTGAAAGCTGCTCAGTATTGATCAACCAGTTATTGTTTCTATTTTCCTTTGATTGCTCATAGACATTTGAGGGGAGTGGGACATCCTTTTTTCTGATTCCAGGGAACCGCACCTGATCACTTTCTCCTCCCAACTTGGAAAGGTTCCTAACCTTTCATACAATTAGAAATCAGATTACCTAATGTTGTATTGTTTCCTTTTAATTTATTTATCTCATTTGATTGTTTTCAATGTATAAAAATCTGTCCATCTTCCCCCCACCCCACCCCGTACTCAGGAGCCAAGCCTAAAATGAGGAAGTCTAGTCCCTGTTTGTTGGGCAATTGCCTGATATTGCTTAATGAGTAGACATGCTCAAACTTTAGTTTCCTCAGTCATTTCATCTCTCATCTGCCAGAGACCCTGGGCTAGTCACTTAACTTCTCTGTCATTTTCCTCATATGTACCTACCTCAATTGATCCTACCTTGTGAGGATCAAAGATTATATTTGTAAAGTGCCTTGCAAACCTTTAAATGCTACATAAATGCTAGTTATTATTATTATTATTATTATGACTTATGAGGGACATGACAGATGTCTTCAAAAATTTGATGGACAATGAAACAAAGATTCTATCTCTGGCAATCTCACCCAATTACTGTAAGTAAAGCACTTTATAAAGAAAGCTTAATTAAAGCAGTATATAAATGTGAACTATGATTTTTTAAAAATTTGTTCAAACACTAAGTATTCTACCATATTAAGTACTTATTAGTTGACAATGTAAATAATTTACATCACAGAATTTTAATCTATCAATGAAGAAGCTCACTTGAGATTTAAAAAGCTCAAAAGACAAAACACAGCATTAGTCCCTACTCCAATAAAAGTTCCATTTTCCAAAATATGACTAGTTGGGATTACATTTTCCATCCTTTCAAATCAGCGAAAGAAATTAGGTAACTAGCTCCATACTTACTAAAGCCACAAATATCTCTATAGAACATTCTGCAGGCTGAATAAATTTTTTAATAGTGAAAAGTTTGCTTTTTAAAATTATACTTTAGTCCTACATTCTTTGAGAGCGAGGGAAAATTGACTTATGGTCTTAATTTAATTTGATGTCCTGGACTAAAGAAATAAGTGTAACTGCCCTCATGTTTACTTTTATGTTTAGTTTTGAAGAACAATCTGTTCTCGTTGGGGGGTGGGGGGTGTTGCTAGGATTTTACTTGAATAATATTTTTATGAATTATAAAGCCACATTAAATTTTTGGAACTCTCCTTTATAATGTTTAAGAAACTTCAATACTTCAAGGATCTGTGGTTTCATTGATGTGAGTACTCCCTCCACCAGCATAGATTATTCTACAACTAAATAAATGGTCTTTAATAGTTATGGCCAAAAAATTCATCACCTGCATCTAATCTGGTGATGAACATCCCCAAACTTAGCTAGGCTGCTTCTCAGATGATAGCTACACAGTCAATTGCCAAGCCTAAACACAAAGGCTTTCCTGCTTGGTAAAACCTGAAAGAGACTGTTTGCTCTAAACACAAACCATTCAAGAGCCTCGGGTTACATCCACATCACAATTAAGCAACCACATTGCAATATTACTATATAATAAGAAAACAGCTATTGTCACTGTCAATTTTATAACAAGGATATCATAGCTAGGTCAATGCTGTGTAAATGAAATGACAGATGTGTTGTTTGTTTTGAATAGGCTAATTACCATCTTCTTGCCTACATTCTGATTTTCAAGATGAATATACAATTCTCTAAAATACTGTGAACACAAAGTTATTACTTTGATATCAATTCCAAAGAGAAAACATCTTATTGAAAAAGAAAAATTGATCTTTTTTTGTAAAAGTTGATCATTTTAATAAATTCCTTTTGCTGAGCTGAACTTAGATAATTATAGGAAAAATAATAGATACAAAACAGAAATAAAAATATGAAATGATCTTTTCATCATAGTATAGAAGAATTCTGAGAGTATCTGAGAATTCACATACTGTGTGCATGCACACGCATACAGATATTGATGTGTATATGTGCTCCCAGCTCTCATATTAGCTAGGATTATAAAACAGGACACGGCAGCTAGGTGGTATAGTGGATAGAGTGCCTGGCCTAAAGTCAGGAAGACTCATCTTCATGAGTTCAAATCTGGCCTCTAACACTAGCTGTGTGACCCTGGGCAAGTCACTTAACCCTTTTGTCTCAGTTCCTCATCTGTAAAATGAGCTACAGGAGGAAATGACAAACCACTCCAGGATCTTTGTCAAGAAAACTCCAAATGGGATCATAAAGAGTCAGACATGACTGTAACAACTAAACAACAAAATAACACAGGGCCAGCTGACCTCTCTGAGTCTCTTCATTATTAAAATGAATTGGTTGGATTATAAAATGAGGTGCACAGGTGGTTTCTACGGTGCCTGTGAGTATGGACCTTCATTCCCAATATTCTACCTAACCTAAACTATGGGAAATGATGGTAAAGACCCGTTTCAAGAATTCAGAAGAAGGCCTAAAGGATTAAAGAACATGTAAGATGTACCCAAAAAAGAAATCTTTGTACTTGTATTTTCTTATGTTTGCTCATTTTTTCAGTTCCTCCCCTAGTGTCTGCTGATGAAGCCATCTCACTATATCTGCCAAACTTTTCTTGGTGCAGCAATAGCTAGAGTTATTGTCATACAAGATCCCTCATCTTAGAGCTAGGATGGGCATGGGGTTCTGCTAGCAGCCAAACAGAGCTCACAGGGCAGCTGGCAAGTTCAGGCCATAATAACTTCTGGGCCCTGCCTGCTTGGCTCTGGTCCAAAGTGGCAGATTTGGAGTCAGGTGAAAAGGGTCTCCAGATGCTCTTTCACCTCTGATACAGTTTCAGGTCGTACAAATACAGAACTCCTTTCCTGGGCTATACAGAGTGATGTCAGTGGTAATCTGGGGATTTCACAGCAGTACTTTTTTCTTCCCCGGCAATTACTTTACTAGAACTACTTTTCAACCATCCCCTTTCACCTTCTGGTGGGTCATCCCATACAACAAATAATATTTTTAAAGGAAAAAAAAAGAAAAGAGGTAAAAAAACCCAGCTAAACCAATTGATATATCAAAAAAGTTTGAAACCACATGCAGTGTATCACACTTGTGCACCTCCCACATCTGCAAAACAGTGGGAAAGGAATATCTTCGGACAGCTCTTCTTTGGAGCTTCTTTGTAATTCTGACCCATTCACATTAGATTTTTTGAGGTTGTTCTTTTTGTTGTAATTATTGTACTTGTCATACATACTGTCTTCTTCACTCTGCATCAGTTCAGGTAGATTTTTCCATGTCTCTATGTATTCATCATATTCATCATTTACCACTTATTAATACTATGTACTTTACAGTATTCCACTCATGTACTTAATCCTTTCCCCAATCGACGAGCATCTACTTTGTTTCCAATTCCTTACTATCACAGTGTTCCACAACACTGCAGTTAGTGTGCCTATCTCCGCACAATCTCTCCAACATTGACTATTCCCATCTTCTGTCATCTCTGCCAATTTACAGAGTGTGAGATGAAACCTCAGGACTGTTTTGATTTGCATTTCTATAATTATTAGTGATCTGGAGCATTTTTTCTTTTCTTTTTGACTAGGCAATGGAGTTAAGTGACTTGCTCAGGGTCACACAGCTAGTAAGTGTTATGTGTCTAAGGCCAGATTTGATCTCAGGTCCTCCTGAATCCAGGGCACCAGCTAGCTGCCCCTGGAGCATTTTTTCATATGGCTGTTAATACTTAGCATTTCATATTTTGAGAATTTTGTGTTCATATCCTTTGATCATTTATCTACTAGAGAACAGTGCACACTAAACACCTAAGGGGAGCTGTTCTATGACAATTGTTAATAAAGAACTATGACAAAGGTCTGGTGTCACAGCTGGAAAGATTAAAGATGCAAAAATTCACTAAATGATTAGTGAAAATCAACTTTCTAATACTACAAAATAACAAAAGGAAAGATGGATTCAATATAAAATTTCTGCTTTCTCTATGACTTTTCTGGTACGGCGGAAAAAGCACTGGCTTTGCAGTCAGAATACCTGGGTTCAAATTCTGCCTATTTTTATAATCTTGGAAATGTCACTTAACCTCTTTGCATCTCGTCTATAAAGTAGTTTTGACTTGGAGGTCTCCTCCAGTTCTAAGTCCATGATCCTATAATCATATGGATTTTGGTCGAGAGGAAATGTTACACAGCAGATAAGCTCTGGGTTTGGAGTCATGAAGACCTGGGTTGAAATCCTGTCTCAGACAACTAGCAGTGGGTTTAACTTAAGACAAGTCACTTAACTAAGTGCCTTAGTTTCCTCATCTTTAAAATAGGGATAATAGCACTTACTTCAAATAATTGTTTAAGACCAAATAAGATAATGTATGCAAAGTGTTTGGGTTGGGTTTTTTTTTTCATTTAGATTCAATTTTATTTTATTTCCCAATCCAAATTCAGACAATGTATGTAATACTTTGACCTGGTAGTCCCTATTTTCTGCAATGAGAGGGGAATTATGTTTCACTATCCATTCTGCAGGATTTTCATTATTTTTTTAGGCATTCTTATAAGTATCTTTATGACTATGATCAAACTACCAATTAATTTTAGTTTCACTTTGATGAAAAAGCACCTGAACGGACAGTCAGATTCTAAGGACTTAAGTGCCTTAAGCAGCAGTATGTTTTGAATCAACATAAGTCTTCAAAATGCATGTAGTAACCAACTACTTAATCAGCCATTTGGATCATGCAATGACATTTCAGGGCCCTTCTAAGATCATATAATTCTATGTGCCATACACATTTGGCACATAAAAATAACTAGAATCGTTAGCTTACTAAAGCTACTTTGAAAGATGCTACTTTTAAACTTACTTTAAGGCCGCTACAAGTTAAGGAAAAATGCAAAGCCTCAGGGATAACAGATACAGGGCTAGCAAATTGAGAATATATGTATCACTGACCTAATTACTCTGCAAAACTGAAGCCTATAACTGATACTGTAACAGACAAGAAAATTATATTCTATATGTCTATAAATCCATTCTAATAAAGCATCTACAGACCAATTCCCATTAGCTGCTTCTGACAGAGCCTTAAATTTGCCTATTGACCTTGGAACACTAATTCTTGTGAAGCAGATCAAATAAATATATAAACAAACAAATAAATAAAGGGGGCCATTATTCAAGAGCAGAGATGCTTAAAGGACAAATCAAGCTTACAGATCAGTTTTTAGCCTTTAAAAAGCTAATTAGCCTGTTAATCTAAAAACCATGCCTATGGCTAAAAATTCTATTAAAAGGATAAATCCTAATCTCTTTTCATCCTTCTGAATACCTTCTCATTATCAACACAATTGCCCTTGGTGTCACAAGATACATAGAATATGCTTTTCCTTATAAGCTCAAAGCTGAGCGCCTAGTATCACTGAAATAATTACTCAAGTTGAGGATTAGTTTAGAAATAGCATGTCCTTTTTGTACTTGTACTCACTTGACTCAATAGCAAATTACAGATGTCTGACTGTACATATATCTCCACCCTTTATTGCTCTCCTTGCACTGTATAGGTACAGATGTGAGAAACTGCCTCAAATTCAAACGGTTCTACATACTCTGTGGGTGACCCACTGTTACACAAAATTCTCAAAAATAATGTGTTTTACATGCAATTTGAAATAATTTAGGTCAAGAAACGAGTGCCTGTCACTTTCTCATATTAAAGACATTTTTGCTAATACAATATGATATTTGGGAGGGTTCAGTCTCCTGTTACAGCGTGCTTTAGTAGAATCAGAAATACCTAAAGATGATAAAAAAAAAACCCCACCTAACCTCCATTCATATTCTTTCTTTAAAAAATTGTTTGACAAGCAGCAACAGGTTAACTAGTTGTGCTGCTTATTTGCTAACCAATGAACTACAAATAATGAGGCAGGAACTGCAAAAATTATAGCTAATTTCTCAGTATGGCTAGGTATTTTCCAGGTATGTTACATACCAGGCAGCAGAGTTTCCAAAAAAACATTTTTTTTAAAGTAAAAAAAATGCAAGGAAAGATTTGACATAGTCCTTATTGTTCAATGAAAATATAAGCTATATCCACATATACAAGTTGTCACTGAAAATACAAATAGCTGGCAGTGTAGGAACTGCCTCCACCAAAGCAGCAGATGATCAAACGGTAACTTAGTAAAGATGTTCTAGAGAGTGGCACGAGTTACAAACAGGTTAAGGGACTTGCCAAGAGTCACAAAACTGTCTCTCTGAAAAATTATTCTGATTTTAGACTTTGAAAGTTTATATCAAATAACAGAAATCAAACCTTGATTATACTAGCTGCGGTATACCAACTCTTCCCAACTTGAACCAACACATTAGAATATGAATTATTACAAATCCCATTATCGAAGACTACAGCATTCAGGGACTAAGGAGGCAGTATTGTATAACAGAAAGGACACTGTACTGGGAGCCGTGAGACCTGGGTTCAAATTCAGACCCTATTACAAGTTAATCAGTAAATCAATTAGTATTTATTAAGAGTCTACTATATGTGGGCAGGTAGGTGGCACAGTGGATAGAGCACGGGCCCTGAATTCAGAAGGGCCTGAGTTCATATCTGACCTCAGACCAAACACTTGACATTTACTAGCTGTGTGGCCCTGGGCAAGTCACTTAACCCCAACTGCCTAAAAAAGAAAAGAAAAGAGTCTACTATATGCCAGGCACTGTGCTAAGAGCTGGGGATACAAAGACAGGTAAAAGACAGTCCCTGCCCTTGAGGAGCTCACAATCTAAAGGAGAAGACAACACACAAACATACATACAAATAAATTACATATAGGACAAGTGGGAAATAAACCAGAGAGGGAAAGCACAGGAATTAAAAGGTTGTGAAAAGCCTCCTGTGGAAGGTGGAATGTTAGCTGGGACTTGAAGGAAGCCAGAAGGAAGAGATGAGACCAGGTATGGGGTCAACCAGAGAAAATGGTCAGAGCTGAGAAATGGGAGTATCTTGTTCTAGGAAGAGAAAGAAGGCCAGTATCATTGGATCAAAGTGGGGTGGGAGGTGGGAATAGGTGTAAGTGGGGGTGCTAGGTTGTGAAGGGCCTTGATTCTGTATTTGATCTTGGATGTGATAGGGAGCCACTAAGTTAAGTGGGGTGTGGATGACATAGTTGGATTTTTCCTTTAGGAAAATCACTTTGGTGGCTGACTAGAAAACGGATTGGGGGTGGTGGTGGGAGAACCAGACTTGTAGCAAACAGACCAACCAGCAGGCTATTGCAATAATCCAAGTGTGAGGAGATGAGGACTTAAAATAGGGTAGTGGCACTATTAGAAGAGAAAAGGGAGTGTATTTGAGAGATGTTGCAAAGGTGAAGTCTACAGACCTTGGCAAAAGGCTGAATATAAGAGAGGTGAGAGGTATTGAAGAACCAAGGATGACGCCTAGGTTATGAGCCTGGAGGACTGGAAGGATAATGGTGCCCTCAACAGTAATAGGGAAGTTTGGAAGGGGGAAGCATTTAGGAAAAAGATACTAAGTTCAGTTTTAGATATGTCAATAAACAGTTATTGAATAATCATGACAGATTAGAACATTGAGCCAAATTTATTAAGATGAAATTTAAAAAGGATAAATGTGAAGTCTTAGACTTGGGTCAAAACAAATTAGCTTCACAAGTACAAGGTGGGGATACATGTGGCAACTAGCAAGCAGATCCTGTGGAAAAGATCTGGGGTTTTTAGGGTACTACAAGATCAACAGGGGTCAAAAAGTGTTGTGGCAGCTAAAAAGTAAATGTTACCTTGACTCTATTCAGAAAGGCACACCTTCCAGGAATAAAGAGGTGACTATCACACCTTCCTTTACTTTGGTCAGAATATATCTGGAATATTTTTAGAAGGACAATGGTTAGCTGAAGAGTAACCAAGCGAAGAATGCTTAGGGTGGCAAAGGAGCCTCAACATCATAGCATATAAAGGTACATGGAAGGACTGGGGAACTTTACTCGGGGGGATTGGGTGCTCTGAGGAAAATGCTGGATTTGGAAGAAAATTCCAGAGCTGGATAAGCTCTGTTACTTTCTGCACACGAGACCTTAGGGATGTCAATTTACCTTTCTGGGCTTCAATTTCCTCGTCTAAGAAACTAGGAACTTGGGGGTAGATGAACTCTGAGGTCACATCCAGCCCCTATCTATGATCCTATGATATGAAAACTAAAAAAAGTAATTAAAGGGCTTTCATATGGAAAACATAATAAACTTGTTCTGCTTGCCCCAGAAAGAAGAACTGGCAGAAAGAAATAGAAGTTGAAAACTGAAACTTGATGCAAACAAACAAACCTCCTAAAAGAGCTATCCAAAAGTGAAATGAACTGCCCAGGAACATGGTGGGCACTCTCTTATTAGAGGTCTTCAAGTCAACAATAGTAAATAACTATTTTTTGCATATGTTTTGCATTTGCTGTAGAAGGTATTCTAGTTCAGGCACAGAGCAGATTAAATGGTGTCTGAGGTCCCTTCCAACTATGACATTCTGTGGTTCAAAGTGAGGAAAGTTCAGCAGCACTGAAAATCCACCACAATAATACTTCTACCAAGACTTTGAAAGATTTCCAATTCCAGAATAAAATTTAAATTCACACACAAAAAGAGAACTTTCCTTTCATTACATATAAACTTCCTAAAATCTTTATGTCAATGTATATCTTGTGCAAAATTTTGTGCCTAGTAATATTAGTGATTCTCATATCAACATATGCACCACTAGAGGCCACCATACTTCATTAAACATGTTGATAAGTTTTTGGTCATTAAAAAAGGTATCCATTTTTAGCAAGTAAAAGCAGGAGGTAACTATATTCCTTAATGGTTCAAGTCCCATAAAAGTCCTTAAAATATAGTGCTACTATCCTAGGCAAATAATGATTTGAATATATTACATTCACATAATAACTGTGATGCCCTAGTTCAATGACTGGATTGAATGAGAGACTATTAAAGATTTTATAGGTACTCAATATATAATACTCCTGTGAACAGACTACACAACCTAATATCTTTATGGAATCTTAATTGTTCTGTAATTAGCAACAGAAAAACTTAGCCTCCACAAACAGCACATTTTCAGAAAACAGTTTCCATGTATTCAAAAAATCGAGTTATAAGGGACAGCTAGGTGGCGCAGTGAATAGAGCTCTGGTCTTGGAGTCAGGAGGACCTGAGTTCAAATACAGCCTCAGACACATAACATTCACTAGCTGTGTGACCTTGGGCAAGTCACTTAACCCTGATTGCCTCACCAAAAAGGAAAAAAAAATCAAGTTATAGCCTTGAATTGTAGACTACTAAGTCATATTTGTCTCAGCCTAGGAACAATGGTAGTTAACATGCTAACAAAAATTTTTTTATGAAATCACAGCCATTTTAATCCTTAGGGAAAAAACATTTCCGGGAGAAAGGGTTTAAGATTTCTTATTTTTCAATGTATTTATTTGTTATTATTACTGTTGTTAAGAAATATGGTAAGGGGCAGCTAGGTGGCTAGAGCTCTGGCCTTGGAATCAGGAGGACCTGAGTTCAAATCCAGCCTCAGACACTTGACACTTACTAGCTGTGTGACCCCGAGCAAGTTACTTAACCCCAACTGCCTCACCAAAAAAAAAAAAAGAATTATGGTAAGTAGGAACTAGATTTATACTAAAACTACAATATTAAAAGGGCAACTACTGTGAAATTCAAACCCAAAATTCTACTTTAAGAAGAAAAGGGTAGAATCAGAAAAGACAGAGATGTAATAACTGGAAAAACTTTGATTATAAATCAAAATGTAATTAGAATCCTCCCAATTTCCCATTGGTAGGGGCAGTTGTGGTGTATTATGATGGGGAGACTAAGTCAGAAAACCTAGGTTCATACCTTTGTCATTTCTTACATTATCTCGGACAAGTTATTCAAATGCTCTGTGTCTTTATGCTCACGAGGAACATAAATGCACGTCCCTACATATAGTGTCTCTACAACTTACCTCAGAATGGTTATGATGAACAAATGAGATACTATATTAAATAGCTCTGTAAACCATAAAACATTATATAAATTGTTACTACTATTTGTTCTCCTAGTATTCTATGCCAGTATTTCCTATACTGTAGATAAAGAGTCCAAGGTGGTGGCATCTCTACCTCAGAGTTATTTAAAGACCACAACACTCCCCTACGCAAATGTCAGTAGTTCCCTATCAACTCTAGGGTCAAATACAAACTCCTCTGTTTAGCATTTTAAGCCCTTTACTACCTAACCCCAACCTACCTTTTCAGGTTTAGATTGACTTACATTATTCCTCTTCATGATCCAATCCATGGCCTTCATACTGTTCCTCAAACACACCATTTCCTCACTTATCTCAGAGACTCTGAGCAGGCTGGTCCCTTTGCCAATGCACTTCCTCCTCACTACCACCTTCTACCCAAAGCCTTTCTTGAGCCCCTCAACTGTTAGTGCTCTCCTTCCAAAACTACCTTGCATTTATTTGTATGTACTTAAATGTATACATGCTGTCTCTTTTATCATTGTGTCCCCAATACCTTATATCTAGTACATATTTTTTTAAATTACAGTTAAAAGACATCTCCAAAAGTCTCATGATGGAATACGCTATCCACATCCAAAGAAAGAACTATGGAGTTTGAATGCACATCAAAGCATGCTATTTGCTCTTTTTTTCCTTCTGTTTTGTTTTGTTTCCTCTTTCTTGTGGTTCCTTCTACTGGTTCTAATCCTTCCTTACGACATGACTATTGTGAAAACATGTTTAACAGGAATGTATATGTATAGCTTATATCAGATTGCTTGCCTTAGGAAGGGAGACAGAAGGGGAGGGGGAGAAAAATTTAAAACTCAAAAGCTTATGGAAGTGATTGCTGATAAATCAAAATAAATTAATTAAAAAATGAAAAAAAACTGTAGTTGATTTATCTAATTAGTTTCTCACTGTCTCATGCAACTATCTCTGACTAATCCATAGAAGAGCTGATCTGAATTAATGGAAGGAGTTCCCATACTGGAAGTTCCCCACACTGATGAATTTACTGATCTGGATCCAAAAAAGAAAAATATCAGAAGAAATCCCTGAGAATTAAAATGGCAATTCTTTACTCTGTATTTTACTTCTGTCAGTCCTGACCAAAATGCCTTTAACTCCTCTGAACTGTGTTGTTTCATTACCCTGGGATCAAAGCCTCAGAATTACCTACCACTGAATCTCCAAAGTCAACATCTCATAAATAAAATTTCATATGCTTTTGTCACACTGTAGGTAAAACAATTCGCTGAAATAAATTTGTGACCAAGTTAGCAAACTCTTCTGATATCTGCCTAAAGAAGCAATGTAGCTGTACTACCAATATGAGGGATAGTTAGTTATCCAAGTATGTGTTATCCTTCTCCTAGACAATCAGCTTAAAAAAGAGCAAGGGATGTATGTTATTTACATTTTGGAGTGCTCCCAGTATTTAGCCTAGTTCTCTCTCCCCAGTGGGTACTAGGTAAATGTTTGCCAAGTCGTATTCTCTAAATTTAAAGGACAATTCTATTTCCCTTACACTTAAATGTGCACAAATAGTCCATTGTGATTTTCATAATAATAATAATAGCTAACATTTATGTAGCACTTTAAGGTTTGTAAATAACTTTACATGAATTATCTCATTTGGTCCTTACAACAAACCCAGTGAATTCTGTGTTATTATTAACCCCATTTTACAGATGAGGAAATTGACGCTGAGAGTTTAAGTTACTCAGGGTAAACAACAACACAATAAATATTTAATAAGAGCTTACTATGTGCCAGGCACTGTCCCAGGCCATGGGGATACAACAAAGGGCAAAAACAGTTCCTACTATCAGGGACCTCATATACTAATTGGGTAGACAACATGCAAACTACTACATACATGCAAGATATAGATGGGGTAAACTGGAGGTACCTCAGAGGAAAGGCATGAGCATTGGAAGGGACTGGGACAGGTTTCTTACAGTAGGTCAGATTTCAGCTCAGTCTTGAAGGAAGTCAGGGAAGCTAGAGCACACAGAGACCAGGAGGGAAAGCATTCTAACAGGGAGATAGCCAAAGAAAAGGCAGAGTTCAGAGACAGAGGAGATGGCTGGTTCTACAGAGCAAGCAGGGATCTTTGGCAGGACATAAACTTAGGTCTTCCTGACAGCAAATCCAGCACACTCCTAGCAGACACTCACAATTTTACATATAGCTATGAAATTTTAATAGGATATTGACTTGAGAAAAGATAAAATACAGACTTTTTCTTTATACCATTTTTCTAGCTATTCTGCATGTATTTTTAGTGAACCATTAAAATATGTGAATGTAAATTGTAAGAAGATTATGAAGATATAAATATTATAAATGATATTATTCATAGCTAAAATCACTCCACACTGATAGTAGCTGAGAATGCTTATTTTGGCTCATCTTCTAAGCATATGAAAATTGGAAGGCCCACAAAGACCATGTTGTGAAGCAAAAGAAGTGTGATTTTCCAGCTGTTTCTCTGACCGTAAACACACTTTAAGAAAACAATTTTAAGTTATCAGAAGCCAGTTGTTTTTAACATTTAATGAGTATCCAAGTGTTGTATATTCACATGACATACACATCCCTTGTCTTCCAAAAGGGGTTATATCTTAACAATGGGACACTCCACATATTAGCAATAATGCACAAATATCAGAGAAATGCCAAAGAAACTAGGTGCAAATTTCACTTGTCCAGCAAGGGCACCCACTCAGGGCCTGACACTGTACTAACTGCTAGAAGACATGTGAAATATAATATATAGAATCTGGCCTCAAGGAAGATCCCAAGATACATACATAGAAAAGTCAAATTATAAGACAGTACAGAAGTGAGTTTTCAAATAAATGTCATCCTAGTGCAGCAAAGGAAGACATAAATCAAGATTACAATAAGCATCACAAGTAGTTTGAGACTGTCACTGTCCCTCCTCTCTCTGTAAAGGCAGCAAGGTAGTCATGTGGATACTGCCTGGGGTCAGAAAGACCTGAGTTCAAACACTCAGACATTTCCTACCTGTGTGACCCTGGGCAAATCGCTTAGCCTCAGTCTACCTCAGAGTTCTCAAATGTAAAATGAGGCTAAAAATTGCACCTACCTCTCAGAATCGTTTTGAGGACCAAATGAGAGCATATTTGTCAAGCACTTAGCACAGAGCCTGGCACAAAGCAGGTGCTTAATAAATGCTTGTTTCCTTCCTTCCTCTTTCATTCTCTATATTCTCTATTTTAATAGGGATCTCATCAGCAACCAAAGAGTTAATTAGCATTTCTACACTGATGACTCCAAAATCAATATAACCAGCCCTAATCTCTCTCCTGCACATTAGTTCAAAATCACCAACTGACCCCTAGATATCTAAGTACTGCATCCACATCTCAAATTCAACTTGTCCAAACCAGAACTCATCTTTTCCCCTAATTTTACCACCACCACCACCATCCCCCTGCCCTTCCAAACATCATATTTCTGTTGAAGATACTCTCAGTCATCTAGATGCATAATGTATGGGCCAGGTTTGACCTTTTCATCAACTTCCACATCCACTCTGTTATCAAATCTCAAGGATTCTACTTTCACACATTTCTCCTACATGTCCTCTTCTTTACACTCACACTGACAACACCCTAGTTCAGGTCTTCTTGACGCCTCATCTGTGAACTTTTTAAATAGTTCATTAGTCTCCCTGCTTTCAAGTCTCTTCCCAATTCAATGCTCCGTCCACATAATTGTTAAAATGCTTATTCTAAGGCACAGGTATGATCATGTCACTCTTTGCCTCTAAGAGAAAATATAAACTGGCATTTAAGGTCCTATACAATCTACCTTTCCAGCCTTATCTCAAAGGCAGATCACCTACCGAACATCTCAAGCTAGATATCACATAGACATCTTAGGCTCAACATGTCCTAATGAGATATCACTGTCTTTCCCCCAAAATTATCCCCTCTCCTCCTCACCTTCCTGCTACTGCCAAGGCACTATCCTCCTGGTTATCCAGTGTTATCCTAGACTCCTCATTCTCACTCACCCCACCCACCCAGTCTATTGCTGAATCTTGTCATTTCCACCTTCACAACATTCCTCCTACATATATCCATTATCCACAGCCCCCGCTCTGGTGCAGGCCCTTATCACCTCACATGCAGACACTGGTCGGTCTCTCCACCTCAAGTCTCTTGCCATTCCAGTCCATTCTCCACTCAGCTGCCGCCAAAGGGATCTACCTAGAATACAAGTCTGACCACACATCCCCCTATTAAACTGCAGTCACTCTCTATGATCAAATATAAGATCTGTTTTCAGCATTGAAAGCCCTTCACAACCTGGACCCTTCCTACCCTTCCTATTTTCTTCTATTTTACACTCCTCTGCTGATCCTGCACTGCTCCTTGCACAGAACACTCCATCTTCCAAGTCTGTCCCTTTTCACTGGCTCTGCTCTGTTCCCCATACCTGAAATGCTCCCCCTCCTCACTTTCACCTACTGGCTCTTCCTTCAAGCCTCAACTCAAACCCTACCTTCTGCAGGAGGCTTTTCCCAGTCCTCTTAATACCAGTACCTTCCCTCTGACATTACCTTCTATTTACTCTGTACATAACTTGTATGTACATAGTTATTTGTATGTTGTCTTCCCCATTGCAATGTAAGCTCCTTAAGGGCAGGGATTGTTTTTGCCCTTGTCTGAACTACCAGTACTTAGCACAATGCCTGGCACAAAGTAAATGCTTAACGCTATAATGGTGACTACAATGACCTTCAATTGTTTCCCTTCACAAAGTCTACATTCCATCCAAACTGAACTAGCTGGGACCCAAGCTCCACACCCAATGTCCACCAGTACATCACCAGTACATCAGCTCGAACCATTCCTCTCTGCCTGGAAATGTATTTCCTGCCTAAGAGCCACCTTGTAGAATCTTTATCTTCCTTCTAAGTCTCAGTTCCATGAAGACTGGCCCAATTTCCCCAGATGCTAATGTTCACTTCCCCACATTCAAATGCCTTGTCTTAGGTCCCATCTATTTACATAGTCTATCACCCTCCTCAGCAGAATGCACAAGGACTATTTAATTTTTGTCCTTATATCTCAAGTGCCCTGAACACAGCAGGCACTTAATAAATGTTTGCTGAACTGAACTGTAAATTGTATTAATTTTAATAAGAATAAATAAAGTTTTACATCTGGATTCCAAAAATTTGCTTTTTATGTACAAAATGGAGATGATGTGGTTAAAGAGCAGCTCATTTGGAAAAGATAGGGGGTAGGGAGTGAACCATGAGTTCACTATGGGTCAAGAATGTGATATGGCAGCCAAAAAAAAGTTAGTGAACTCTTACACTGAATTAAGAGAGACCTAGTGTCTAGAACTAGAGGGGTGATAGTCCGATTGTTCTCTGCCTTTGTCAGAGTAATTTCTGGGTGCCATATTTAAGGAAGGACACTGATAAGTTAGAAAGTAACCAGAACCAGGTTATAAAGGAAACCAGAGGCCTCATGATTATGTCATGCTAGGAATGCTTTAAAGAACTACAGCCAGAAAAAGAGAAGATGTAGAGGAGACGCAACAGCTATCTCCAAAGCTTTTTAAGAACTAACACAAGAATAGAATTCGATTTGTTCTACTTGGCCCATGAGGACAGAACTAGGAGCACTGAATGAAAGAGGAAGACCAAAGTTTGGCATGAGGACAAGCACCCTAACAAGAACTATCTAAAGGTGAATTTGCTGCTTCATAAGGTCTGGAAGTTCAGATTACTGGAGGTCTTCAAGCAGAGATAGGAAGACTATTTCTTTGGGATGTCGCAGAAAGAATCCATAATCAGATATGTTTTGGACTTGTCTCCAAAGTGTCTGTTGACTTTGTGAGTACAAATCATCAGAAGTAATGTGGTGGTGGTCAGAAAGGGAGAATACAGACGTCTGAGATCACAGAAACTCGGTGTCGGAAGAGACCTCATAGGTCATCTAAGTCCAACACATACAGGATGGAATATGGTGCAACAGAAAGGGCACTTACTGTATCTGGTGTCAGAAGACCTGAGTCTGCATCTTAAATCTACCACATATAACCTGTGGAGTCTTGGCTGAGTATTTTAATCTCCTTGTGTATCTTACACACCTGTTGGTGTATATGTTGTGTAGGTCAGAATGGGGGCAGCATCATAATAAGCTCTGGGGGAGCAAGGACTATTTTTTCTTTGTCTTTGGATCCCCAGCACTTAGCACAATGCCTGGCACTTAACAGTGAGCACTTAAGAAATGTCTCTGTTGACTGACTTTAAGATTGCTTCCAGCTCTAAATCCTTAATGGTATGAGCACATTTACTTTCCCTCAGTAACACCTCAATAAGCAGTTGTCCTGCCTCTATTTGAAAACCTCCAACAAACAGACATTTATCACCTCCTAAAACTGCCTTCTCCACTTTGAGGACAGCTCTGTTAGGAAACTTCTCCTCATAACAAATTTAAATTTGTCCCCTTGCAACTTCCATTCATGGCCCCTACTTTTGACCTTGGGGTCAAACACAGAACCCACTTCCCCCATGAAGCCTTTTATGGTTCCCTTATGTTTTATTTTGCTCTTTCTCTCCTCCAAGACTCCTTGAGCACCTTATCTGGTTTTCTCCTACAGCCCTGCCACACGCTACTTTCTGTCATACTTATCAGTATACATACCATATATTCTTACATTTCCACCAAGATCAAAACATATGTCTCTTTAATGACAAGGATAGACCATATCTTTTTTTTCAATTTTTGTATTACCAGTATAGAACACTTACACATAGTAGATATTTCGTAAATGCCCATGACTTGAAGTGGAACAAGCTAATCTCTCTTTTACCTGAAACCGAATTCAAACATGATGAGGCCCATAGTGTGGCTGAGTAGAGGAGAGTTTAATGAGTTTCAGTGACTATGGGTAAAAATTAGGATGTACAAAGGATATAACCTTTAAGGCTGATGTCCAGAAGGGCAAATCTGTCCTAGATCACATGCTTCTTGGATCACAGATCTGATCCAGAATGGCGATACCTACGCTCCTAGATCCCTATGTTTTTAACAGAGACTACACAAAGCCTAGCATAGCATCATATGTATATAGGTTCTTAATCAATTCTTTGTTGATCACAATAATGAAACATCATAATTTAGGAATTGTTATCATTAGATAACTGTTAGAAATGATAGCAAATCTTTTTTCTTGAAGACATGTTTGACTCAAAGGACTGTCAAAAGGGAGCATATCTTGAGAGCCATTAGGAAGATTTGGGGTCAAGTTCTGCCACTGAGACATACTGACTGTGTGACTGTCAAGACAAGTCAAGACAAGGGCAAGACAACTAATCTCAGAGTGCCCCCAAACAACTGTGTGCAAAGCATGGAGCAGTCTGCATTGTTAAAGAAAGGTCCTCCTCAGAGTTCTCTCTACAAATGAAATCACAGTCCCAGAAAAAAAAAATCACCTGCTCAGAGAGTCTTATATTAATATGACTGAAAACTATTCCCTACATCACAACATTACTCAAGGAAAATGTCTATAGTAGAGTAAGATTTAAGTCAACAACTCTACAATTTTTTTCATCAGAAAATTACTTTGAGTGATTAAAACTACCTACCACTCACAGCACTAACCCAAAATAACAATGAGAAGAAAAGCATTATGTCTAACAAGATATCAATGAAAGGCATCAAAAATAAATGACTGACTCAGTTTAAAAGCAAAATTAATACATGCCATCATCTATAAGACTCGACACAGACCAACTGAGAGACCAGTACAATTGAAGAGCGACTGTTGTAGATATAATTACATATAATTCAGCTTTCAGTATGGAAAAAATCCTGAGCAATGCTTGAGAAAATTCATCTGTAATTTATCTGTAGCTTTCTATCATGAAATAAACATAATCAACTATAGTCAAGACTCAAAGCAGTCTGAGAACTCATACAAGAGAAGCTGATGAAATGAAATGAGCCCATGATGAAAAAGGAACAAAATCGTACCGCACGTATGTATGTGTACATTTGAGAATGACTTTCACCTTAGAATTCTACCACAATATGTCTTTCCTACCTGTAGGCTATCCATGAAATCACAGGATAATACAACAAAGAAACCACCTAATTTAGCCCCTTCCTTTTACAACAAATGACTAGACTGAGGTCCAGAGAGAAGAGGTGACTTCCAAGGTCAAACACACAGTGAATGTTAGAGATGAAATTTGAACCCAAATCCTCAGACTCTGGGGTCAGTGCTGTCCACTGTACCAGGGGCTACTGCCACTTAACTTTTTGAAGTTTTTCCCCCAAAGCTATCTAGTAATGAGAGGCAGCACAACGTATTGGGGGTGGGGGGGAGGAGAAAATAAAAACTAAACCAAAAAACTTGGGTCCCAGATCTGACACTCCATATTTATTATCGAAGGCAAGTTACTTAACTTTCATAAGCCTCAGGTAACAACTAGAAGTAAAAGGAGGGTACAACTTAACCTTATCCTGTCTCAAAAAGATTGCTGTGAAAAAATCACTTTGTAAACTGCTATGCACTAAAGCAGTATGATTTATCATTATTGTCTTCAACAAAAATATAATGCAAACAATTCTTTTGTATGTATCCATCATATACTATATTAGTTGTTGGAATACTAGTATCAAAAAAGGTAGATCATAACAATTAAGAAATATGTCAAGAATTTTAGATATCTAACGTTACTTCACTTGTAAAAACAATTCTCAAAATCTGACAATGTCTAACAACTAGTCAATTTATCTAAGAACCAACAATAGAGCAACTCTGAGGTACTACCTCACACCTATCAAATTAGCTAATATGACAGAAAAGGAAAATATAAATGTTGGAGAAAATGTGGAAAAATTGGAACACTAATGCATTTTTGGTGGAGTTGTGAACTGATCCAACCGTTCTGAAGAGCAATTTGGAACTACACCCAAAGGGCTGTAAAACTGTGCATACCCTTTGATCCAGCAATACCATTACTAGGTCTATATCCCAAAGAGATCATTAAATGGGGAAAAGGACCCACATGTACAAAAATATCTGTAGCAGCTCTTTTTATGGTGGCCAAGAATTGGAAATTGCCTATCAATTAGGCAACTGTGTAATGTAATAGAATGTAATAGAATACTATTGTGCCATAAGAAATGATGAGCAGGCAGATTTTTTTTTTAAATTTTATTAATTTATTTTGACTTATCAACAATCACTTCCATACACTTTTGAGTTGAAAATTTTTCTCCCCCTTCCTCCCCTCCACCCTCCCCAAGATGGCTCACAATCTGATATAGGCTTTACATTTACATACCCATTAAACATATTTTCACATTAGTGAAGTTGTAAGTAAAAATTAAAACCAATAGGAGGAACCATCAGAAAGATGAAACAAAACTCCACAGAAGGTAAAAATAAAGTGATAGCGATTCGACTTCCATAGTTCTTTCTTTGGATGTAGACAGCATTTTCCATCCCGAGGCCTCTGGATATGTCTTAGATCCTTTAATGCTGAGAAGGGTTCAGTTTAACAATATCAGTCATTGCATAATGTGGCTGTTATTGTGTACAAAGTCCTCTTGGTTCTGCTCACTTCACTCAGCATCAGACCATATAAGTCTTTCCAGGTTCTTCTGAAGTCAGCCTGTTCATCATTTCTTACAGCACAATAGTATTCCATTACATTCATATACCACAACTTGCTTAGCCATTCCCCAATTGATGGGCATCCTCTCAATTTCCAATTCTTTGCCACCACAAAAAGAGCTTAAGCAGGCAGATTTCAAAAAAACCTGGAAAGACCTGCATGAACTGATGCTGAGTGAAGTGAAAAGCACCAGAAGAACATTGTATAAAGTAACAGCAACACTGCAAGGATCACCTATGATTGACTTATCTTTTTCTCAGCAATACAATGATCCAAGTCAATTCTAAAAGACTCATGGTAGAAAATGCTATCTACATCCTGAGAAAGAACTATGGAGTCTGAATGCAAAACAAAGCACAGTATTTTCCCTTTTTTTTTCTTTCTCATGGTTTTTCCCTTTTGTTCTGATCCTTCTTTCACAGCATGGCTAATGTGAAAATATTATTAATGTCATTGTACACGTATAACCTATATCAGATTGCTTGCTGTCTTGGGGAGGGAGAGAAGGAGAAAAATCTGGAGCTCAAAATCTTATAAAAGTGAATGGTGAAAACTATCTTTTACATTTAATTGGAAAAATAAAATAAAATACTATTAAGTGGAGAAAAAAGAAAGAACCAACAACAGATTGGGGTCTCAGAAGTAATTCAAAGAATTTCCTGCCCCAAATCTCATGCTTGACAGAACAGAGCATCTAACGTGTTCATCTGGGAATTTAAAATGCTAACTCATGCAATTCATAATCTTTTAAAAAAAATTTTAAAGGCTAATCAAAATCTGATTTTCAGTGTTAGTAACCCACATCTTATTGCAACATAATACACTACAAATGTAAAGGGAATTTCCTGCTCTCTATCTCACTGTTCACAAAGGTTGTAAATCATTGTAATGATTTAAGAGACTCTCAGAATTTAGCCACACTTCAGTATTTACTTAAAATGAAAAAGCAGGGACTTGCTCAAAATTATCACACAAAATGAGGGAAGTCTATGCTTAATAAAGGTACTTTCTCTTTTTAAAGAAATAATCAAGTAGTTGTAGGAACAAAAAATAATTGGATGATACTTTGGTGGTCACCTAGTCTAATCTTGCAGCCAATGAAGTAATTCCTTCATCAAACCACAGGAGAAGGAACCCTAGACAGTCGCCTATCCAACTTCATTTTATAAATGAGAAAACTCAGGCCTAGCGAGGTAAAGTGATTTGTCTGAAGTGTACAAATGACAACTGGGATCTGTGACACCCCGGGAGAAAAGTCAGAGTAGAGGAACTTTGCTACTTTTAGAGCATTCCATTGCATTTTTGGACAGCTCTAACTGTTAGAAATGTCTTCCCTATACTGAACTGAAAGAGGCAGCATGGCCGAGTGGCTATGGCAATGAACCTAGAATAAGGAAGACTTGGGTTCTCAGCTGTGTGATCTTGGGCAAGTCACTTACCCTTTCTAGGGATCAGTTCCCTTACCTGTAAAATGGAGGGACTGGACTTCATGGCCTCTAAGGTTCCTTTCAGCTCTAAATCTGTGATCCTAGGAAACTGGTCTCTCTGCCACCCATTAACAAACCGAAATATTTAAATTCAATTCACAAACATGTATTAATCTTACTCCCACTCACTGAAGTAAGCAATAAGAAGCCTAACCTCCTATCTACATAGAATCACAGATTTAGAGATAGAAAGGACATTGGAGATCATCTCATCCAAACTCTTCAATTTTACAGATGAAGAAACCAATCAATGAAAAAGTATTTGTTAAATCGTTACTCGTTCCAGACACTACTGTAGTCCATGGAAATACAAATAACGGCAAAAATAGTCCCTCCCTTAAAAGAAATCATATTGTAATGGGGGGACACATGAAAATAACCATGTATATACAAGACCTACATAAATAGATGAGAAGTTATTTCAGAAGGAAAACACCAACAGCTGAGGGCCTGACCAGAAAAGTCTTGCAGAAGATGAGACTTAAATGAAACCAGGAAAATCACAAGGTGGGGGTGACGAAGGAGTGCATTTCAGGCAAGAGATACAGCCTGTGCAAACACCCAGAGATGGGAGATGGAACGTTGTATCCAAAGAACAGCAAGTAGGACACTGTAGCTGGAATGCTTGGAGAAGGGTAATAGTAAGAAGATGGGAAAGAAAGGAAGGGCTGAGGTTATAGAGAGCTTTAAATGCCAAATAGAAGACTTTATATTAGATGCTGGAGGTCATGGGGAGCCACTGGAGTGTACTAAGCAAGGCGACTTTGGCAGCTGAGCAGAAGATGGATTGGAGCAGTGACAGACTTGAGGCAGGAAGGCCAAGTTGAAGGTTATTGTTATAATCCAGATGGGAGGGAATGAGGGCATGAACTAGAGTGATAGATGTGTAAGTGGAGAGGAGACAGGAGATGCATTCATGGTACAAGCAACAAGATTTGGCAACAGATTAGACCTGTGGCCTAAGAGGGAGGAGTTAGGGATGACCCTAAGATTGTAAACCTAGGTAATTCCCATATGCAAATTTGACAAGTGTGCTTTTGTACTTTCACCCAAGTCATTGATGAAAATACTGAGCTACAAAGGGCCAAGAATAGAACCTTGACACAGAGGTCTTTCACCAAGATGATACTGATTCATTAATGATCAACTTTGAGTCTGATCATTCAGCTGCTTCCAAATTCCATTCAGCCGCTTCCAAATTCCATTCAGCCATACTACTATGACCTAGGCAGTACAGGCATCTTAACATTTATCCTCTCTGTCTACCTCATACTACCTGGTGCAACAATTCTCAAGACCTCTAGGGATCCTCCCTCTCCACCCAATAGACTTGGATATTTGCCCTGGGGCACAGCTGTTTAAATTTCTAATTGAAAGGCAAGTCAAACATAACCTCAACTCTCCTAGCTGGCCTCAATTTAAGATTCATCCCATCAGGGACACTAGAGTCTAGCCAGTAGAGAATGCCACTCACTCTCCCCTACCTCCACCTCTCAACTTCATTACTATAGGGGAAAAAAGCATGACAATCCTTCTGAGTTTATGACTGCCTAAATTAAAGCTGCCATCCCCAGGTATCACTATGTAGTTCCTTATGCCCCTTCATGTCAACCCAATCCAACTCTATCCACCTTTTCCACTGTTCTGTGTTTGTTTCTTTAACACACTGACCTTTGTATTAGACCTCTTCTTCTCACGTTCCTTTAATATCCTTGTAGTCTCAGAAACCTGGCTTTTCTCTGAAGATACTGCTTCCTGACCACCCTCTCCAGTACTAGAGCCTTAATTTCTGCATCTGTAAAATGGGGATAATAATACTTTACACTCCCTATATCACACAATTTTAGGGAGAAAGAGTTTTGCAAGCACTGAAGCTCTATAGAAATATTAACTATCATAATTTGGTGTCACATTCTACCAAACTATAAGTTCCATGAGGACAAGAATTCTGTCTTATCCAGACTTCATAGTTCCCTTGGCATCTAGCTTTACATGTACACAGGAGACACAGAATCTCTGACCAACTGGATTATAAAATTTCAAATATATAAAATTAATGTGTGATATTTTAATATAATAGAACTGGTAGTGATGGAAAACAGCAGGCCCTCTTGGTCTGCTCTGGCTAAAGTGTACGCCATGGAGTTCTAGCTTCATGGAACACTGACTGAGTAGCCAAGGTGCTCAGTATATTGTGGTCAATAGTCCAGGAGAGGCCTGCTATCTATCCTCTCATTCATTAGTCTTTATCACCTCCCTTCCCCCCTCTCCCTACTACACTAAGAAGAACTGCTGGGTTCTAACTAATGGTAAAACAACAATATTTTGCTGATGCTTCAAGACTTGGCCCCAGAAAACATTTGTTCCCATAGTCCAGAAATAGACTACAAGCCATAGAATGACTGCAATACTATTATTCTACTGTTCTTTGAATGCTGACCCTAAAATTAACTCAGATTTATTTGTATGGCTGTCTGTGGTTTCCTTGTATGACTAAAATACACACACAAAAAAATAAAAATAACTTCAAATTGGAAGAGCAGTCATTATGTAAGGTTAAGCTTATTTTCATATTTTTATTTTTAAAATCCAACCAAATTAAAGTTCACTATTTCTTGGTAAAGGACAACTAAAGCAAAAGCATAAGGTAATTACTATGGGGGGAAATAGCAAATTAAAAAGTTAAATTTAGAACTTGAAAGCCTAAAAATCATTCCTCTTCAGAATAAAAGAATTTCAGAGCTGGAAGGAATCTCATGGTCATCTAGTCAACCCAGAGCTTTTCAAGTATTTGACAGCTATTCTCCATCATTCTCTAGATACTATGCCACCCAACCCCCATCTTTTGTTCCGTAGGCTAATTACTCCCAGTTCCTTCAACCATTCCTCATATGATATAAATTTGACTTCTGATTGCCCTAAAATGGATCCTCTCCAGATCATCAAGCTACTTTCTAAAACATGAGGTTGAGAACAGAACACAATACTCCAGATGTAATCTGATCAAGATCACCCACTCATCACCTTCACATTCCAAGTTAGATTTTTGGTCAGGATCTGTGAAGCAACTATTCAGCAATAGTCAAATAAACACTACTAACAACTACAACCCAACTTTCCCCAAAATGTTGGTGATCAATAGATAGCTCTACTGGCAATGGCTTCATGCCCAGCTATGTGACTTCCCATACCAAAACACCTTCTCTAAGCCACCATTCCCTTTATATTCATTGTTTCCCCTTATTACCTCCTTGGGGACTGATACATTCTCTATACGTGGCAGGGAGGTGATAGGATAAAACGCTGTCTCACCATGCCTATTTCATATTAGATCTTACAATTTAACTATAGAGAACTGACATAATTTATATTTAATATTGAATTTTGTAAAAACGGTATATATATTGAATTTTTTAAAAATGGTATATACTACATGGAGAGAGGCAGTATCATTTAAAAAAAATTTCAACATACTAAAATTTTTTGAATGCAAGAGCTGACTTTAGGGAAAACTGTGAAAGTGCTACCCAGCCTTCCCCTTCAGGTTGAAGTTCACACAAGTTCTTCTTCCCCTTATGACAGTTGTTAACAGATCCTTCATTCATACTAAGGTATGAGCAATTAATAATAACATAAAGTGTTGTTTCTCCACGGGAAATATCAATTTTAGTAACAAAAAAAGTCCTGATTCTAAAGAATAGAATTTCAATAGCTAGCAAATGAGAGAGAATTTCTTTTGGGGCATGGAAATTTAAATTTCTGGTTTGGGTCCTCTTTGAATGAGCAAATAGGCTAAAGACTATGAAAGAGAAGCCTTCAATTCAATTCAACAGATACAGCCTAAGCACTTATTATTTGGCAACCAGCACTATGGTCCTAGAAATACACACTGTCCAAGGTGAAGTCCACCATAGTCCTGCCATCCCAGTCTTCAAATAACACATTCTATTTCTGGAGCCCAAGGACAGCACTAGATATCTAAAACATGATTTAGAGCTGTAAAGGACCTTAGATACCATACTGAACTCTAGTCCTCTACTTGTCAGGCACCTCAAACAGGAAAATTGATGGGCTTCTCACACTCAATATATCCAAAGTCAAACTCATTATCTTTTCTCCCAAACCCACTCCTCTTTTGAATTTACTTATTACTGCTGAGGGTATCACTACCTTCCCGGTCACTAGGGCTTACAACATAAATATCATCTTCCACTTTTCACTCTCCCTCAACTGGAGAAGGAAATGGCAAACCACTCTAGTAGTCTCTCTGCCAAGAAAACCTCATGAACAGTTGGTCCATGGGTCACCAACAGTCAGACACAACTGAATGACTGGACAACAACATCTTCATCCCCCATATCCAATCTGTTGCCAAACCTCATCAGTTCTACCTCCACAACATCTCTCACACACATCCCTTTCTTTTCACCCATATGGACCCCACCTCACTTAAGACTCTCATTACCTCTTGCCTGTTCTATTATAAAAGTCCCCAATTGCTTCCCTTGCCTCAAGTCTCTTACCTCTCCAACATATCCTCCACTCAGCTGCTAGTAATATTCCTAAAGCACCTTGACCATGTCACTTAATTAACTATTCAAGAAATTCTAGTGTTATCCTTATTATCACTAAATATAAACTCTTCAGATATACATATACACACATACACACATATATAAATTACACACACACACACACACACACTCCTTTTTGGCACTGAACACGCTTCACAATGTGTATCCAGCCTCGCTTTCCAATTTTATTCCTTCCCCGTGCTCTTGTTCTTGACACCATTCCAGCTCCTGCCTCCATGCCTGAGCATGGACTGCCACCCTGGGACAGAAGGAATTTCTTCCTCCCCTTCACCTTCTACAATCTGGCCTTCCTTCAAGGCTCAGCTCTTGTCACTGATCCCAGATGGCTTCAGAGGAGAGAGAGTGAGGCTAGTGACTTTGCACAGGCCTGCCTCACTTAATTCAATCCATCTGCAAGTCAAGGCATCACCTTCCTGATGTCATTGGTGGTCTTTGAGAACAAAAAACAAACAACAAACAAATGCTACCTCCTCCATAAGCCTTTCCTGGTCTCTACCTCCAATCTCTAGTGCCTCCTCCAACAATGACTGTGAATTTATTTTGTCTATATTGATAAGAGTCCAGGTTATATTTGCTTTCTCCCCCACAGAATTTAGGTTTCTTGAAGACATGTATGGACCTATTTAATTTTTGTCTTTGTATCCACAGCACCTGGCATTATCATAGGTGTTTAATCAATGCTTGTGGAAATGAAAACCCAAAGAGGTTAAATGTCTTGCCTAAGGTCACAGAGGTAGCAAGAGGCAGAAGCAGTATATGAACTCAATACCTCCGACTCCAAAGCCTGGGCTTAAAAGAGGCTGAATTTAATTTTAAGGATCTTTTGAAGGAACTGAAGCTGTTTAGCTTGAGAGAGACATGTTAGCAATCATTAAACATTAGAAAGACTGGCATTCCAGGAAGAAGGATAAGATTTTTTTTCCTGATGGAAGGGGGTCAGAACTGAACCAAAAGCACAAGTTTATAAGGAAACATGTTTCAATTCAAAGTCTGGAAAAGCTCCTTGTTAGAACCATCAAAAATGGAATGGGAGGCTGCTGGGAGCAACAAGCTCCCTCCTTCTGGAAGTCCTCACCCACAGGCCGCAGGACTGCTTGCTGTCAATACTATAGATGGGCTTTATGATGCAGTTAGCAACTGGACTAGTACTTTCTGTGTTCTTTTCCAATTCTACATCTAGATTCAAAACAAAAATCAATGAATAAGCATTTAAAGGTACTGTGCTACTGCTAGGGATACAAAGACACAAACAAAATAGTCTCAGACTACTCTATAGATATGTCTATTACTTGACAAAACATTCAGAAAAGAAGCAATCCTCAAATTCATAGAGGCCTTTACATAGAATAGTATTTGCAGTCAAGCAGGAACACATCTAGCAATAAATAACTCATTTAGCTAAGAAATTATGGCTTCTATAACTTTAGTGATTAAAAATTATATTATTTTGACAACAGATGCCAGATAATTCAAATTAGTGGATAAATTATAGAAAAATGAACATCATACAAATGAAATTTTTAAAAAATGAATAAAATAGTTTATAATCATAGTGTTAGATACAGAATGGACTTTATGGATCATTTAATCAAAATCCCTCATATTACAGATTGAGGAAACTGAGATACAGAGAGGGAAAATGTTTTCCCCAGAGGTAACTGACTTTTCTGGCCCTCCGTTTCTTCATTTGTAAAATGTGAAGATCGGATTAGATCAGGGATTCTTAACTTAAGATCCATGAACATTTTTGTAATATTTTGATAACTATTCAAAGTAACTAGCTTCCTTTGCAGTCCTATGTACTTTTGTTTCATGCATTTTAAAATACTATTCTGAGAGGCATCTATAAGTTTCACCATACTGCCAAAGGGGTCAAATAAATTACAAAACCCTAAACTATATAAACCAAAAAGTACCTTTCAGCTTTAAATCCTTTGAGACTCTGCTGTGTTTCCTGGGTCATACAGGTAGTCGGTAAAACAGCCAAAACTAGAACCCAAAATTTCTGGCCTCCTATCAACATGATAGAAATTAACTAATATTTGCAGAGCTCAGGCTTCAGGCAGTCTTGAAGAAGGAAAAATTATTGATTGTGGAAGTCAACTTCAGTGACTCCTCCTTCACTGCCCTTCCCCAGCAGCAAATATCCCCACTCCTGACAGCCTGAGCAGCTGAAAGGAAAACTTCTAATCCATTAGCACAGCAGTTTCTAAAGAAAAAAAAAACTGATTATTTCATTATCTGGTATATCATTTAGCAAGTGTTCCATACCACTGCAGCTAGAATTAAAGGTGACCCTTTGGGACACTGAGAGTACAGCCACAGATGCTTTGGTCAGGTTTCAAAAATTGAGCATAGCAACACACATTTTCTATACTGCCACATGGCTCAGCAGAAAGTCACAGGCTAGGAAAGAGTCACATGCAAAGGTAAAAAAGGGAAAGTTAAGCAATATGAAATGGCAAACTATTAAACTGTGCTGATTACTTGTGTGTTACACCATGGCAGAAAAGTTAAGAAGGTGGGAACAAGAAGGAAAAAGAAAACCAATCAGAAGAGTGCAAATCAAAAATCATTTCCCTATATATACTCAACTATTTTCTTTTTTTTAAATTTAATTTTACTGACAGTTTTTATTTCACCTCACCCTCACCTCCACCTGTATAACTACTTCTTCCTCCACCAAAAAAAAAAGGCTTAAAAAGAGGGGAAAGAAGTTCAGTAGAACCAACCAACACATCAACTGTGTGAAAATATATAAAATATTCTATACCCTTAGTTCCCCATCTCTTTTTTTTTTTAATTTTTAGGCAACTGGGGTTAAGTGACTTGCCCACGGCCACACAGCTAGTACGTGTCAAGTGCTTGGTCTGAGGCCAGATTTGAACTCAGGTCCTCCTGACTTCAGGGCCAGTGCTCTATCTACTGCGCTACCTAGCTGCCCCCTCCCCATCTTTACAAAGAGAAGAGGTAAGTACATTTTCTTACCTCTTATTCAGTGCCACTATTAGTCATTATAATTACCCATTATCCAATTTCACTCTTTTTGTTCTTTCCATTTACACTGTCATTGTCATTATGTAGATTGTTTTCCTGGTTCTATTTGTCTCACATTGCATCAGTTCATATATTATTCCATAATTCTTTGAATTATTCTTATTTGTCATGCCTTATTCTCCAGTAATATTCTGTTATATTAATAGACTACAGTTTGTTTAGTTATTCCTTAATCAATGGGTAACTACTTTGTTTCTAGTTCTTTGCTATCAGAAAGAAGTGCTACTATAACTGTTTGGGTGTAGAAGGGATTTTACTGTCTGTCCACAAACTCTCTGGAGTACACACCTAGTAGTGAGACTCAGGGGTTGAAGAGCAGTGACATTTCAGTCACTCCCTCTGACTCAGTGGACTCACAGGGGTCTAGACGACTAGTCTTGGGGGACGTGAAGATGGAATTATGTTCAAGGACTGAACTGGACTAGATGGTCCCTAAAGCTCCTTCCTTCTGAAAACCTGAGCTGAATCATCTGTACCACAGCCCTCCTCTTAAGACTCCAAGAAAAGAAAACGTTCCCCCTCCTATGGACACCCATCCCACTACTGAATAACTCTATGTGAGGAATTTCTTCTTTCCATTCAGCTTAAATCTGCCTCTTTTCAGTTTCAGCACACTGCTCCTAGTTCAGGCCGTCTCTCTTCTACCATCTACGCAGACCCTTCCCACATCTGAAGACAGCTATCACGCCTCCCAAAAACATCTTCTCTTCTCAAGAGGAAAGAGTCACAGGGCCTTCAACAAACAGCTCCTCATACTCCACCTTATTAAAGTCATTCCTAAAATATGCTCTATAGAACTGAACACAAGACTCCAGAGACGGCACAGAATGGCCTCATGTGGTATATAGAAGGACAATCTGCTGCCTTTCCCCGGGGAGAGTTCAACTGGAAACTGCATGCCCACTCGTCAGGTACACTGTAGAGAGGAATGCGGCTCAGGTACAGGTTGGATCAGATAACCTCTAAGTCCCCTTCTCATTCTGAGATCTGATACTTCAGTAAACCTGTCAATGGTGAGGAGATGGCAGCCAAATACAGGGCTTGTTTCAAAAAGAGAAGGACCAGGACCAACTTCTAATGTTTACGATTTGCTATAGGGAAATTTGTGATGAAAACAAGGCAGCAAAAGAAGACTCTCTGAATCAAATTATTTGGTATTTTTTTAGCATTATTACTAGGAGTAGCCTCCAACAAATCCCTTCTCCAATGCTTCCTCTGATGTGTAAATTATACCGGTTTCTCAAAGACTTTTCTAAAGCAGCACAAAGTTTGACAAGTTCTGCACCTAGAAAAGCTAAAAATAGGAACCCAGGAGCTGCTGTCCTAACAAATTCCTCAGGTGCAGAAAGATTCTCCAACAGAAAGTTAACCACTAGATGCTGAAATGTGGAAACTCAACTACTCCTGAAGAGTATCTACCACATTATGGAAATGTTGACATCTTTATCTGTAGAAAGGATATACATACTGACAAAACTATATTTTTTGAAGTATTACAGTAATGTGAAGTTTGCTACAAGTAAAAGATCAAATTAATTAACACTAAAAGTAATGACAGAGACATTACTGTAAAGAAAAAAAATGTGATAAAGCAACACCTTACCAATTCGATTCCTTGTGGAAAAGGTGTATCATCCCAATCCTTCTGTGGAAACCTCTGGATTATTTTTCCCATTCCTTCTGCAGACCCTGTAAAAGAAATTCAAGGCAAATTTGTAGTTATAATGTAAAATAACAACTCGCAAAATAACTATTTTTAAAACAATTCAACAAACCACTTATGACTAACTTTCAACAGACAACTGAGTAAATATTTATTAAGCATGCTTATGCATATACAGGTTCCTATTTACAGGCTATTTTAACTACATAATTCATTTTATAATTATAGGTAATCCTTAAGAAAGCAGATTTGTGCAAATGTCTCAATTTTCAAAAATTGTTAAAAAGGATATTTCAAAAATGGTAGATTAATGACCTCGACATTAATTCTCAACAAATCTCTAAAATAGGCCATTAAACAAATGGTTGGTGAATACTTGGGAAAGCAGAAGGAATCACAAGAAGCCAGCATAGTTATTAAAACAACAAAGTCAACACTGCTACACCCAAAACCTCAATGGAAAAAAAAAATGTGAATTGATCTAAGAATGTGAATTGGTCTCAGGCCCAAAAAGAATTCCTAGAAGACCTCAAAAAGGATTTTAAAAATCAAATAAAAGGGGCAGCTAGGTGGTGCAGTGGAGTCAACTTAACCTCAAATGCCTAAAAAAAAAAAAAGAAAAGGCAAAACAAATCAAATGAGAGTGGCAGAGGGTGAAAGAAGTCAAAGTGATGCAAGAAAATCATGAAAAAAGAGTCAACAGCTTGGTAAAGAAGGCATAAAAAAATACTGAAGAAAACAACACTTTAAAAAACAGAATAGGGCAAATGATAAAAGACACAAAAATCTAAGGAAGAGAACTCCTTAAAAAGCAGAACTGGCCAAATAGAAAAAGAGGCAAAAAATTCACTGAAGAAAATAACTCCTTAAAAAGTAAAATTGGTGGCAGTTTTCAGATGAAGAAATTAAACTATCTATAGTCATATGAAAAAATGTTCCAAATCACTATTGATTAGAGAAATGCAAATTAAAACAATTCCAAGGTACCACATCACACCTATCAGATTGGCTAACATGACAAAACAAGAAAATGATAAGTGCTGGAGAAGATGTGGGAAAATTGGAATACTAATGCATTGTTGGTGGAGTTGTGAACTGATCCAACCATTCTAGAGAGCAATTTGGAACTATGCCCAAAGGGCTATAAAACTGCATGCCCTTTAATCTAGCAATATCACCTCTAAATCTAAGGGGAAAGGATCCATATGTACAAAAATATTTATAGCAGCTCTTTTTGTGGTGGCCAAGAATTGGAAATTGAGGCGATGCCCATCAATTGGGGAATGGCTGAACAAGTTGTAGTATGTGAATGTAATGGAATACTATTGTGCCACAAGAAATGATGAGCAGGTAGATTTCAGAAAAACCTAGAAAGACCTACATGTGCTGAGTGAAAGGAGCAAAAGCAGGAGAACATTGTACACAGTAACAGCAATACTGTATGATGACCAACTTTGATTGACTAAGTTCTTCTTAATAATGCAATGATCTAAAACAATTCCTTCCAGAAGACTCATGATGGAAAATGCTATCCACATCCAGAGAAAGTCTGGAGTCTGAATGCAGATCAAAGTATACTATTTTCTCCTTTTTTTCTCTTGTGGATTTTCCCTTTTGTTCTGATTCTTCTTTCACAACATGACTAATGTGGAAATATGTTTAATATGATTGTACATGTATAGCCTAAATCAGATTACCTGCCATTTTGGGGAGGGAGGGGCAGACAGGAAGGGGAGGGGAACTTAGAATTCAAAATCTTATAAAAGTGAATGTCGAAAACTAAAAATTAATTAGTTGATTAATTAATTTTTTAAAAAGCAGAATTCGTCAAATGGGGCAGAGGGAAGGTACAAACGCTCACTTAGAAATAATTCCTTAAAAATTAGAATTGGGCAAGTGGAAGCTAATGACTCCATGAGACATCAAGAAACAAAAAAACAGAGGCAGCTAGGTGGTGCAGTGGATAGAGCACCGGCCCTGGATTCAGGAGGACCTGAGTTCAAATCCAACCTCAGACACATAACACTGACTAGCTGTGTGATCATGGGCAAGTCACTTAACCCCACTGCCTAGCCAAAAAAAAAAAAGAAACAATAAAACAAAGTCAAAAGAATGAAAAAAAAATAAAAGAAAAGGTGAACTCTCATTGGAAAAACAACTGACCTGGAAAAGAGATCAGGAAGAGATAATTTAAGAATTATTGGACTACCTGAAAGCCATGATCAAAAAATGAATCTAGATATCACATATTTTAAGGGATTATCAAGGAAAACTGACTGCCCTGATACAAATGTGCTCACAAACACACATAAAGCCCAAAATCTAATCTATTTGTGATCTTATCAATGTGAGTACTTCTTTCAGCAATGCATAACATATCCCATGCATGCCTGCCATTCTGTCAGACTCTTGGGCATATCACCTCACAAATCTGACACAGAGGGCCCACTTAACATATTAGGGAGCTTCCTCTTGTTCTTTTGACATTTCATAGACACTAATGGAGCACTCCGGCTGTCCATTAGTTATCCCTAGATCTGACCAAGTTACCAACCATCTCATCTCTTTTTTTTTCCCCAGTCTTATATTTATTCTTGGTCGATATCCTTATAGCATTTCTCCCCACTAAGTCCTCATCTATAATGTGTGCCTGTTCATATATACATATAACTTAGCAGGCTGCAACATATACTATATCATATTTGGTAGGGAGTGATGGAAATAAAGAAGAAATCCAGACAGAGTATGCTAAGGCTATCTGGAAAAGAAGAACAAACTTTTATTTGTGAGGGGAAAGGAATTCAAGGAAGAATTTCCAGAGGAGGTGGCACTTAAGCTAAGCATTAAAAGAAGATAAAGACCATGAAAGATAGAAATGAAGAGGAAGTAAATTCTAGAGAAAGAAGACAATTTGTGTGAAGGGCATGGAGACAGGAGATGATATATCCAATTGTGGAAATAATACAAAATAAGATGGAAAGGGAGAAAGAAATCAGACTGTGAAGGGCCTTAAATGTCTACTGTATTTAATATTACTAGCAAGAGAAAAAAATCATTGAAGTTTTTTGAGCAAGGGGGTGTCATGATCAATACTATGCCTTAGGAAAAATTATTTGGCAGTACAGAGTATGGATTAGAGGAGGGGAATGGTGATCAGATAGAAGACTAATAAAATAAACCATGTAAGAAGTGATGCTGACCTGAAATTAGGTGGTGGCCCTGAGAACAAAAAGGTAACACTGTATGTCAGAGAAGCTTTGGAAATAGAATGAATAAACATATATGAAACATATGTGAAGTAGAGGAGGGGGCAGCAGACACAGCAGATAGCTGTGGAGAACTAAAGAGAAGTTATTAAAGTTTAAAGGGCTGAAGGGAGAGACAAGAGAATGAACAGAATATCCAAGATGCACTAATCAGAAAATGCAGGTACTTACAAGATAGATTTTTAGAAGAGTCTATTTTAAAAGAACAGGGGGAGAAGAGAAATAGAATTCTTAACGGAAAACCAGGAAGACCTGACACTATCTGGATAATGTGGAAGGAGACTGCAGTGTCTTATTAGGTAATAGCCAATGAGAAAGAGTCTAATGGAGCCCCAAGGGGGGGGGCGCCTGTGGGTACTGATTCCAGAAACTAAAAGAGGGGAGGAAGGGGGCACCATAGGAAATAGCCTGACCCAAGAGTGTACGGTAGACTAGATAAGACATCCTTAATCTCAAGGATGAGGACCAAGAGAAAGGGATGGCGAACTGAAGGGGAAGTGGTAAGACTGGAAGAGACAGTTTAGTGTTTTAAACCTGCACCAACAAAACTAAAAAGCAGCTGTATTTGTGATTCACCTCCACAGTATATATCAATAGCACATGTTCCAATTTTTCCTGACACTATAGAAAAGTTTAGCTGGACATTTAAAATAACTTGGTGAGATGGACTACAGTGAAAAGGGTGAAAGTTGAGAATAATTGAGCACTGACAGAGAAACAGCAGCATGGCAGTGGGGAAAGCATTGGATCAAAGGATGTGGCTAAGAACTACTCCCTTTTTCTGTCCTGGAGGAAGGCAGCAAAAAGATAACATAAAATGAATCCTACTGGGACAATCATAACCTGTTCTATCATATGATTTCCTTGGTATGAGAACTGTATACACAGATTGAGATCACAGCCATTCTACAACTTAAGTAATGAAGCCTTACAGAATTCTCAGAGGCTCAGAAAAGCTCCATGATTTGCACATGGTGATAGAGCCAGTAAGTAGAAGAGTCAGATTTTGAACCCAGGTTTTTCTCACACCAAGTCCAGCAATGCTATAATTACTCTTTTGGAGTTATGTGATTCACTTTACTAAAGCTTAATATCAAGATTTAAAGTTAATTTTCATTCTTTCAACAAACACCATTTGACCACGAGGAAAGGCAACTCCTATAAGGGTAAATGTTAGGAAGAACCCAAAAACTATTTTAAAGTTTTTAAGCAGCTAAAGAACATGCAGATAATCAACAGGTGATGCAACATTTATATTAAATGAACTGACTAAAGAATTTTAACAACATTTAAGGATAGGGACTGGATCTGCGATCTAATTAGTATATGGAACTAACTCCCAGATGAGGGACTCCCTCTACCAATGCAATTCCCTCTACCTTCTCTACAACTTTGAGCCTTAAAGAGCTACTTCAGCGACTGAGAGAATAAGTGACATGCCCAAGGTCCTAAAGTATGGGTCAGGAGGAGGACTTTAAACTAGGTCTTTCTGGCTTCCACGCAGGCTCTCTATCCATTATGCTGGGCTAGCTCTCACAACACAAAAGAATAATTCCCTTTAAATAAGAGCATGTAAGAAATCCATCACTTTTTCCTTGGCAATCCCACTGCAGAAATCACTCTTCCCCTTTAAGTATTGTTTATAGAAATATGAGTTCCTAAACCCCAGTCCCTTCATCAACTTTCTTGCATAAATCTTTGTCCCACTTTGGGTCAAAATGCCATCTCTTTCATGCCCTTTAAATTCCAGAAGTGAACTGTTAATGCTTTTTGCATTCCAAATTAATGAGAAATATGATAAACTGTTTCTTTACTTGCAAACCATTGATAACACTGTGTCTAAGCTATATTAACTCTTTATTTTTCCTCTTTAAATGTAAGCTTGTTATGTTTCTACTACTTGCTTTATTAAAAAGCATTTTTCTAAAACTTTAAAGTAACATCTACAATACAAATCTGTAACAATTCTCAAGCAATAAAGATATCAAGTCAGAAGATAATCTTGCAAATTTTAACAATTAAAGCAATTCTTTATTCAATGTTTGAAAAGCACCTCTTATAAATCTCATTTTCTGAATATTTTTGACAAGGATGAAATATAATTCCTCATCAATCAACCAAGCAGTATTTATTGACTGCATGTTATCAAAGAATTTAAAAATCTATCTGTCCAAACTTAAGTTTGATCTGGTTTAGATACAACATCATCAAATAACTGCTGCACTGCAGGCATCACACTGCTAGTTGGAATGTTGACATGAATTCTGTTTTCATTGGAAAGAGGTGAATATAATTTGTGTAGTAGTTATTCCACACACACACACACACACACAAATACTCTGTAATTTTAGTCATTGCTTCTCTGATCTCCCTTTTCCCATTCCCCGTGGGAAATACATTCCACATTTCAGAAAACTATCCCAGCAGCAATTAGGTGAGCAAATCAAGCCACTTAAGAGAAAAAAAAATGAGGCTTCTGAGTTTAAGATGCCAATGTACTATCCATTTAAAAGTGTCCAGGCAAGGAGTTTGTGATTCAGGACTAGAATGGCTGTCAGGGCTCAATATAGAGATATGGGACTCATCTGCTTAGATAAGATCAATTCTACATGGGAGTATATGGGAGACAATGGGAGTTAATGACCTAAGAGATAGTACAAGAAAAAAGGGGTTTGGGGGAACATCTACCTTTAGATGTTTAGATGTTAAATATTTTAAGGAAATGGACTGATGATTCAGCAAAAGAAAGAGTCAGTCAGTCAAAAAGCATTTATAAAGTGCCTACTAAGTGCCAGGAACTATACTAAGCACTGAGAAAACAAAGAAAGGCATAACAACAAAAACAAAACAAAAAAGCTAGTCCCTGCCCTCAAAGAGCTCATGGGCTAACAGGAGAGATGATATGCAAATAATTACATACAAACAAAATCTATACAGGATTAATCGAAGGTAATCTCAGAGGGGAAGCACTAAGATTAAGGAAGACTAGGAAAGGCTTCTTGCAAAAGGTAGAACTTTAGCTGAGACTTCAAGGAAGCCAGGAGGCAGAGATGAGAAGGGACAGTGTTCCAGGAATAGAGGACAGCCAGTAAAAATGACCAAAGTTAGAATATGGGAGTCCATTTTGCAAGAAATCAGGAGGCCACGTTACTGGATCAGAGTATGCAGGGGCAAAAGGAGTAAAGCATAAAACACTGAAGAGAGGGTCAGCTAGGTGATGCAGTAGATAAAGCCCTAGCCCTGGAGTCAGAAGGACCTGAGTTAAAATCCAGCCTCAGACACTAGCTGCGTGACCCTGGGCAAGTCACTTAACCCCAACTGCTTCAAAGAAAAACAAAAAAAGGCTGAAAAAAGAGGAAGGGGCCAGCCTATGAAGGGCTTTAAAAGCCAAACAGAGGATTCTATATTTGATCCTGAAGGTAAGTGGGAGGCATGGCAATTTACTGAATAGGACAGTGATATGGTTAGACTTGCGCTTAAGGAACATCAATCTGACAGGTGAGTGGAAGATGGACTGCAGTTCAGAGACACTTAAAGCAGGGCACCCAACTAGTAGGTTTTGAGGTGATGAGAGCCTCCTCCACAGTGGTGGCAGTGTAGAAGAGAGAAGGAGGATATAGGAGAGATGTTATGAAGGTATTAATTATAGGACTTTACAACAGAAATGGCCACACAGGAGGAGATACAAGTAACTTCTCTCCAGCAATATTTGGCAATGAAAGTGGGCAAATGAGGAGTTCAAATCAAGGTTGGGGAGCTGGAAATGTGTACACAGAGTTGCAGATCCAAGGGGGAAGTGAATCAGTGGGAGTTAAACTGAGTAATCATAGGCTTAAGACTGAAAAGGAAGGAAAATAAGGCTGAAGTGATGGATCCAGGACCTACAACCAGAGGATGAAATGAGGAAGAAGAGCAATTGTTTAAAGGGAAGGGGAAAGAATAAGTATTTATTAAGCACCTACTATGTGTAAGGCACTTGTAAGAACTTTACGAATGTTATCTCATTTGAGTCTCACAATTCTGTAAGGTAGGTACCATCATTATCCCCATTTTACAGTTAAAAAAACCTGAGGCAAAGAGAGGTTAAATGACTTGTCCAGGGTCATACAATTAATAAAATATCTGAGGCCAGATCTAAATTAATGTTTTCCTAACTCCTGGCCCAGTATTCTATCCACTGCACCAGGTAGCTGTCTTTAAAAATAGAATATACAAGATTAGAACTCTGCATGTTTTGCCTTTAGGAAAAAAGGAGAAAAGAAAAGTATTTATTACATGCCTACTATGTGCAAGGCACTGAACTAAACACTTTACAAACACCTCATCTGATCCTCACAACAATCCTGGTAGTGAGGGGCTATTATTTTTCCAATTTTACAGTTGAAGAAACTAAGGCAGACAGAAATTAAGTGATTTACCCAGGGTCACCCAGACACAGATTGTAACTCAAGTCTTCCTGACTGCAGGCTCAGTTCTCTATCCACTTCACCCCTTGATGAATTATAGGGAGAACTGGAAGGATAGGTGTTTATGATCAGAGGAAAGAATCTGAGAATTGAAGGTCATAGAAGAAACACAGTTATGAGTAATGATGAGTTATAAGACTGTAAGCACCCCTGTGGGTAGCTGAGGTAGAACAGAAATGTAGGTCATGGAAGTTAATGGCATTGATGACTGGGAGGCCAGGTGTTTGAAGGGATATCAAGTGTAGGTTAAAATTCTAAAGTAGCAATGTAAATATTCAAGTGGAGAAGACTATGAATCAGATACGAAATTTCCTTTAGAAAAAGGATTTGGAGGCCAGTGAGTAACTGAGTAAGAGTTTGGCCTGGCTAATAGAGAGGGATGTGGTAAAACTCAAAGGAGATGAATCTGATGAGTTATTTTAGCAATGGGATAATCTGGAATTGGTGAGGTGCAACAAGGATGTCTCCTTCTTCTTTTGGCCCAGTGTGTACTGAGGCATTAGAGAATGATAATCAATCTACTTAGGGAGAAAATAGTCAAGTATACAATGCCTTTCAGCAAGAATTAGGTTTCAGTGAGCACTGGAAGATGGGAAAAACATACAATGAAGAAATGTCAGATATGGGGGAGTTTGTTAACAGCTGAGTGGGGAATTCCAGACAGCATGATGTGATAGGAGAGCCAAGGTAGTTGTGGCTATGAAGCAGGAGCTGAAGTGGTTAGGAATGAGAATACGGGGGAAAGGGAGTTTCACTTCAGCAGAGAGACTAAATCACAAGGATAAGAAAAGCTGTACTCTAATCTAGCTCTTCAGAGCCCAAGTTCAAAATACTAACACTTTTCTATCATGTTCTCCCTCTACGCTATGAGAAAAAAGGAATAAAGTCACTGACATAATGGGAAAATTAGAAAACAGCAATTATTTCATGCCACTTCCAGAATAATCATCCTAATGCACATGCCTGATCACTTTCATCTGTTCAAACACTCCCAGCAGTTTCTTGCTGTCCAACGAATCAAGGACAGATCCCTTAGCCTGATATTCAAGGTCTCCAGTCAGACTCCAACTTAGCCTTTCAGCCATGCGTTACGATATTTCTCTCCAAAGACTCGATGATTCAGCCAAACTGAGCTACTCATCACTCCTTGATCTCATCTTGCTCCATCTTGTCCCCAAGCCTTTGCAAAAAACCTGTAATGGTCTGTCATCTCTGTTGAAATCTTTGTTTTTCCTTTAAGACCTCCATGAAGCCTTTCCTGATATCTTCAGCTAAAAATGATTGATCTTCCCTCCACAAATATATCAATCTGTTTGAAATTTCTTATGCTCTTACTATAACGTAACTTGTATTACCACTATTTGTGTACACTAAACAAGTTTCTTGAAGGCAGCGACTACATAAAAACTATATTATCCCCATTCCTTGCCAAGCACAGTTCTTCACAAATAGTAGGTTTTAAATAAATGCCAATTGAATATTGAATGTTTTAAGAAGATAAGCAGCTAAATTATAGAAGTACTAGGTCTTCATGGAAGTGCAGGTTTTCTAGAACTACATTATATAAATAATTCATCAGCAAAAAAAAAAAATTAGAAAACACAGATATTCTTTCTTGGCATTAGACCCAAATCACAAACATTAACCAAGAATGTATGATAAATTCTTCCCAGTGTAGTTTTCTTTTTCAAAGGTTTTACACATCTGGCAAACTGGATGTTCACATTTAATACTGCCAAGAAATTTACTGAATAATACAAGGAATTTAATTATGCATTTGCTGGCCACCTGCCACATTTTTGAGACTACAACCCAAATAGCAGGCTGACATTAAAACCTAAAAACAATCCATTTGGCTTCTAGTGTAATTTGGAGGTCAGAAAAGTAACTAGTTATATAAATACACAGAAATCTCATTAGCCCCATTCATATCAAAGAGTGATACCAATCAGTAGCAACACTTTTCAAGTATTATTACATTCATAAAATCTCTGATTAATAGAGACCATGGAAAACCAACTAGTTTAAATTCTCACCCAAACCACAAATCCTCTATACAATATCACTAATGAGGGCCACACATTTTCTACCTAAACACCAGTGACAGGGAATTCACTACCTTAAAAGTAAACCTGATTCCAAAAGACTCTTGATGAAAATCCCAAAGGACTCATGATGAAATATGTTATCCACCTCGAGATAGAGAACTGATGGATTCAGAGTACAAACTGAAACTTATCTTTTATTCCCCAACAAAGCTAATGCAGGAATTTGTTTTGACTATACAGATTTATAATAGGTTTTATTTTTCTTGCCTTTTCAATGCATTGGGGGAAAAGAGGGAAGGAAAGAATACAGAACTGAGAATAAAATCAAACTGAATTTAAAAAATAAAATAATGATAGAATGTCCAAAAAAAAAAGAAGCCTACTGTAACTGTTAGAAAATTCTTCTTTATTTTGAAGTCTGCCTTTCCTGCAATTTCCACCCATTAATTCTAATTTGGCTAACTGGAGCCACAGAAAATGCCTACTACCCTTTTTTATACATCTTTCAAATACTCTCTTTTAAAATGGCACATATGCTCAAGTCATGATTATCAGTCCCTCCACTATCTGGGATGCCTTCTCATGCACCAACCCTAGCTTGCTCAAGGAACATTTAAAATGCAGGCACCACAACTAACCACAAGACAGAGGAGTATGAACAGGGAGAGTTGCAGGGCCTCTTGTCTCCCCTGTTCTGAACACAACTTCTATTAATGCAGCCTAATACCCCAGTAGTATTCTTGGCAGCTACATCACACTTCTGGCTTACAACAAGCTTGCAATCGACTAAAACTCCCAAGTCTTTTTCATGCAAATTACTGTTAATAAACATTTGATGAAATGAATTAACCTAGGCTATGTCTCCCCTGTTGCATGATGTGAGTGTGGTTTAATCCGTGAGAAGGGCTTTACGTTTATACCTATTAAATTTTAGTTCAGACTATCATATTCCAAACTCTGTGTCATTTTGAATCCCTATTTTTTTTTCCAAACTATTAGCTACACCATCCAGCTTTCTGTCACCTTTTGTTGGTGTTCAGCCCTTTTTTTCAATCATGTCCAACTCTTCATGACCCCATTTGGTGTTTTGTCAGCAAAGATACTGGAGCGGTTTGCCATTTACTTCTCTAGCTCATTTTACAGATGAGGAAACTGAGGTAAACAGGATGAAGTGATTTGCCTAGGGTCACACAGCTAGTAAGTATCTGACGCCAGATTTGAACTAAGAAAGATGAGTCTTCCTGGCCGTAGTCCTGGCACTCTATTCATTGTATCAACTAACTGCCCATAAAAAGGTTTCCTATTAATATATAATATTCCCACCCAATACATAATATGCATAAAACATGTTTAGCAAAAGATAATTTAAAACATTTTGTTTCCATTTTTTCTTTAAGAAGATAGGGTATTGCAAGGTTCGGCCAATTTATTGGCCAATTAGAACTTTACAAAATAAACATCTGTAATGAGGCCAATAGAAGCCGACTTTAGAGGATAAGGAAAATAAAAACTATTTGTTCACTAAAACAAAGTGTAGGAAATCGTTTTACAAAAGCTTTCATATTTCCTCCATTTCACAAAATAATGAAAGAAGTCTGTTCATTTCTATGGAAATGAATTTTTGTTCAAAAATTGCTGTAGGAGTATAAGGGCTCTCCCATTTTCCAGCATAAGCTCCTATTTTTCAAAAGGTTTATTTGGGGGAATGTGAACTTTTTTTTTTCATGATTATATTTAGTAAAATACCTTGGAAAGAACTGAAAAGTAATTTACTTTAAAATTAAAGAGACCAAGGAAAATGTTATTTGTCCATTAAAATAAGAAAATAACAGCTACATGTAGAACTCTGCAAAAGTTTTTAAGTGGGTCAGTAATACGTGTTCATTAATTCAGGAGACAAAATTAATGACAGAATTAAGAGAAATAAGACTGACAGAAAATAAGAATTTAAATAAAAAAAACAACAACAAATATACAGCTGGTCCATAGCATTGGTACTGATTTCTTCCAGGTATGTCAAGTCACACTGTACTGTCTTTTGTCTCTTTTTGCATCCCTACAGCTTAGCATAGTACCTGGAACATAATAGGTGCTTAATAAATTTTTATTGGTTGATTAAATGCATCTTTGCACCAGACAAGGACTCTTAAGATTTTCATAACCTAGTAAAAACTTATGGTTTATATGCTTATAAGTTTAAAAGAAACCTAACCAATTTGTACTCCAAAGTAGATTTGAGAGGTCTTCAGAAGACACTATGATTTTCTATTACCTCATAAAGAAAAAAAATTCCTTTCTTTTGCCATCTCTTGGGCTGACTTTTAATGAATAATTTTATTCCAAGGAATTCTACATGAACTCTCCCTAAACACTCTGAAACCTACACTCCTAAAATCTTTAGGCCTCAGCTACATTCTCCCCCATTGGTAATTTACTCCTGGAACCTCCTTCTTGAAGAAGGGCCCAGACCAGCTACATTCATTCTCCAGACTTGGCCACCATGCCCTCCATTCAGGTGCCTCCCCTGCTCCTTTTTCAGTTCTATGTGTTGCCCTTTCCTATTAGAATGTAAGCTCTTTTAGGGCAGGAATTATCTTTTTGCACAGTGTCTTGGCACATGGTAAAGCGCTGAATAAATGCTTGTTGACTTGACTTAAACAACCTGTGCCTACAGATGGACAAGAATCACATGCAAAGTAGAATATGCAGCACAATGACCTATACATAGTAGGACTTCAGTAATGTTTAATGAATCAAAAAAGAAATTCCCTCAATGGCTATATAAGGGTCTTACACAAAGGAAGTGTTCAGTAAATTCTCATTGAATATGAAGAATTTCATAAATCATACTGGATAGTCTAATTAAATATATGCAAAAGTGAAATTACATATTATGAGTAATGAGTTTTAGCATTCACAACAATTTTTGTATTTGTGTGTGTGTGTACGTTGTCTACACCTCCTGTTCTAAGTCAGAACTCACTCAGGCTAGTCCAGGCTCAGAAATTGGAAAGCAATGAGACACTCATAGACCACAAAATATTATTTACCAAAGAAAAGTTTACTCAACTATAAAAAGGATCAGTAAGGATACAACATCAATTGAGGCAGCCATGGATCTTCTCCTACTCCAAACCTGAGGAGCACCAACTTCCCACAGACTGGGTTCTTATGCTTCAGGGGACCAGATAACCATGTCAATGATTTGAGACAATTTCCTGCACTAATCAAATCTTAAGTAATGCAGTTATCCCCTCCACATTACAACTTTCCCTTTCCCAGTTTCAATATGTCATGGGTCAGTATAAGAAATTAAATGGGAATTTGGGGGGAGTTTTGCGGAAGCTGCAGAAGACATGCAAAGGCCAGCAAATGACACAGAAAAAGTTTAGAAACTCAGAAATACATAAAATATGTGTATAGTATTGTATAATATCAACCCGAATTTTGTAATAAGATACTGTAAATACTTCCATAAAAGAAAAAGAAAAAATTCAGACCTCTTCTCTGGTACGACAGGTGGGACAAAAAAATTATACACAAATTTTCCATATCACAGGAGAGCCTTGCCGCTAAACCCCAAGATGTGGAAGAGATAACTGTACAGGCTTCTTGCCCCTTTAAAGTGAAAAAGGAATGACAACAACAACAATAACAACAACTAATGGGGCAACTAACTGAAACAGTGGATAGAGCTCCGGCCTTGAAGTCAGGAGGACCTGAGTCCAAATCCAGCCTCAGACGCATAACACTTACTAGCTGTGTGACCCTGGGCAAGTCACTTAACCCCGTTGCCTAGCAAAAAAACCCAACAACAACAACAATAACAACTAGCAGACCTATAGAGCTTTAAAGTTTGCACAATGTTTTACAAATAATATCTCATTATGGCTTCACAAAAACCCTAGGTAGTAGGTGTATTATTATCCCCATTTTGTAGATGAGGGAACTCAGGCTGAGAGGTGATGACTTGCCCAGAGCCACATAGCCAGAAAGCAACGAGGGCAGGATTTAAATTCAAGTCTTCCTGACTCTAAATTCAGTGCTCTATCTATTACAACCCCAAAAGTATTACATTACATTACATTACAGCCAAACTATGGAAAAAAGATGCCACGCCTACTAACTCTCATCATTGATAACCATTTCTTTTTTATTTTCTAATAGTTATGGTTTTACATGGTACTGTCACAAAAGACCATATCACTAAAGTGCTACAGACAAGTGAGTTAACATACCACAATTGCTAAAACTGAACTCCACTGACTTTGATTAAGATCGAAATTCAACTGTTACTTTTAAAACTAAGCATCCTATTGCCAACAGGCCCTAGGCCTATAACTTTTGTTCTAGCCAAGTCTATCTTGCCACTTTCCTACATGTGGCTCTGAGAAGATCACTTAAACTTCTCAGCCCAAAAATACAGCTCAGGCACTACTTTCTACGGGAAGCCTTTTTTTTTTTTAGGTGAATTCTTTTTTTTTTTCAAATTTGTTTATTTTTACTTTTCACTTTCATAAGATTTTGAGTTCTGAATTTTCTCCCTCTCCATCTCTCTCCTCTCTCCCCTCCCCAAGACAGAATGCATTCTGATAAAGGCTCTACGTATACAGTCATATTAAATATTAAATATATTTTCACATATTAAATATTAAACATTTTCACATTAGTCATGTTATAAAGAAGAATTCGAACCAATGGGAGAAACCACAAGAAAGAAGAAACAAAAAAAAAAGAGAGAGACAGCAAATAGTATGTTTTGATCTGCATTCAGACTCTACAGTTCTTTTTCTGGATGTGGATAGCATTTTCCATCATGAATCTTTTGGAGTTGTCTTAGATCCTTGCATTGCTGAGAAGAGCTTAGTCTATCAAAGTTGGTCATCACCCAGTGTTGCTGTTACTGTGTACAATGTTTTCCTGGCTCTGCTCATTTCACTCAGCATCAGTCCATACAAGTCTTTCCAGGTTTTTCTGAAGTCTGCCTGCTGTCATCATTTCTTATGGCACAATAGTATTCCATTACACTCATATACCACAACTTATTCAGCCATTCCCCAATTGATGGGCATCCCTTCAATTTCCAATTCTTAGCCACCACAAAAAGAGCTGCTATAAATATTTTTGTACATGTGAGTCCTTTTCCCATTTTTATGATCTCTTTGGGATATAGACCTAGAAGTGGTATTGCTGGGTCAAAGGGTATGCACAGTTTTATAGTCTTTTGAGCATAGTTCCAAATTGCTCTCCAGAATGGTTGAATCATTTCACAATTCCACCAACAATGCATTAGTGTTCCAATTTCGGGAAGCCTTTTCTGAGGGGTGGTCCAACTGGGAGTGCCTTTGGTCTATAATTAACCCGTATTTAACTATTTTGTATATTTATAGTTATTAACTTTATATTTATGCTGTACATATTTTACACTTATATAATTAATTGATACAATGCCTATATATTAACACTCCTACACTGACTACATTTGCCTCTCTTCTCAATCTTAATGGTATGACCAGTTCAACTGTACGCTATCTTTTATATGTCAATCCCATGTCCCCTTGTCCTAGTGCCACTTGCTAACCCTCAATCACGGATTATTCCATGATCCATCCAAAATCCTCTCTATTCCCCACATGGCACTCCATCTCCCTTCTCCATATTTTCCTTTGTCATCCTTCATACCTAGAATGTACTCCTTCCTCACCTTTACCTCAAAGATGACGCTCTAGCACTACCTTATATGTAAAGTCTTTCCTGATCCCCGTACTGGTATGCCTGCTCTATCTTCCACCTCATATTTGTTCTGTACATATTTATACCAGGTATCCCAAAAAGTCTAAGTGTTAAGCTTTAACAGTTTTAATGGGTTAAAATTGTATCGACTTTCTAAAGACACCCTCTTTATGTACAAATTTTCTCTCTCTCTAACCCTCCGAGAGTATACGCTTCGCATTTGTATACCCAAGGCCTAGCAATGCTTGACACATAGCAGGCTTAATAAATGCTTAACTGGGTGATCCACAGTCCCTGCTTTGACTCACTGCTGAACAGTGCTAGAAGATGTCACAATGAGTTGTTTTTAAACCCTTTCTCATCTCCTCAGGCCTTCCAGACTACTGCATCTGCTTCAATCTAGGCAAAAGGCTTCTCCTCCACAGAGGCTATTTGCTATGAGTTCTTTCTTCTCTCCTGGTCTATATTGAAAACCCCTTGATGCCATCTACCATCTCTCTTCCTTTCCTCTAGGATATGATGAAGAGGTGGTCCTTTTTACCAAGGTTCTACTGCATGCCTTTAATAGTATCTCTTCCTTTATTTTCTTTCATTATTGGAGAACTTGCCTCTAAAGCCACCTCTACTGGTTTCTTCCCTGTCCCTTTCCTACATGCTCAAATTTCATCCAATGTTAAGAAGTTTTGCTTGACTCTACCATCTCCTCAAGCCCACTATCAAGCTCCACTATCCCACAGTTTGGAGTTCAATTTGGCTAGAAAATAGAATGCATGATAGGGAGGAGCTAGAAAAATAGGTAGGTAGAAGAAACACTGTGAATGACCTTAAATGCCAAGTATTTAGAGATAATAGGGAGAATCTGAAGGTTTTTTCAGCTTAAACCATATCACTTTACTATTCAATCATGCCTACTGCCTCCCTACTACTTCCAGAAGCAAATATAAAATCTTCTGTTTAGTTTTTAAAGTCCTTTATAAGAAAACTTCTGGGTCACATGAGCAACAATATGGAGGACTGGACATTTTCTCTTATCCCCACAACCTCTCAAACCTCTCCAAAATAGAAATTATGCACAAAAGATATGCAACTTCAGTTATCTCCATGGTTTAGGATAATCAGAATCCAAAAGAAGGTTTAAAAAAGCAATAACATCCAAAAACCTATGAATCATTGCTCACCAACCCTAAGCTCACTCAGTCTACCTCTCCTAACTCCCATGTTATTAGAATCAAGGCTGCCCTAGCAGTCCCAAAGACCCACCACAGACGTACTCACTCTCACATCCCCATCTCTCCTCCTTCTTTCTAGTCTGGTGGAGACCCCAGCTCTAGGCTGCAGAAATTTGTCTTGGCTTCAACAGACATCCAGTATGGCTTCAGACCTTCAGGAACAAAAACCTTTCAGGGGACAAAACCCCGTAGGAGCAATGCTGCAAAGTTCTGAATAGCCAGTGCCAGGACAAAGAACTAAGGAACAGAGGGAGGAGGACAGGACCTCGAGGCAGGACATTGTGGAGATAGGAATGTGGGGTGAAGGGAGTGCAGCACTCCACTAAGGCTGAGGGAAAGAGCCCAGCATCCAGCTGAGGCCAGTTCTGACTACCCAAAAGTCACCCGGGGAAGAGAACAAGGCCGGTGAGCTGTGAATTGCCCAGCATGGGAAGAGGCTGAGGCATTGAGATCCTATCCCCAAGGAAACTAGAATCAGAGGGGAAAAAATCAGAAAGTGGGTGACACAGGAAAATAAGAGGAAGAAAGGCTAAAATTACCAAAGATTTCAGGAAGAAGAAAACTCAAAAGACCTAAAACATAAGCAGATAAATCAACAAGAAAAACAACAACAGAAGAAAATATGGTCTCAAGATCTAATAAATCTATGAATGAAATCTATGAATAAAAACTACAAAATAAAGGAAAATGATCCAACACTTGATAAGACAAAGGACCTTATAGAATATGAATAGAACATTTTGTTCCTTAGTGGTTCAAAAGAGAAATGAGATTATGAGAGCAGAATTTAAGGCCTATATCACAAAAATAATGGACAGAATAGAAAACCGAAATCTGCAATGGCAAGCCTCACCAAAGAAACAAAAGAAAGAACAATAAATTGAGAATGCAAATAACAGAAGTGAAGGACAATCTAGAAGAAGTAAAGCAAAGAACAACAGCGTTAAAAGAAAATATGCTCACATATTGATATCAAAGACAGGATGAGCAGAGACAACCTAAGGATTATAGATCTCCCAAAAGAAAAGAATCTTAACACTATAATGCAGGAAGTAACAGAAGAGAATTGTTCAGAATTTCTGAATACAGAAATGAGATACTAATTGAAAGAATTCGCAGATATCTCCAGAAAAAACTCAAGGCTGAAAACTCCAAGATATACAGTGTTTAAACTTAACAATTAAATTCAGAAACAAGTTCTACAAGCAGTCAAAAGAAAGACCTTCAAATACAAATGAAAAGAAATTCAAATTCTGCACCCACTAGCAAACATATGATGGAATAGAGTAACATGTTCTAAAGAGCAATGGAGCTTAGGATGTAGCCCAGGGTAAGCTACTCTGCAAATATGAGCTACATGATTCATGAAAAAAGATGGATGTTCAATAAGAAAGAAGCAGTAGGACATTTTTTAGAAAGAAAACCAGAACTGAAGAAATTATTTCCTTCTTGAACACCACAAGCAATAAAATATAGGAGGAATGAACAAATGCAAAAAGCATAGACAGCAACAGAGTAACAATAGAAAGACCAGTAAGAGACGTCTAAAAGCATACTAGGTAAAAATTGCTAGGGGTAACAGTGAAGAGGTGGTCAGGGGGCATTATGGACAGAAGCTGCTGACACCCTGCCTATAGAACAATTAATGTTTTGGGGCTTTTTTGTGGAATTACATTACAACATTATAGGGTACATGAAGGCAGGTGGGAAGGGAAGCAGACAGTAAAGAGGAGTATGTGATAACCAGGATCAAATCAAGGACTGTCAGTAAGAGGAACTTGACCTCTGTTGTCTCAGAAAGAGAAAAGCCTACTAGGGAAATGGGTAAAGAGGAAAGGGAAAGGCCTGAAAAGGCAATGAAAGGAAGGAGTCTACTTTCGTGGTGGTAAGGAGCTCCAAAGAATGCTCCAATGATGAATGCTCCAATGGGTAGAGAGTTGGTATTTGAAGGGAGATGGGGACCTTACACTGGGGTTGGCCTGGGGAAATTTGGTGCTTGAAAAGTCTACTGGTCCTACATTGGAAGGGAGAAGACAGAACTCTTGAAGGAAACTGGCACCTGAGGAAGTGGGAGAGCATTGACCCAGAGAGTAGATTTTTGAGGCAAATGGGAGTTGGGGGAGAGAGGAACCAGAGGAGATAGAGATCAGTGGTGGGCTCAAAAATTAGGGATACAAGGATAAAGTGAGAAAGGGGCCTTAAACAGATGCAATGATTATAATAATGCTCTGACATATTTATTGATTTTATAAAAAGAGGATATTAGGTAAAAAGCTTCGTGGATCACTGCCTTGTCATGGAGGAGGGGCTTACGTAGCTCAATAAAACTATAAGCTATGCCATTCAGGGTTACCTAAGTCAGACAGATCATGGTGAAGAGTTCTGACAAAAGGTGATCCACTGGTCAGAGCAAACACTCTTTTTCAACAATCCAAAAGACAGCTCTACACATGGAGATTCCCAGATACTCAATATAAAAATCAGATTGATTACATAGTTTGCAGCCAAAGGTGGAAAAGCTCTATATACAGTTAAAACAAGACCTGGAGTTAACTGGGGCTCAGATCATAAGCTTCTTATTGTAAAATTCAGCCTTAAACTGAAGAAAGTAGGGAAAACCATCAAACTATATAGGTATGATCTAAATAACATCCCTTATAAATATGAAATGAAAGTGATAAATAGATTTAAGGGATAAAATCTAGTAGAAAGAGTGCCTGAAGAACTATGGACAGAGGTTCACAATACTGTTCAGAAGACAGCAACAAAAAAAAAATCCCAAAGACAAAGAAGAGTAAGAAAGCAAAATGGCTGACTGATAAGGCTTTAGTTTTAGAAGGAAAGCAAAAAGGAAAGATACATTCAACTGAATACAGAATTCCAGAGAATAGCAAGGAAAGATAAGGAGGTTTTCTTAAATTAGCAATACAAAGAAACAGAAGAAAATAACAAAATGGGAAACACAGATCTCTTCAAGAAAATTATAGCTATCAAGGGAATGTTTCGTGCAAAAATGGGCATGACAAAAGACAAAGATGGTAGGGGCTTAACATAAGTAGAAGAGACTAAGAAGTGGAAAGAAGGGGGCAGCTAGGTGGTACAGTGAATAAAGCACTGGCCCTGAAGTCCAAAGGACCTGAGTTCAAATCAGGTCTCAGACCAAACACTTGACACTTACTAGCTGGGCAAGTCACTTAACCCCAATCGCCTAAAAAAAAAAGAAGTGGAAAGAATACACAGAAGAACTATAGAAGAAAGATCTTTGCATCACCAATGACCACAATGGTGGGGTTACTGATCTAAAGCCTTACATCTGGAGAATGAAGTCAAGTGGGCCTTAGGAAGTATTGCTAACAATAAGGCTGGTGGAGGTTATGGAATTCCAGCTGAACAATTTAAAATCCTAAAACATGATGCTGTTAAAGTGTTGCACTCAATATGCCAACAAATTTAGAAAGCACAATAGTGGCCACTGGATTAGAAAAGATCAATTTACACCCCAATCCTAAAGAAGGGCAATGAGAAAGCATGTTCAAATTACTGAATAAACTGCATTCATTTTACACACCAGCAAGGTTACATTTAAGATTCTGCAAGTAAGGCTTCAGCAATGTGAGAGCACAAAACTACCAGAAGTGCAGGCTGGTTTTTGAAGAGGCAGATGAACTAGAGACCAAATTGCCAACATTTGAGGGATTATGGAGAAAGCAAAGGAGAGTTCCAGGGAAACATTTATTTCTGCTTCACTGACTGTACTAAAGCCTTTGACTATGTGGATCACAACAAAGTGTGCCAAGTCCTCAAAGAGATGAAATTACCAGATCATCTTAACTGTCTCCTGAAGAACCTGTATGCAGGTCAAGAAGCAAAAGTTAGAATCAAACTTGGAATAACTGATGGGTTTAAGATTGGAGAAGGAGTACAACAAGGCTGTATGTTGTCATTTTATTTAACTTATATGCAGAGTACATCGTGGAAAATGCCAAGCTGCATGAAATAAAAGCCAAAATTAAGATGGAAGAAATATCAACAATTTTAGATATGCAGACAATACCATTCTGATGGCAGAAAGTAAAGAATTAAGAAGTCTCTTGATGAGGGTGAAAGAGGAGAGTGTAAAAGCTGGTTTGAAGCTTAACATTAAAAAAAAAATTTAAGATCACGGCAATTAGTCCCATTACTTCCTGGCAAACAGAGGGAGAAGAAATAGAAGCAATGTCAGATTTTATTCTTGGGCTCAAAGATCACTACAGATGGTGACTGCAGCCATGAAATTAAAAGATGCTGCTCCATGGAAGGAAAGCTACGGAAAATCTGGACAGCATACTAAAAAGCAGAGACATCACCTTGCCAACAAAGGTCTGTATTAGCCAAAGTTAAGGTTTTTCCAGTAGCAGTGTATAGCTGTGAGAGTTGGAGTATAAGGAAAGCTCAGCATCACAAAATCGATGCTTTTGAATTGTGCTGGAGGAGACTTTCAAGAGTCTCTTGGACTCTCAAAGAGATCAAATCAGTCAGTATTTAAGGAAATTCAGACTACTCACTGGAAAGATAAATACTGAAGCTTACATAACTTGATCACATAATGAAAAGACAGGACTCATTGGAAAAACCCTGATGTTGGGAAAGACTGAAGGCAAAAAAGAGAAGGGGATGGCAGAGGATGAGATGGATACTGTCATGGAAACAACGAACATGAGCTTGAACAGACTTTGGGAGATAATGGAGGATAGAAGGGCCTGGTGTGCTATGGTCCATAAGGAAACAAAGAGTTGGACGTGACTAAACAAACGAACAACAACAAAATGGTCACTCAGTCAAATTAAGTTAACACGATGTTTAAACTTTACGGAGATGTTTAAAATATATTAACGTTGTTATTGAAAAACTACATTGGTTTGAATAACCTTATATGGGATATATAGTTGCCTGTAATTAGATATCTATGAAAATTAGTTATATATTTGATAGGTCAGAGCTTAAATTCCTTATAATGAGTATGCAAATACAAAATGACACCCAAATCAGCAAATATGAAAAAAATGTGGCACATACTATTAATAACTTCAGTGGATAAAAGAAAAGCATCAAGAAATAAGGAGATAAACATAATGCCTGATTAACCATGAATTAGAGGCAGGAAAATATGTTATAACACAGAAGCTAAATTTCTTCAATAGCTGCTTCTATGAGTTTAGCTAACATGATTTACTGAAAGGAAACCAACACTCCTTTTCCTATCAGGTTTAAGTAAAACTACATAATTTTTCTCAAGTTTTCTCACTGCAAGAAATGGTAACAGTAATTAAGTGGGAAGATGAATAACACACAGAGCCGGTAAATGAATCAAGCCAACAGAGCACACATCCAAAACAAACCTTCCCCAAGTCAGTGGTTTTTATGTACCAGTAATCAGCCAAAAAGGAGAAATGTCCCTATTTTACCACAAGAGGGCAAAAATCTATGGCTGTGATCCTAAATAAACCATATGTTCCATAAACTGACTAGAATGCAAAAAAAAAAAAAAGTGATTTTAAGTGACTGGTAAAAGAAATGATGCCACCGTATTATTGCTACTTAATAATAACAAACATTTAAAGGGCACTTTAATGTTTGAAAATACCTTCACATATATTATTACCTCAGTTGATTCTCACCACAACCCTAGGAAGTAAATGTTACTATTCATTATTTCTCTTTTCTAGATGAGAAAACTGAGGCTGAGAGATGTTAAGTGACTTTGCCACGATCACATAGCCAATCAGTATCTGAGGAGAGAGTCAAATACAGTCTTCCTGATTCCAAGCATGCCACTTGGCACACACAATATAGCACCCTGTCTCCATCACATTGCATAAGACTTTACTGTTCTCAAATTTTCGGGCAGAATAGGCAGATGAGAACAACTGGTTCCAAGAATCATGAAAGTGACTGAAGCAAACACTGTGGAATGCTTAGAGCTTGGTCAGTCATCAAAGACTTCAAGATAATCCATTTCATTGTCTTAACTTCTGTCTTGACACTGTACTTTGATAACTCTGGAAGAGACAGTGAGGCTGACAACTTTGTACAACTCTGCCTCACTTAAATCTAGATCACATGCAAGTCAAGACATCACCCTGTGACATCACTGAACCTCTTCAATAATGATGAACAACAACTGTTCTCAAAGTGCTTCCATATACATTTTCTAACCCACTTTTCATATTGATCCTGTAATAACAGGCAGTAGAGGTATAATCTCCATTTTAGAGAGGCTAGGATCTTAGATTTAGAGATGGATGGTATTTTACAGGCCTTAAATTCCTCTTAATTTCCTCTGAAATTCTTTATTTCTATTGAGGGTATCACCATTCTTTCCAAGTATCTAAGTTTTCAACATGGTAATAATCTTTGTCTCTTCTCTCTCTCTCTCTCTCTCTCTCTCTCTCTCTCTCTCTCTCTCTCTCTCTCTCTCTCTCTCTCTCTCTCTCTCTCTCTCTCTCTCTCTCTCTCTCTCTCTCTCTCTCTCTCTCTCTCTCTCTCTCATTCCACCTCCTCAATATCTCTTGTATACATCTTCACTTTACTTATACCTTAACCACCTGAATCCAGAATCTCATTATCTTTCCTCTGGGCTATTGCAATTGACTCTTAATTCATCTCCTCTCTTCAATCCAATTTCCACAAAAAAAATGTCAAAATGCTATTCCAAAGTATAAGTCTAATCATTTTACTCCCTTGATGAGGCCTCAATAGTTCCCCAGTCCTCTGGATAAAGCACAAACATTTATGGTTGGGACTGGTTAAAAAACAATTAGTTCAATCAGTGGATCAGATTAGATACTCAACACACAGAAGAAAACAGACATAGCATCTTAGACCCCAGCTACTGGGTTAGGGACTCACCATCTGGCAAGAACTGCTGGAAAAACTAGATAGCAGTCTGGAAGAAATCAGATTTTGAACAACACCTCACATCATATACCAGGATAAGTTCCAAAGAAATACATAACTTCAGTCATATCATAAAAAAAACCACAGAGGAACATGAAAGAAATTACCTTTCAGAACTATAGATACGAAAATGACCAAACAAGGGAGAGAATCATAAAAGATAAAATGGACGATTTCATTACATAAAATTAATAAAGTTTTGCATGAACAAAATCAATGCGGCCAAAATTAGAGGGGAAAGTTAACTGGGAAATATTTTTGAAGCAAGTGACTCCTATAAAAGTCTCATTTTCCTAAGATACGTAAGAAACTAATTTAATTCGACAAAAATAAGAACCATTCCCCAATTAATAACTGGTTAAAAGATATGAATAGACAGTTCTCAAGAGAATAAACCTAAGTTATCTCTAGCACTATGAAAAAATGTTCTAATTCACTAGTAATTAGATAAATACAATTAAAACACTCTGATGTTATAATTAGGCAACTAGGTGGCACAGTGGATAGTGTCAGGCCTGGAATCAGAAAGACTCATCATCCTGAGTTCAAATCTAGCCTTAGACAATTAACTGTGTGACCCTACACAAGTCACTCTACCCTGTTTGCCTCAGTTTCCTCATCTGTAAAATGAGCTAGAGAAGAAAATGGCAAGCCAATCCAGTATCTTTGCCCCAAAAAACTCCAAATGCGGTCACAAAGAGTCGCATGCAACTGAAACAACTGAACAAAAACAAATATGTTATAATACCTCCCCCATCCATAAAGTAGGCAAAGTTGACAGAAAAAAAAAGGTAAATGCTAGAAGAGCTGTGGGAAAACAGGCACATCAATATAATATTGGCAGAGTTGTGAACTGGTACAGATACCCTGGAAAGCAAATTGGAATTATGCTCAAAAAGTTACCAAATTGTGTAAGAACAGTTTGGCCCAGTGATACCATTCCTAGGCCTATATATCCAAGAGATCAAATAAAGGTGGAAAGGACTCATATGTACAAAAATACTTACAGCAGTTCTTTTTATAGAAGCAAAGAATTCAAAACTAAGGGAGTGTCCATCAACTGGGGAATGACTAAAAAAATTATGGTACTGAAATGCAATGGAATATTATTGTGCTAAAAGGAATCGTTTCAAAAAAACCTGGGAAGATCTGTATCAACTCATGGTGAGTAAAGTGAGAAGAATTAAGAAAACAATTTATACTATAACATCAGTATTATAAAGACAAACAACTCCAGTGAATTGAAGAACTCTCATCAACATAACGATCAACCATGATTCCAGAGGACCAAAGATGAAGTACTCAAATTACCATTTGACAGAGGGGTAATGGACGAAAACGAAGAAAAAAATATATATATATATTTGGGGGCATGGTTAATATGGGAATTTGTTCTGTTTGCTTATTTGTTATAAGGGTTTTGCATTTCTTTTTTTTCCCAGCTGAGAGGGGGTAAGGGGAAGGGAAAAAAAAATAAGTGTTTTACAATTGAAAAACAAAACAGAATCTACAAAACAAACTACAAGCAATGTCAAAATAATAAAGGAGCTTAGCACAGGTTTAAAATACTTAATCTCATAACGTAAGTTTCAAAGAACTAAACAATCTCTTCCAGGTACTGTGAGTCTTTACCACTACTCCCACTTTAGACAAGTGACCTCTCCACTAAACTCTGAATTTGGAGGTTATAAGCTTTCTAGTTAGTCCTCCCTAGTCTCTACTAGTCTCCAGCATTAGCTACCTGTCACTGGCCCAGCATCCCTCTTTTTGGTACCTAGAAAATTAATATCCTTAAAGACAGTGTGAGGCAAAGGTAGGACAGTATAGTTGCTAGTTTATGGGCCAACTGTCCTTAAAAAGGGTCAAGTTATTACAAGGGGTCCATAAATCCACACGTGTTTCAAGCACTGTAATTCTGACTTTTGCTTAGCTCCAACAAAATACGAACCATGATTACGAACAACTAAGTAAACATACCTTCTTATAAACAGAACAAAGTCTCAAACATGCATATCTGACATCTCTGTCATTCAACTAGCATTTATTAAGCACCTACTATGTGCCAATCATTATGCTGAGCCTTGGGAATACAAAGAATAGGAAACAGGAGGGGGGGAACCCACCAGTCCTTGGTCTCAAGGAGTTCACAGTCTAATAAGCGAAATGACATAAAAACAACTGTGTAAATATAAAACACATACAGAACAAATTGGAGATAATCAACAGAAGGAATGCCTTAGCATTGAGGAAGATGAAGAAACGTTTCTTGTAGAAGGTGGGATTTTATGGCGGTCTTGAGGAAGGCCAGGAGGAAAAGATGAGAAGGGAGAGGATTTCATTGAAAATATACAGAATAGGAAGACAGAGTGCCTTATTCAAAGAACAGCAAGGACTCCACTGTCATCTGACTGCAGAGTACATGGAAAGAAATAAGGTGAAGAAGACTTGAAAGATAGAACAGGGCCAGGTTATAAAAGGTTTTGAACATCAAATGGGATTTTATAGTTGATCCTGGAAATGACAGGGAGCAGCTGGAATTTACTGGGGAGGCGGGGTGTGGCAGATACCACTATTCCCCCAGTCATCCAGGCTCACAACCCAGGTCATGTTCAACTCCTCATTCTCTCTAACCCCTCATATTCAATCAGGTGCAAAGTTATGTCAATTTACTGTTGTAACATATATAGGGCCCCCTTCCCTCCTCTAACACTGCTATCACATTGGTACAAGCCTTCATTACCTTACTTTGCCCCTCATTACCTGGACTTCTGAAATAACACCCGGTTGGTTTCCCTGATTCAAGTCTCTCCCCATTCCAATCCATCTTCCACTGAAATGACAACTGCAACAATAACAACTAATATTTGTATAGTGTCTACTATGTGCCTGGCACTATAATAAGTGCTTTATAGTTATTCTCTTAGCTGATTCTCACAACAACCCTGGGAGGTAGTGCTATTATTATTTCCATTTTACAGGTGAGGAAACTGAAGCAAATAAAGGTTAAGTGAATTTCCCAAGGTTATAAAGCTAGAAAGTATCTGAGGCCAAATTTAAAATAAGGTCTTCTTGACTCTAGGCCAGAGGCTGTCTCTATGCCATTAGCTGTCTAATTTGAGCTGTCATACTGATCTTCCCAAAGCACAAATCTGATCATGTCACCTCAATACCCCTATTCAATCAACTCCAGTAACTCCCTATTGCCCTTACAGGATCAAATATAAAAACCTCTTGACTTTAAAAGCCCTTTATAACCTGGGGCCTTCCGACCTTTCCAGTCTTTATACACCTTCCACTGCCACTTTCCACTCAGCTATCCAGTGACACTAGTCTTACTGTTCCTCAAACACGCCACCACATCTGCAGCCTTTAAGTGCTTTCACTGGTCGACTCCATGCCTAGAACTCTCTTCCTCTTCATCTCTACTTCCTAGCTTCCTTGGTTTCCTTCCCATCTCAGCTAAAGTCCTACCTTCTAAGAAACTGAAAGTTACAATGAGGACAAAGAACAGTGGGATGAGGAGGTTACAGTGAAGGCCTGGGGCTGCAAGGCAAAGAAGCAGAATTGCAACAATTTGTGATCAGAAGAGGGAACTTCAGAGTTCACAAATACGGAAGTGGTGCATTTGTGGGTGATGACAACATCAAGAATATCACCATCTCTGATCTTAGATGAGGTGGGATGGAAGAATAGTTCAAGAAAAATGAGTAAGGTCTATATAGACGCTACAGTGATTAAAATGCCAATTAATTTTAAAATATTACTGGTCACAGTAACTTTTGTCTTCATGCATTTTGTCAACCAACAGATATTAACTGTACAAGTTAATTATTATTATTATATTAATATTAATTAATATTATGTGAGGGCTCATGAAATTTGTTTATGTTAAAAAGGGATCCTCATCCTCAAAAATGTTGGCAGAGAAGAAAAAAGTACCTGACAAGAAATCAAGGGACTTTGTAGACTTTCTAGATCTAAATTTCTTTATCCATAAAATGAGGCATTGAACTGAATGATCTATAAAAGTCCCTTCCAGCTCTAAATTCCAGGATTCTGTTTTTCTATCTCCTCTCACAGTGACCAGAACTGTACCACTTACACAGCAAGAATTCAATAAATAGTTGCTGAACAAAAGAACAAGCACATGTAGAACAGGGAAAAGCATTATTCAGAATAGCCTACAATGAAAAGAACTAGGACTCATGGATAAAAATGGTGTACTAGAAAGAACACTAGATTTAGAACTCACAGATACGACTTCCAATCTCCATTCTGAAAATCACTACCTGTGCTACCTCATGCAAGACAGAATGCCTTGAATACAGTAAGCACCTGAAAAATCCTTCACCTCTCTGGGCCTCAGTTTCATCATCAATAAAATGAAGGAGTTCACTAATATCCTTTCCAACACAAAATTTCTGGCCCTATATAATCCCCTCTGGACCCCTTCCCTTGGTTCTCAGCCAGGCTTTTCACTCTTCTTTCTCAAGTTCTCTTTTTTGGGGGCTGTGCAACACAACAAACCCTGGGCATCACTGGTGTACATTAGGCTCTGTGATAGTTTACTATTCCTCCCCTAAAATGCATGTATCATATGCCTTTACAGTATCTCCTTAACAGATCTGCAATACATATTTGCATTTTAAAAACAATTCCTATAGACTTTATTACATTTTCTAAATGTCCATGTATTTTAACTGAGTATTTTAGCACAGATAACTCCAGCCCCAATGTGGAGCATCTTCCTTAAGCATTACCCTGGTGGAAGGAAGCAAAGCTTCTGCAGTTCTTAAGGAAAATACTAATTTATAAAAAGTAGAGAGAGTGAGAAGCTGAGGAATCACATCTCTCAAAAAGTCAGGACAATGTTCAGCTATTTTATGATAACTTACCAGGCAGAATTTTAAATTGTTATTACTGCATTAAGGATACTTCAATAGGTCTATGATCTCATTAACCTAGGCAGTCTCTTCAACAACTCATCCATGCCTCTCATCCTATTAAACTCCTGTCCTTGTCCTCCTGTAAATCCCTCAGGATGGGGGAGTGCCTACTCAATGTACTGGAAAATTTCCTCTTCTGCAGAGCTTCTTAACTGTTTTAGTGTCACAGATCCTTTTGGTAGTCTGCTGAAACTGATAGGCCCCCTTTTCAAAATGCTTTTAAACTAAAAAACATAGGATTACAAAAGGAAATCAATCATATTGAAGCATAGTTATCAAATTAAAAAAAAAAAGGTTCTCAGATTGCAGGTCAAGAACCTGTGCTCTAGATCTTTTGATGGTAGATATGCACCAACACAACAAGAGATCTGTTTATCAGTTATCTCTCACTCTCTGCAAGAGCCCCACTTTTTTTCTAGGTATACAGCTCTTTAATGGCATTTTTTACACAACTCAGGCGCAATTCTTACTTAATGGAGTATTACAGCCTACTCATGCCAACTACATGCCTTTCCGTTGTCTTTTTGATGACCTTCAACTTCTTTGTTTTGTTTTTGCTTTTTAGTGAGGCAATCTGGGGTTAAGTGACACAGCTAGGAAGTGTCTGAGGCCAAATTTGAACTCAGGTACTCCTGACTCCAAGGCCAGAGCTCTATACACTACACCACCTCGCCGCCCCTGACCTTCAACTCTTAATTTTTAGATACTGTAGCATTCCCTGATTGAAAGCCACACTGCATCATGAAGAAAAATACTGATGCTAAAGAGGGCTTGTTTCAATTAAAAGCTTGCAGTCATTAAAAATCCTGAGCAATTTCTCAAAGGGAATCCTGTCCACTCTCCTTCCTTACAATTCTAGTGCCAGTTCACTGTCTATGTACCGTATCAGTCCAAGACACATGTACTTATAAACCAATTCTCTGAGACTGTCCATCCAACTGCATATCATAGTCTAAACAACTGAAATTCTCTACCCACCCATTTCTCCGCATAAAAAAATTAAGCTAGAATAAAGAAAGGTTAACTAATTTTACATAACCTGAAGTCTTCAAATGAAAAAACTTTCAAACTAAAATGCATCAAATTAGACAGCAGTTAGCTACACAGAATTACACCATAAATGGTGGAGCTGGATCTAGATTCTAGACTTTCTCACTTCTAATCCAGCGTTTTTTCCATAACTACAGCCACACCATACATGGCATACAATGCCATGGCTGCTGCTTGCTTCATGTGCAGCCATATACACATTTGGGAAATAAATCATGTCTTATTTTTATTCTTATACTAAATGTCACAAATGCAGCTAAGAAATGCTTTTGGAGGTGGGATGGGAATGGGGGTGGAAATGATGAACTGGGCAAGTAACTTCCCCTTTCTGCCCTCAGATTCTTTATCGAGAAAGTGAGCTGATCACACAATAGCGGCAACATAAAATAGTAGAAAGAATCCTGGACTGGGTCTCAGAGAGCTCGGGTCCAAATCCCAAGTTCCATGAACTTAGGAACTTCCATGAACTTCTCCCTCTCTGAGCCTCAATTTCCACATCTATAAATAAAGGGATTGGACCAGACAACTTCAAAAGTTCTCTCATCTCCAACATTCTATGAGTATCAATAACAATAAATTTTGCCCTAATAACCATAGGGAAAACACTATTAGGAAAAGGATGAAATACAGGACACTTTGGCTTAAGCCATAACTGTAACATTAAGCCTCCAAATTTCAAATTTAATTTATGGCACTAAGAAGAAAATACTACACAATCTACTTTCTGAAAGCGCTATGCTTATAAATTTTCATTAAGTACAACTGACATAACACTTGAGTTTTCCATTTTCCAAAAGAAGTGAACCTCTTTCGTGTATCATTTTATTTTTAAATATTCATTAAATTTTATATGATCAAAGTAATAGCAGCATGATGATCAGCTGATTACAGGATATGTTGTATTTTTTTTTCTGAATACCAAGAAAGCCAATATCTGAAGCTGATCCCACAGCTAAATACCTAACAAAATGCTATCCGTGTCCAATGTACAATCACAGTCCTAAAATTTGCAAGGAACATTAAAGGTCATCTAAATACAATATTATTTCACCTACTCAATAAGCATATAGAGGGTCATTTATTTCAATAGTTAACATAAACACATCCTAAAACGGAGATATAAAATACCACTAATCCTTCTGAAACAGCATCCAAAATAATCTAACACTAGATGATTAAAAAATTACCAATTACCCAACACAGAACAGTTACTGCCATGGGGTAAAAAGTTAATTTGTTTAAAAAAATCTTCCAGCAGTAAATGAAATTCAGGAATGAAAACAACATAATTAGCATGAGTAAAAAGTCAATGTAGTCAAATGTTAAAATAACTGGTTTGGGCTAAACATCTTTTTAGAACAGCAAGGTTTTTTTTTTAACTCAATTATAAAATGCTTCCATTTCAACATAAAAGTTATTTTTGAAATAAGAAATCTGAAGTGATGCATAACACTAGATTCCTGACAAACTACAATTAAAAAATGTTAGAGGGAAAATAAAATGCTAAATAAATACTTTTAAAAAATAAAATGTTTAAAAGTGTAATTGGGGAAAATAAAATGCTAAATAAATACTTTTAAAAATAAAGAACAGCTCAGATGTCAGAAGACTGTTGTGATTAAGAAACTAAAATCTTTGTATTTTGCATTGCAAGTGAATGAAGCAATAGGAATAATTAAAGATGCTCCTTTGATTATATGATGTGCTATGGAGGCTGATGTTAGGAAAGAGCTGTTACTTTGCCAACCTATTAAGACTGATGCCACATCAAGAGAAAATTTTAGTGCAATTGTTTTACCTTTTTAAAAATGATGTGACCTATTACTTTCAAATCAAATTCATTTCTAAATACATTCCTCCCCCTCCCATCCAGCAAGATAATCCCTTCTAACAAACATAGGGAAGGAGGGTCCAAGTTGATCAAGAAATATATGATTAATTCATCTCCCCACCAGCCTAGTTAATAAAATTATAGAATGTAAGGGGCGGTAATAAAGACAATGAGGTTTCAAGATCTTAATGAAGTACAAAGAAGTATTTATACTAAGCCACCCCCTTTATAAAGGGTGAAAAAAGGTCTTCAGTCAAGCTTGATTCAATTAGAGGGCACCTAGCCACTGACTGGCCAAAGTATTGGGCCAGGCCCCTGGTAACCCTTAAAAAGCAAGAGAGATTGTCTAAGCAATCAGTCAAGGCAAGAAACAGCTTTGGGAAATGTAAGGTCTGTGAACTGAGAGCCAACCCTGGCCAATGGGAGTTAAGGTAGAGAGAAGAACTGGCCTGGAGAATCCTGACTGAGGAGCCCAGCAGAGCTACTGTACCTGGAGAAACAACATTAGGCTCCCACAAGAAGAGAAAGGACACCAAGGACCTTCAGTGCCAGAGGTGAGTTTTCCTGGATCAAATGTGTTCCCCAAGTGTGGAGTCCCTCTATTAGCATAATCTATGCCTATCCTTACCTTTGACACTGTATACATAGGTAGACAGTACGCCCAGATTTGACAGAGGAAAGGGTAAGAGGAGAAGTGTTTCATAGCTACTGTTCTTACAAAGCCACGTGAGCTATGGTTTTAGGAGTGCAGACCCACCCTAGAAAGTGAGGGTAATTTGCCTCTCCCTTCCCAACCCCAGGGTCCAACCTATGAATAGAATTGGGAGTCTAGCCCAGAAGAGATGCTACACACACACACACACACACACACACACACACACACACACATACATACACACAAAATTAAAAAGAAACGGAGAACAGTTCAGACAACCTCTCAAATGATATAGCAGATACTACATAAATGCTTATTCCCTTCCCCCTTCTTTTCCTACCACTTCAACTGAATTGGATAGCATATGCAATGTTCCATACTCAAAGTCCTCCTACCTCAGCAAAGGAAGAAAGAGGGTACATTATCTCGTCTCTTTTCCAGAGCCAAGCGTGGTTTTTACATGGTGTTCAGATTTGTTTTTTTATTTCTTCCACTGACACTGATATAGTCACTGTGTATTCTCAGAATTCTGCTTACTTTCCTCTGTATCAGCTCATATAAATGCCTCCATGTGTCTCTGAATTCTTCATATCTGTTATTTCTTATAAAACAGTAATAACGCATCATCATCTCATACCGTAAATGGCAAAACAGCCATTGCCTAATTGAGGGCAGGTACTTTGTTTCCAATTCTAAGCAACTCTAAAGCATTCCTGGGAATATTCTGGCACATGGGGGTCAGTGGTCAGTGCTCAGCAGTGTGATCCAAGGGTATACCTACTTTAGTCACTTTTTAAAAGAATAATTCCAAACCATTTTTAGAATGTTTGCACCAAATCATAATTCCCCAAACACTGTATTAGTGCATGTTAACTGACAGATTTCTTGTAATGAAAATAATATAATGCAGAATTATTCTGGACTTCAAATTGGTACAGTTTAATCAATGTCAGGACAAAACAGGCCTATAAGCACTCATAAAAAACATAGCAGCTTCTACATTTGAACATGTTGCATGCCTCACTTGCATCAAGGAATCTGAATGAGGAGCTACAGTTTTTTAAGTTGTTACCAGAGTAATAATGTCTAGGAGATTTAATCTATAGGGAGCCTGCCTAGGAATCTGACACTGGTTCAAATCCATCTCTTTGAAGGCAGAGACTGTCTTTTGCCCCTTTTTGTATCCCAAGTGTGCCTGGGACGTAGAAGGAGCTTAATAAATGTTTGTCGATTGAGTGATTGATACACCAGCTGCGTGACCTTGGGTAAGTCACTCACTGTCTCAGTGCCCCAGACAGCCACCGGAGACTAAGTTTCAGAGCAAAGGCTGCTCTGCAGTAGTAAAGATCATTTCCTCATCAAGAAGTCCCTAGATCACTGATCATTTCACTGAAGAGTAAATAATATTCTCCGATTTCCCTTCACACAATATAAAAAGAAAATATTTGCCTCAGGACATAATCAACAGAGAACAAAATTTCCCTTTGTTACTTCTGGATTAGAACAGCTGGTAAAACTTCTAAATCTAAGGGAAACTAAAACAAAAATGAAACAATCCCTGCCCTCAAGAAGCCTACCTTGTACTAGGGAGACTAGGGTTTACATAATTCAATTAACTATATTTTCCTTTGATTGAATTTCACCTAATAACTATTTCACAGTTATGAAAGAACTCCGACAAGTGCTAGCCAAAAAATAAAAAGCAATTAACTTTATAAAATATTCCATTAAAAGAAGCTTTGTAAAAAATGTGTGATGCCATGGAAGTAGAATATATTTTTATGTCAAAGTATTTCTAAAGGTATCTAAGCTAAAAGAAGAAATTACCATGTTTCATAGCAAAAAAAACACATAAATTTGAAGCAAATTTATTAAACAATAAAAGCTTATTCCTGGAATTTGCAAATTTGTTGGATTTTTTTTAAAACTAGGTAAATTAAATAATAAGATATATAGAGCACTTTTAGCAGAGCCCTTTAAATATTATCTCATTTGGTATTCACAATAACTGTAACTTAGGTGCTCTAATTATCCCCATTTTACAGATGAGGAAGCAGAAAAGACAAAGGTTAAGTGACCTGCCCACAGACACACAGCTAAGTGTCTGAGGAAGAATTTAAATTCAAGTCTTTTCAACTCAAGTTCCACCACTCACTGCACCACCTACTCGCTTAATATAAAGAAAAATGTGAAGACTTCTTCCTTCATGTCACACACTCAATGAGAGACATACTTCAAGGTCAAAAGACACTTGAAAAAAGGTCCAAAGACTAGGCTAGCTAGCACTATTCAAGAAAGGTCACATATTTTCCTGTCAACAGCAATACTAGCTATTTGGTACCTTATTCTAAATCTAAGAAGAACATAAAAGTATTTGTTATTTGTTGCTAAATTAGATGAAGATGACAATGACTAGAAAACAGATTCACCTATATTTTCTTGGGGTGCTAACTAATCCTCCAAGAGAAATTCTATTCCATAATCTGTTCCCTTTCATTCAGCAAGCATTGATTAGGGAGCTGCTATGTTCCAAGCACTGTGCTGGATGCCCAGGCAAAGACAACAATGCAAACAGCTCCTGCCTTCAAGGAGCCTACATTGCACAGGAGAGACTACAGCGTAATTCAAATACCTATATTTTCCTTTGATTGAATTTCATCTAAATAACTATTTCATTTCAATTGTATATGATTGAATACAAATGATCACAGACCATTTCACTGAAGATTAAATAATATTCCCTGATTTCCCTTCACACAACATAAAACGAAAAATTTGCCTCAGGACATAATCGATGGAGAACAAAATTTTTCTTTGTTATTTCTGGATTAAAACAGCTGGTAAAATTTCTCAAAACATGCAGAGGTACATCACAGCTGATGACCTGATAGTCACTACAGAATTTCTCACCTTTTGTACTTCCTGAAGAATGAATAATACCTCGATAATATTTTTAAATTTAATAAAATTATTTTATACGACATTTGTAAAAATGCTACATCAAAACGAGCTATATCTTAACTAAAATATCAGGTTTCTTTAAGATTATAAAACATCAAAAAAATTAAATTTTAATTAGAAAACTAGGTTTTAACAATGATGTGTATCTTTTTCTAGAATAAATGTATCTAGGTCCAACATGCAGACTAATTAAAACAAAAAAAATTTCTAATAATTACCTGTTAAAATGGGACCTTTACATGAATAAAATTAATTCCACTAAACTGAAGTTTTTCTGGAATCGTTTAATAATATTTGAGTTCCATCAAATTAATTCCTAATAGCAAAAACTGCAAGTCTGACTGAATTGCAGCAAGTGTTGTCTTATATATTTTTATACTCATCTGGGATCAGGGGATCACAGACTTAAGAGCATTAGATACATTCCCTACTTGCTTCATTGCAGTCTACCTCAGCTTTCCCCTTTCTTGCCCTCTTCCCTTCTAGTATGTTCTCTATAACCTCCTTATATAGTTAACAAACTGTCCTTTGTAGCAAACCTATTATCTTACTTCCACCTTCTTACACACAAAGCATGACACTCCTGGTCACATTCTCTAACTCCAGACTCACCTTCTCTCAAGAGAAATACCTGGCAACACACTAGATCAGGAGGAACTGTTAAATATAAACACTACTCCTCTGTGCTACGATATCTCAATAACCTCACCTCTTTTAGATTCACTCCATCCACAAATATTAGGCTACCCAGATTCTGGCTGCTCTCAAATATCTAACTTTTCTAGCCCCTAAGACATCGTCCCTCCTTCCTCAAGGAGTTTAGTATCTGACTCACAATCACTCTCTTCAATTCAACTCCTGCCCTCAATTTGTGTATGTTTGTGTGTGGGTGTGTCCACAACTCACACGCCTGTGATATCATTGGTATAGGGCCTCCCCAGTGAGGAAACTCCCTTTACATTCAATAATAATAAGCAATGGTTCTGTAACTTACAGCCTTAGAGAGTTGCCAGGGGCACTGAGAGGTTAAATAATTTTTTTCAGGGCCAGAGTGCCAGGATATGTCAATCAACACATATTTATTAACTTCCTACTACACGTCAGATACTATGCTAGATGATGGGAATACAAAGACAAAAATGAAACAGTCTCTAACCTCAAGAAATTTATATTTTATCAGGAAAAACATACATAGTCATATATGTATATTATGCATTGTCAATCAGTCAACATATTTTCAACTGCCTACTGTGTGTCAGCTGGTAGCAATAAAAAGACTAAAATGAAAATATCTGCCTTGAAGGAGCTTAAATTTTATCAGGACAGACTATATACATATATGTGTGTGTGTGTGTGTGTGTGTGTGTGTGTGTGTGTGTACACATAGTTATATATATATATGTATATATATATACACACACACACATATACACATACACAATTTAAAGCTATTAAAGCCTAAAACTGCAATGTCTTTCAAGCCATTCTGTATATATGTATTTACACATAAAATAAATACAGAGTATTGGTGGGGAAAGAGGAAGCACTAGCAACTGGGGGAGTGGGGGAATCAGAAAAGGCCTCACACAGGAGGTAGCAATTGAGCTAAACTTCGAAGGCAATTAAGGATTCTAAGCAGCAGAGAAGAGGCAGGAGTCACGGGAGGGCAGCCTCTTGCCAAGGCACATAGATGGGACAAGAAAGCCAGATGGGCTGTAATTCAGAGAACCTGAAGGGGAGTAATATATATAGTGAGGCTGAAATGGTGAAAGTTGAATCCAGGTTGTGTGAAAGGCTTAGGGCTTTAAATGCCAAAGACAGAAGTTTGTATTTGATCCTAGACATGACAGGGAGTCACTGGAGTTTATCAAGCTGGAAAGTAGGATGGTCAGTTCCAGCTTTACACATACCACTTTGGCAGCTGCATGAAAAATGCACTGGAAAGACAGAGCATGAATATAGGTCTTGCTGACTCCAAGACTGGTGCTTTATTCACTCACACTCCATGCTGCCCTCACACCTGAGAGCATGCTCCTGTCTCGTCAAACATCCTGGTTGCCCAGTTCATCAAACTCCTCAATTCCCATGAGCTTCACCTTCACTCTATCTCAGTCAGACACAGGCATGGGCATGGGCACGGGCATGATCTCACAATCTTTATATCCCCATGACCAAAAATATGAAATTCCTCTCTCAGATATCCTTCCATCTGTCTCACTCCTATTAAACTTATTCTTCATCTTCCTCATGATATTCCATCCATCTCAGTCTACCATCCCTGCTCCAATCTCATTTTCTGATCACTCCTGATCCCTTTGCAAAGCCCAAACCATGATTATCTCAGCCCTACTGAGATAAATCCACCTCCAACTAACATAATGTTGAAGGCATGGGTGTCACACAAGTCACATTACCAAACTAACTGGGTACACTATAAATATATATGATCTTAAAATGGCCCCTGTTTCATTGCAACCCCTTTACTTCAACCTCTGACAGATAAGAGGGAACCCTCACATTTGGGTGTTCTCCAAGAGTCCAAAAGACAAACTCAATTGTCTCTGGGGCCTACCATCTACCTACAACTACCATCCAGGTACTGTGAATGAAGATGTGGACTACAAGTATGACATTCTGAACTGTATCATTATTATTACTATTATTATTACGTCTAGAGTGAAGTGGAGGCCAGTGCTGGTGCAGGCGAACCTATGCTCAAGTCTACCTCTGACACACACCAGACGTGTAGACAAGAGCAAGTCATTTAAACTTGTACTGTCCCAGACAACTTTTCTAATAAAAGAAACTGAGTTACAAATGAATTGCTGATCTGCGTTAATGGGACTAGTTTTCACACTCAGAGTTCCCTAATCAATGATATCACAGGCTTGGACACAAACAAAAAAGGTATCACAACTTACTCTATAAAATTTAAACAATTCATTTGCCTTTTTAGGCCTTAAATGATTCCTTTGCCAATTTCTATTAGTCTAGCTCTAAAGTTACTTTTAGCTCCAAAAATATTTAGATATGTGCCTGCCCAGAAGACTAAGCTTTACATAATCTCTACATCATTAAAAATGTTGTTTTTGTTTTTCTGGAATCAGGTTATTTGAAGAAGAAAACTATGCAACTTTCAGAGCTCTAAGTGTAAATTTCTTTCTTCTTCATTTCTACCTTTTTCTATTTTATCAACTTCCTTTGCTATAATTAATTCTGTATATATTTTGGTTTAAAGATGTATGAAAGCAAGGACATAATTATTTAGCATAGCATGTCTCTCAAAGGAAAACAAGCCAGCATTCTTTTCAAATTCCCCAGGCTTGTGTGGGACAATTATGTCAAGTATTAGTACAACTCACTCCGTTCCCAAATGCATTTCCAAATTTTCCATTGCAAATTAATTTTCATCCTATCCTCTTTTTCTACAGTTGTTCAGATACTTGATTCTTTTCCTTAAATGACATGATTTTTATTAAGCTAAGAAAAATGGAAGACCCATTTGCAGACATAAACAGGTGCTACTAAATCCTAGAAGATTTAGTTTGCATCAAGCTTACCATTGAAAAATTCAGTGTTTTCTTTAAATACAAGATCTGAATTTCCAGAGTTTTTCCATCTTATATTTTAATGAGTTTTATTTGGAAAATATTTATGTGAAACAGGAAGTAATTTGAGACTTGAAAGTTCCAGAACTGCTTACAATTATTTTTCTTTACTATATTAACATAACCAAAATCTGACCCACATTTTGCCTTAGTTTTTTTGTTTTTGTTTTTTGTTTTTAAAACATAAAGAAAGTATGCTAGACCAAGGACAATGCTGACATTTGCTGAATGTCCCTTTCTGTGAAAGGCTCTTTATTCTGGATTACACAATCAAAGAATCTCAGAATTATAAGGAAGCTGAGAAGTCATGTAGCCAGTCTACACCTCAAGAATCCCCTTTACACGTCCAACAAATGGAAACCCAGTCTCTGCCTGCAGTAGGAGAACCCACTATCTGATAGTTAGGAAGTTTTTCTTACATCAAACCTAAATCAGTCTCTTTGCAACTTCTAATCATGATTGCTAGTTCTTCCATCTGTGACCACAGAAGAATCACAGAAGAATTGGAGAAGCATAACGTTGTCATCAGTAGTTATCTAATGTAACCCATATACAAAAGGAATCCATAACATACCCAATGAGTGGGCATGTTGCCTAGTTAAAGGCCTTCAAGGAGGGGAGCTCACAACCTTTTGGGACAGCCGATCCCACATTTGGACAGTGCTCCTCAAGCCAAAATCTGCCTCTCTGCAGCTTCCATTCACTGTTTCTGGTTCTGCCTTCCGGGGCCAAACGGATTAAGTCCAATAACTCTTCCTCTAGAGAGCCCTTCTACTACCGAAAGACAGTGATTTCATCCCTCCTAAATCATATCTTCTCCCCAATTCTTTCAAGTAATTCTCATATGGCATAATCACAAGGCCCTTCACCATCCTGGTCAAGCCCCTCAGGATACTCTCTAGCTTATCAAAGTTTACTAAAATGTGGAGCTCAGAAATGAACACAATACTACAAATGTAAATTTGCCAGAGGCAAATTCTGGCCTCCAATGAGGCCCGAGTGCAGAAATAGAATTACCACCACAATGTCCTGGATATTATGTTTCTTACAAATATATCCCTATGGAGAAGGGTTCCACCTTCCTCATCACCACCCACACCAATCTCTGACCAACTGCCATGATGTGCACGTAAGCTTGAAAGTCCTGGAAATGGTAATGCCCCTCAGCCTGCTTCCAGCCCAGCTCCACAGCCATCATCCTAGGAAGCAACTACTGTGGAGGGAAACCAGCCATCTCTACCAACTGCAGACCAATTGCTACCCACTGGCCTTCCAGAAGAAGAGACAGGAGGCAGCATATGGCAGGCAAGTGAAACTACCACTACCTCTCCTCAGACCCCCGTGGAGATAGCCCAGGACTCAAAAGCTCTGGGAAAAGCAGTACTACTTATACCACCATGGTGGCTTCAAGATTGGTTCCTGTAGCTATCACTGAGGGAAGTAGTGCAGGGGGCTCACAATCTCTCACCACCAATGCCAACTATTGACCAGTTGCCACCAAGGGGAATTCACCAACTTCAAAATCCACCTAATGGTACTGTTATGCAGTTTACATCTTTTGGTCTTGTCCAAGAATATACTACATGAGAGATTTGGTCAAATGCTCTCCTCCATGTATTTTATCAATAACATACTCCTTTTCTGCCAGTACAGTTTCTATGTCAAAAAAGGAAATTTGGTTAGTTTGGCATGACCTGTTCTTTTTGGCTCTTGAGATGACTGCTTTATTTTCTAGATGTCCACCAACTATTCCCTTAATAGCAGTTTCTAAAATTTGCCAGGAATCAAAGTCCATAGCAGTGACCTTTGGAATTTGCTAACCTTCTCTTCCCTCTTGAAAGGCTGGACAACAATTGCCTCTTTCCAGTTCTGCACTAATAGTAGACATAAGATCACAGATTACAGGACCATAAATCTAGAATTTCAAGAGATCTTTGAGATCACCTAGTTCAAAACCCTCATTTTACAGTTGAGAAAACTGAGGCCCAGAGAAGTCAAGTGACTTGTCCAAAGTCACACAGGTAGTAAGTGGTAGACTCCAATATGAACCCAGGTCTTTTACCTTGAAATCCAGCCCACTTTCCATGGCCTCAGGCTACCTCCCCTGTTCTTTTCATATCCCAGATGTAGTTCATCTGGGCCTGGTGACAAGGGCAGTGAGGTACCCCTTAACTTATCTTAGGTATCAAGTTCTTATTAGCCATTTTTAGTCCCCATTTTCTAGCCTAAAGCTCATTTGCCTGAGCAGTAATGCCTTCTCATTGTTGTCACTGTCTCATTCATCTCAAGCAGAAATCCTGTCATTTTGATTCTTCCTGTTTTCTTTAATATGGTTTTGTAAGAATCTTTTCTTATCCTTAGTTTTTCTTACAGTTCCTTCACATAGCAGGCATTATATAAATGCTATTTTCTCATCATTATTATTATTACAAAGACTAATTTTTCTAGCTTCAGCTTATTCTGAACTTAAGCTTTCCTGATGCTGTCTTGTAATACAGGATTATACTTTTGTATTCCCCCACTATGGCTCCATTCCACCTTCCATACAAGAATATGGACACCATACACCAGTTGATACATCTATATCAATCTCTTCCAAAAGACTTTCCTTTTTCTTCCTTTCCATCAGAATTGTTTTGGAGTCTTTAGAAGTTCATTCTTTAACACATGCTTCCTCCTTCCCACCCCAATTCTGCTTGAGTCTATTTCTCCTAGAGGATTTTAGTCCACGGATCTTACATTTTAGAGTCTGAATCCTTTGAAATATGTTCTCCCAAGATCTAGGGTGCATGTCCACATTTCCTATCCTTTCCACGAAGTCTAAGACAACCTTTAGGCCAAGGTTCCCATAATCCTCCTGGTTAAGAAGAAACAAATTTATAACGGAATTTCCACTTCCCCAGCTACTTCATTGTTTGGAGGATGAAATCCTTTTCCACTCCTCTATGTATCAAGCACTTCCTTATCTATATATGTGCATGGTATAATCCCCCCAGTAGAACATAAGCTTCTTGGCAGCAAGAACTGTTTTGTTTGTGCAGGCCTAAAACCTAGTCTAGCATACTGTACAAAGAAAGACTTAAACATCTGTTGAACTGAATGATGATACTGAAAGGAAATATGAAGTGATATTTTTTTTAAGTTTTAGAACCAGCACAATTATGACCCTCAGAGTCAACTGTCAAACAGAAAGGCTGAGAACAGGCAAGGAACAAACTAGAACTATAGGAGAGTAGGCACTTAAGCAGCCCAAGTGCTCTTATCATCTGCCACTCCCATGGGAGGCCATTAGCTGTAGTTAGTCATAATTCCTAGCAGCGTGCTACCTCTGCCAGAGATCTGAATTACCTGCCGGACTCAGTTTCAAAGAGATAGGCCATGGACAAGCTAGAATTCTGTGCAGTCTCACAGGTAAGATACAGGGTTGTGCAAACCAGGAACTCTCTGCCAGTGTTTGGGGCTCCCCCAACTAGCTTTGGGAATACAATTCTGCTATCCTGGGCGAGATATGACCCATTCATTTCAATGTGCTACTAACAGTGACCCCAAAAGAAATACTATAGGACAGTCTGATTGTTTTTCTAAGTTTTAACCTGCAAGCTTAATTATTCTAGCCTATGTATAGTTCTCATTAGGAGCTATCACCCCAGAAATTTGACCACTTTGGGTCAGTTGTACATCTTCCTATATAGGCTGAGTCATTAGTGATTAACACAAGGAAAACGTGTGCTTATTTTTGTGTTGTCGGGAAAGAGAGATACTTATATAGGGGCCCTGAGAGTCTGTGCCTGTTAACAGAAAGGAACTGTATTCTTAACTAACAGTATTAATTAACCTCACTCTTATCAGAGATGGATAAAGGGAGTTGAACACACATGCATTTGGTATAGTAATACATCAAACTCAAAAAGGAAACAAGCAAGATAGGGGTGGGCAACACTAGGTTAAAAGGGAGGATAATATTATTGAAGAGGGAATAGTTATGAGCAAAACAAATTTCTGATCCTAAATTATTGTTTTTAAAAGTAGGGAAGAAGGGAAGGGAACAAGTATATACTACATACCAGGGCACTGAGCTAAATGCTTTACAGATACTATCTTACTTGATCCTCACAACTGAGGGAGGTGCTATCACAATCCCCATTTTATAGCTGAGGAAACTGAGGCAGAGGTTAAGTGACTTGCCCAGGGTTACACAGCTAGTAACTTACCTCTTGGATAACTGAGGAAAGGCTTAACAAATTGTAGTATATAAATGTAAGGGAATAAGATTGCACCCCAAGAAATTATGAAAGAGGATTTTATGAAAGGACAATAAAACAATTTTGAAAGGTTTAAGAACTCTGATCAAAGCAATGACCAACCATTATCCCTGGAGGACCTATGATAAAGCATGTTACCTACTACTTGACAGAGAGATGATGGACATGAGGTGCAAAGACATACATTTTTGGCTCTTTCTACATATTCACTTTTCTTAATTGGGCTAATTTGTTGTAAGGAGTTTGGGAGATTTTTTTGGTCTTCCTTTCTCTTGGTTAATAGAGAACAGAAACAGGGACTGTGGGAGTTAGCAATTATAATGCCAAAAGATATGAGGGTCACTGTAAACACTATTAAATATGCACAGAAGAGAAGGAAATTCAAAAGGAAGCAAAGATAGTAAGCAGGACAGCTTTGAAAATAACATGCAGAATTAATATTTTTAAAAAATCAAATGTTATAAAGTGGATATTTTAATGTGTTCTGCTACATCTGTGAAAATAATTTTTTTGGTATTTACATTCAGAATAAAAAAAAATTTTAAAGGCAGGAGACATTCTCTCCAAATATCTTTCATTTCCCTTAAACTATTATGTCTCTATTACCTATGAATTCATCTAAACTCTTACGCATCTTTTACCTATACACTTAGTAAATGATTGCTAAACAATTTATCTAACACTAAAGGTTACATCCTTATTTTCTGTTATCAAAAAGATTGTTTTTATTTGAAAAGGAATTTTTAAAAGAAGGTAATTTATAAGGGTGTTTGCGTGTTGGTTGGAAAGTACTTGTTCCATCAAAACAAAATACACTGTTTTAAAAATTCAATACATACAATTTCAATATACTCAATACATACAAATTAAGTTGAATCAGCATAAATATATCAGAATCCCAAACCAATTAAAGGTTCCAGAGAATTTCTATTCTTTTCAGTATCAAAGAAGGGAAAATGTGATATTTGTTTTATTAGTGCCTTGAATTTCAACTAAATCTAATATAAGCACATTTCTAGATAATAGCATAGTGTTGGGACATTATCTTCAGGATTCTGGTCAGTAAGCAAATGTAAGTGCAAGGGGTAAAGTGGGGCCCAAAATACTTTGGCAAATTGTGAAGGGACAGGACTGAAAGACGGAAGAGGCAGACCAGGTGTCAATAATAGACAAATCAGTCTGAGAAAGGGTCCACATAGACATGAAGATTGAGACAAGTTAAGGGTCAGAACAAAGCAGAACAGGTAAGGAGTGTGGCAAAGGTACATATGTCTTTGGTTCTCGATCAAGTATGGAAACAGCAGGACAAGAACAAATAATAAGGCAGACAAGTAGCAGAATGCAGACAAAATGACAGGCTCAGAAAGCCAGATTAAAGCCTGGGCAATCTATACAGGGTACAAACACAAAAAAACAAACATTACCCTTTATACACTCACTGACCCAACCATCTTGGCCTACTTGGCTGTTTGTTACACATCCCTCTGGTTTTCTTTGCACTGTCTGCTCTCTATGCCTGGAATATTCTCCCTCTTAACTATTAGAATCCCTGGCTTCTTTTAAGATTCAGATCAAAAGAAATCTCCTCCAAAAGTCCTTCTAAGGCTCCCTTCTATTGCTAGTACCATCCCTGCTAAGGTTACCTTCCATCCACTCCCAGTTTGTTTTGTACATCTGATTTATATGTGTTGTCTTTCCCGTTAGAACATAAGTTCCTTGAGGGCAGGAATCGTTTCTGACTTTTCACTGTATTACCATCTGGTACATACATTTTGAACAGACACTATGGATAGGCAAAGGAATTGGGCCCAGAAATAAAAAGTTGGATAACATTTAAAAAACTGAACCACATTTTCAACAATATCGATGTTTTCTCACTGAAACAAACAAAAACCCCCATCTTTTTAACATCACCATTCTTCTCATTACGTTATATGATTGGAATAATAGAACACTACCATACACAAAGAATCAAAATTTCAGGTCACCCAAAAAGCAACAGAGAGACACGAAGCAGGCATAAATAGGTACATGTAAGAAGCAGTATAAAATATATTATCAAAGAAATGTATAGCCAAAATAAGCCAGTCATCTTCCTAAAAGGCCTAAGGAAAGATCCAACATGTTGGACAGACTTCCTGGTAAGACATTTACAAGAACTATATAGGATAAAAGGTCACAGATTGATTGCAATTTGCAACATAATAATGGAATACCAAAAACGAGATCACAGGTCTATTTAATTATGATGTGTGCTATATTTACTGAATAAAAATTTGTTTTCTATTCTTGATTTAAAAGATAAATTTTAATTTTAATACTAATTTAAAAGGTAAACAGAACATTTTATATTTTTCACTTAAAAAACTAAATTAAATAGCTTTTTTATTAATATGGCTCAACTTTTTTTCTAAATCACCCTGATTTAGATAGTATCACCTTCAAAAAAAAAAAACAGGAATACTACACCAGAATGGGTTAAAAGAAAAGTCACTCATTGAACTTGTAACATTTTAATGATTTGTTGTTTCAAACTGTTTCAAATATAAAATGAAATGGTACAGGGTACAAATCACATACACATACCAGAGCAGATTTATACATGTGAACATCCAAAACATTTATACTCAAAGACCTACTTTTGCAACAGCTTTTGTTGTTGTCGCTGTTCAGTCGTTTCATTTGTGCCCAACTCTTCATGACCTCATTTGAGGTTTTCTTGGTGAAGAGACTGCAGTGGTGTGCCATTTCCTTCTCCAGCTCATTTTACAAATGAGGAAATTGAGGCAAACAGGGCTAAGTGACTTGCTCAGGGTCACACAGCTAGTCAGTGTCTGAGATTAGATTTGAACTCAGAAAGATGAGCTTTCCTGACTCCAGGCCCAGGGCTCTATGCCCTGAACCACCTAGCTGCTCTGCAACAGCTTTCTAGGCAACCTGAAATAATGTTGCTCTGTTATCACTCCAAGTTTTTGCAAGATTCAGAATTTTCCAACTCCTATAAAAATTTTGCTCATGGATATAATTCCAAAAACATAGAACTCAAAACATAGCAAAAAATTTTTCCATTGATTCTTTAACACTAATTTTCTACAAAGGAATTTCTTACTTGTAGAGAAAGAATTCTTCAGGGATATATCACACACTGCCATTGAATTCCTCTGGCTATACAAACAGTTCCATTAACAAGTTAGCATACCATCTATCTTCCCCTCAAAAAAAACTGCCAACAGTTTCATTTTTGAACCACCAAGACTATCTGTAGGTGTTTACAAGTGTTCCCACTATTAGCTACTAAATTGCTATTGGAATTCCAATTAAACAGAAAAGCAGCTTGAGGTCAAGAAGAAATCAGAGAAGGCGTACTGAAAAGCAACTAGCTTTCAGAAACACTTGCAAACATCTCTCTCTCTCTCTCTCTCTCTCTCTCTCTCTCTCTCTCTCTCTCTCTCTCTCTCTCTCCCTCCCACCCACCCCCAACCAAATGCTCCAAAATAAATGACTGTTTACCCCAAATGAAGTTTCATTTCAGGAACTCTGCCTATAAAACAAATATTCATTAAAATAAATATTTGAACTATTAGGATGCAAATAAAGAAAATGTTTATTGGTTAAAGTACACCAAAATGTGCATGTTCTTTTAACCTAACAATCTAGGGGGTCTGCTACAAGAAGTCATGGATTTTTTTTTAATAAAGGAGCGATGAAGTAGAACTAATCTAAACTAATCTACGTCTTCTGATGTGTAACTTTTCCCTAAAGGACTTTTTAAAATTTATATATCACATTACTCTCCTGAGTATTTAAAAATAGTATTAGTGAATTTGTAATGCTGTGGAAGTTACCAAAGTTTGCTCTTGTCTCACCCACACAACATTGGGTTGGACCCAAAACATGTCACCACTGTCTATCAAATGCTGTTGACAATCAAGGAATTAATTATATTTTATGTGAAACTGCAACTACTTCTCTAGTGCATCTTAGCCTTAGCCTTAATTCTCCCTGAAAATGTCATTGTCTTCTCTGTTCCAAATACTCGAACAACCTTCTTGTCTCTGGAAGCCCACAAGTGGTCTCTCAGATAATACATTCAGAATAAAAATCTGACCTTTGGACATTAAACTTAAAGTAACACAAAATCTTTTCCCAGCCAAAAGTTATTTTACCCTCCTTCATCTATAAGCAACACAAATGGATATAATAGGCAAGCAGCTGAACTCCTGGCCCAACCCTCTTCCCCATCCCCTCCTAAGCACCAGAGAACTCAGTTGGAGATGGGGGAAACAGAGAAAGGTGGAAGGCAGATCTTTCTTCCCTCAGACCTGGGTGTAATGGTGAGGTACTGAGCTGGGGGGGTAGAGGGGGGAGGGGGAGAGGGGCAGGAATGGATGGCATATGTGACTCCCACATACCTAGTTCTATCCTTCAGAAAGTAAGCACAGGGGGCACACTTGAGCCTTTAGAAAGCTCAGACTGCAATGGGGACAGGCAAACACACTGCTTCCTTGAAGAGCAGGAACCTAAGACATCAGCACTGGGGGAGCATGGATGAGATGAGTACTTCTAGGCACCCCTCTCACACATACTCCACACCCAGTGGACAGAGACCAGCTACAATGTGCACAGACAGGTAAACCTGACTTCCATAGGAATAGGGACTATTCCAGAGCTTCATCCTTATGGAAGGATGGATAGTATATGTCTTCCACAACTTGGAACCAAAGTGTGTGTGTGGGGGAGAAATGATGCTGTACTTAATGGGGAAGAGTCTTTTGATGACTATTTGGGTTCTTCTCTCCCCCAAGAAAACAAGGATGACTTCACCCTGACCTCTAAAGACAACACTCCACCTCCACCCTATCAAACTGTACATAACTTATTATAATATGTATGGGGTGTTCAGGAGGACTAACATCTCTCATGTGAGGGCTGCTGAGCCCTTTTCAGGGCTGCTCATCCACCTTTGGGGTCTCCCTGATTCACCCAACTCTCACCTGTGGCTCCAAGAACTGTTAACATGCACAGCAGCCGCACCTTGGTAAATAGTATCAGCAGATGAGTTAAATCAAGTTGAGGATAACTGATGGGCCTCAAACACGTCCACAAGGTAGGGGGATGGCTACCCCAAGCATGTGAAGACTTCCCCCAGCAGAATGGGCAGATAAGAACAATTTGTTCCAAAGACCATAAAGGTGGCTGAAGCAGGCAACGTGGAGTGCTTAAGTGTTTGGTCAGGCAACAAAGACTCCAAGGTCATCCACTGCATCCTGAGCCATAGCCAATCATCTTAACTTCTGTCCTGCCACTGGACTTCTATGACTCAAGAAGAAAGAGAGAGATTGACAACTCTGTGCAACTCTGCCTCTCTTAAATCCAATTCACATGCTAGTCAAGACATCACCCATGATGTCACTGGTCCTCTTAGAAAATGAAGGACAAACAACATAACTTATTAATACAATAACATATGTATGTCATTTGTAAATAAATAGACACACTGGGGGTACATGCTCAAAAGGCATTACTTATGTGGATATGAAATTTTAAAAGTTAAAAGACTGCTGGTCTAGATATCATTCCAACAAAACTGAAAGACAATCAACAATCTCTGGACTCTCAGAATGCAAGGGTAAGTGCCTTCTAAAGAACATGGACTAAAAGCAAGGAAATCTGGTTCTTATCTAATTTTTCTTAATAACTAGCTGTCAGGAACAACTCAGCAAATCACTTCATCTCTCTGGGTACCAGGTTTCTATTTGTGAAATGTTTTCTCTTTGGGACAGTAAAACTTGCATTTGACACTGAAAACTACACCCTCCTCCTTGCAACTAGTTTCTCCCTTAGTTTCTGCGGCACTATCTTCTCTGGTTCTCTTTAACCCCATCTGTTTCCACTTCTTCCTTAAGGGATATCCCCTAAGGTTGTCCTTGATTCTCCTATTCTTGTACTTCATTTGCTAAGAAAAAATCGTAATGTCTACTCAATACTTCAACTACTACCTGTATGTATATGGTCAACTCAGTCAGCAGTCCATGCTCTCGCCTGTGCATGCACACCATGCATACATATACACACATGCACAAGTACACACATCCTCACCTCCATTCTGAGCTCCAGGCCTGCTTCTCCAACTGTCTACAATAAAGCTCTATCTAGATGCTTACCAGCACTTCAAAACTGACATATCCAAAATGAATTTAGCTTTCCTTCTAAACCTGCTCCTCTTCCAACTTCATTATTTGTCTGTCTATAGCACTGGCCCCATCTACTCTCCCTGTTTCTTTTTTCATTCTTCTTCCTCCTGCACTTCTCATGGCCACTCAGTTACTAATTCTTTTTGATTTCAACATCTCTCACCTGAGACCACCTCCTATTGCCACTACCTCTCCTTTACTACAGATCTTCAATTACCATGTTGTAGACTACCACAATAGCTTCAGAAGAAATTATGTTGGAAGGGGCCTAAAAAAATCATTTGTTCAACTCTAAATTTTGCAGAAGAGGAAAAGAAAGCCAAGAAGGATGAAGAGCTTTGCCCAGCATTACACTGCAGTGAGCAACATTCCAAACCAGAGTTTCTTTCTCTAAATCGTTCCATTAACCCACCTCTGCTTTCTGCCCACCAGCTCCATTCTTCACAGTGCTGTCAGAATATTTTCCCTTAGATTTGTATGAACTAGGGCAAATAAAGTGAGCAGAACCAAGATAACAATATACACAGCGACTACAAAACTGGACGTGAAAAGAACACTAAAACAAAAATGAGCTCTGAGTGATTATATTGACCAATCTTGGCCACACAGAACAGATGGTGAAATGTACTGATTCCCTTTCAGTAAAGAGGTGGGGGCTATCGGGTACAGAAAGCTGCATGTCAACCACTATGTTGGCTGGTTTTACCTAATGGTTTTTCTGTTATAAGATATGCGGTCATTGGGCATTTATCTTATGGAGGCAGGAATCTATATCTAGAAATGACTGATGGAAAAACAAAAAGATCAACAAATTTTGTTTTCAAAAGAGAAGCTGGCTTTATGCTTAAATAAATACCAGAAACTCCAGCTCCTCAACTTTAACCTCATGAACACTGATAGGAGAGGTGGTGAGCTGCACCTCCCTGCTAACAAAGTCTCATCCCTGCTAACAAATCTTCAGTGATTACTTGTTTGCCTAATAAGTCCAATTCAAATCAACATTTATTAAACTCCTATTACATACAAAGCACCATGCCAAGACTAGGGAAACAGTTCCTGATCTCAAATAATGCATGTGTTATTGAGAGAGACAACCTGTACACAAAGTAGCATAATACAAGGCAGAGAGTACAGGTCAAAGGAAAGATCGTCAAGGAAAACATGAGGAGAGAGAAAAAACAATAAAAACTGGAGGGGTCAGGGAAAGCTTCAAGGAGGAGGAAGCAATTGAACTGTTCCTCGGAGGAAGATCAATCAGGGAGTCAACCAAAAAATATTTATTAAGCATCTACTAAGTAGGTGTTGTGCTAGGGGCTGAAGATACAAATACAATGAATTTCTTCACAAGGAACCTACATTCTAACATGGAAACTACAAGATTAAATAGGGAGGGAAGGAGGGAGGAGAGAGAGAGAGAGATGTATATATGTGCAGAATAAATATAAAGAAAAGAAATACAAACACATACAAAGCAGTTAAATATTTGTAAGACTCTGAACAAGTCGCCTAACCTGTAACCTCTCTGTGCCTCAGTTTCCTCAACTGTAAGAAAAAATGTGGCAAGAGGTGGGGGGGGAGAGGAATACTAAATTATCTAAAGTCTTTTTCTCATCTAAAGTTATGATCCTGTGGTTTATAAGTTATGAAATGACTGGTAACCCTAGAGTCGTGGGGTCAGAAGCCCCATCAGAGAGAGTTCACAGTGAGAAAACAGAACTGAGCCAGTGAAGGTAAATCAATGAATGGTAGCAAACTCAAACAGAAACGAGAACCACTGATCTCTACATAAGGATCCCGGTGGCTGTGTACTGACCTAGGTTTTAAAACTCAATGTTATTTATGCTTTATTGTTTTGAAGTTGTTTTATTAAGTACTTCCCAATTACATGCTAATCTGATTCCAGCTGCACTTGGCAGTGTCGAGCAGAATGTTTGACATCTCTGCTATAGATCATGCTTTCTGAATGTTTTGGGGTGAAAAGAGGAGACTCCCAGGGCAGCATTTTAAGAGAATGGCAGGGTCAGTGAATGTTTTTTAAGGATGTTTTTCAAGGATGAGGGAGCTATTGGGCATATTGTTAAGCAACAAGGAGGAAGCCAGTAAATAAATGAGAAAGGGAAGAAATTTTCAAGGAGTAAGCTCCCAGGGGGGGACAGGAGGATATGGGAATAAAGACACAAGTATAGAGTAAGGAAAGTTTTCTCAGGGAATGGAGCAAAATTTAACTAAATATGTGGAAAGCTGTGCTTGGCATTTGAGGTCATCCGTAATCTAGCAACACCCAACCTTTCTACCCTTATTTCACATCTCTTTCCTCCCAGCACTCTCCATAGTGGTCAAACTAGACAACTGCACTTTATGACCTCTTTCTGTTGTCTTTGTTCAAATTGTTTCTGAAATGGTCTTCCTTCCCCTCTTTGCCTGTTGAATTTCTACCCAAATCTAAAACTCAATTCAAATGCCACCTCTTCCATGAAGTCTTCTCCGATTCCCCATCATTACCATCCTTCCTCCCATCCCTATCTCACACAGTGAAGTACATGTAGGAGAAGCTTAATAAATGTTCATTACACTGGATTGTACACGGAGTGCTAAAAAGAACCCTATATTTAGAATCAAAGGACAAGGATCTGAATCATGGCTCTTCTACTTAACTACCTGTGTGACCATGTGCAAGTAATTAACCTCTCTGGCTCTTAGTTTCCACATCTGTAAAGATTCTTCCAGCTAAGAACCCAATCATCCTAATGCTATACATCCCAGCTATCCATTTATTTTTTATATCCTAGTCTAAACTCTATGAGGGCAGGACTATGTAAACAGTTTACCTTCCCCTGAGCCTAGAAACAGAACCTACATACAGTAAGTGCTTAAAGTTTTAATTGTTAAAATGGTTCAAAAACCTCTATCTCCAACCTTAACCTGTCCTTGCTCAGCATCCTAAAGGAAATTTCCACCCAAAGGACTCTACCTACCTCAAAATCAACACACGGGTAGAATTGAGCTCTTGAGGCAACCCCAAGCCCCACCCACCCTCACCAAATAGATTCCCATGCTTAACTTCCATCAATGGCACCTCCATAAGTCTAAGGCAGAGGTGTCAAACTCTGGCACAACAGGTTACAAGTAGTCAAGTGGCTGGCACTCCAAGAAACCTGATTCAACTGTAATTGGGAAATATTTAACAAGATAAATAAAAATACAACATAGATAAGGTTTATTTGTGGTATTCTAAGTCAGTATACCGCCAACAGGGATCCATTTCTATTTGAGTTTCATACCACTGGACTCTAAGTCACCTCTGCCATGCTTTGCATGTAATTACTCATCAATGTAAAGTTGGCTTTCATGTTTAAAAATATATAATTATCCTATGTTCTATAACAAGTGATAACATCACAAATGAACCATATATTATTCTTCAGTTGACAACTGAACAATAATGAAAGAAGTCCCAAGTACTTTGAGATAAAAACAGACTGGAACTTCAAATTTCACTGTATAGACTTTATTGAGAATAACAACAATTTACAATGGCACTTTATAGTTTACAAAACATTTCATCTCCACTATCTCATCTGAGCATCACAATATTCCTGTGAGGTACTCTTCTATCCATTTGATAAGGTAATAACAACTCATCAGAGATTTGAAAATACACAGCAAATTGTGACATATAGCAATTATAATTATGCATTATATTTAAAATTACTTCTCAGCTGCCAATGCCTAAAGAAAACTAAAGGTTAAGTTTTTTGGTTTTTTTTTTAATCTGAATACTGTTGCCATACCATCCAGGGGTGGGGAACCTGTGGCCTAAAGGCCACATATGACTCTCTAGGTCCTCAAGTGCAGCCCTTTGACTGAATCCAAACTTCACAGAACAAATCCTCCTAATAAAAGGATTTGTTCAGTAAAACTTGAACTCAGTCAAAAGGCCAAGCCCAAGGACCTAGAAAGCCACACGTGGGCTCTAGGCCACAGGTTCCCCACCTCTGCAACTTATGAGATAGTTACTCATTCTTCTCCCTCTAGCATTTCATCTTCTTAAACCTTGATGTGATTTTCACAACATACTTGGCCAACGAAGACCAAAACTCCTTCATGACTTAGTAGATAGGGTCATCACTTACTCGAGCCAACTTCGTGGTAATAACTTTCCTGAATTTAGTTAGGCTGATCCAGGAACTACAGGAACAGACTTGAAGTCTTCCCAATTTGAGAGGACCTTCCATATAACCGTTGAAATCAATATCACCATGAGCCAGAACAGGACTTTAGTGGAAAGAGCAACATTTACCCAAACTAAATTCTAAAACCTTAAATCCTACAAATGCTTTTTAGGAAGTAATAGCCCACTAACAAACTAAGCCAGGCACCATTTGCCTTGTATAAAATTCAAAGAAACCATGAGAAAATTACTCTTACAGTAAAAATGATTAGACAATTTAAAAAATGAGTAAATATAACATATTGATGTAAATGAACATTCAAAAACTATATCCTCCCAAAAGCATAGCTTATCACTAGAAATGCCATAAATTTATGTCTTATATACTTGATAAGTATCTTTCGAGAACAAAAAAATCAAGGATGAAGTATTCCATTCAAAATCATAAATGTCAGTTTTGATGCTTTCTCCCTCTATAAGACATCAATTTCTTTATATTAAATTGAGTAAATCTATTAATAGAGCATGACAAATATTTTAAAGCAATCAAAATTCAAAATATTGTAAAAAGTACAAAGCAAAACTTTAATAAAAACTATAGTAACTTTTACACTCAAGAAAATCATGAGAAACAAAAGAAATAATATATGTAACCCTTAAATTACATAAAATAAAATTCATACTAAAAGTATATTCTAATTAATAAAACTATTCAACAACTAAACAACTTCTGCCATCTAGGACAAATCCTGATTCCCCTTTTTTTCAGGGGGGCTTTTAACTGCCACAAAAGAAACATAGTCAACCTGCATAAAGTACTGCAGTGCTCAATTCTCTTAAGGTACTGAAGAAGTTTTTAAAAGGGCCTATTTGAACCTTAAAAAGGGAAACCTGAGTTTCATTTAAAAAGAGGATACATCTTACTCAAGTTCTATCAAGTTCTAATATTAAAAAAAATTAAGATGGAAGTATATTTAATTACAAAGTAACTTTATAGATAAAGATACAGTAGATTTATAATTTACAGCGGATTTTACAATTCTAGGAAAATCTAAGTAATAAATGACATAGAAGAATCTTTATGTACTAGGGTCTCTTGACATATAACCATTAATAGAAGTCTTTAAATTGTGTTTAGCAATTAGAAACATTTAGGCAATAAAGTCTTGGGGGGGGGGAAGTCTTTAAAATTAAGGTTTATTCATTAAAAGATTCATAATTCCCTAATAATTTAACAAATGGGAGTGGACTTCATTGCAAGAAAGTGTATTTTTTAAAACTTCTAAAATAACATATTACTGAAATTGAAAGTATTATTGAAAAAGTGATGTCAAATATAGACAACTAGTTGACCAATAATCTAGGCGGGAAAAAGTATTTTGTTCACTATCAAGATTCCATTCTATACAACTAATGTGAACTTGAATTTAAGTTGCTGAAAAGAGAACATAATGTGGCTAAAAGAAACTGATGCCACTTTATGTTATCTTATCACTGAAGAACTTCCATACTCAAACTGGATCAAATTGACAGTGGCTGGAACATAGTAGTTGCTTAACAAATGCTTATTCCCTTTCCAAGTTGCAAACTAGGTTAGCCCTTCTTTTTGAAGAGGAGGGAACATTCTTATAAAGGTCAGGATAACAAGGAGTGATGAAAGATTCTTACTGTTGCTAATAATAACTAACATTTCTATAGCCTGTTTAAGGTGTGCAAAGTGCTTACTTAGTACATGGTATGTCATTTGGTCCTCACAACAACCCTGTGAGGTAGGTGCCATTATTATCTTCATTTTACAAATTAAAAAAATAAGAGATAAATTAGATTATTTGACCTAGGTCACACAGCTGGGAAAGTGCCTAAGGTAGGATTTGGACTCAGTCTTCCGCTTCCAAATCCAATTCCCTTGCCACAAAGCCACCAATGAAGTAGGGAAAGCTCTGACGAGGCAATCACGCTAAGAGACAAACAGCTCAATGGGAAAAGTAATAGCCTGAGACAGGCCTCTATTTTAACCTGTGGAGGGGAACCAAAAACCAAGTAACAAACTCTTTTCGACTTAGTTTCCTCATCTGTAATATAAGGAAGGAGGAAGTTAGATCACCTTTAAGTTTTTTTCCAATATTATATGCTAAAATAGAAGAGCTCTCTGTGTTCCACTTGTTACTGCTATGGACATAAATGCAAAAGATAAACGAGAGAATTGTCACAAAATTCCTAAACTGTATAAACATGAGAAAAACGAATTTAAAAAATCACTCAGCTCTATGTTTAGGAAGGTATTCTTTACAAAGAAAAAAAAGCTTGATATTTTCCTAAATGAGAACAAAGAAAATATACATTTAAAAGTTCGAGTGTCCAACTTTATCCTTTCTTAATGATATCCAATTGTTTTACTTTGGAAACCTCTTACCCTTGTCCAGAAAGAATTGGACAGAGCCACTTCTCAGTGATGTTCATTAGCTAAGCTAGGTAACCCCACCTACACCCCCTTATCCTGAAACCGCTTCCCATCATGTGGTCCCCACAAGTGGCTACACAAGGCCCCCCAAGAGGGAAGGATAAGGCTGCAACAGAAATCCAGCAGAACTTCCAGGGAGCAAAGGCCACCCCTCCAGCATCATTCATCATCTCTCACTCAGGACTCCGGCATGGGTTTTTCCAGGAGAGATCAACCTCCCTCCGGGCCCGCCCCCATCCCACCACAATCTCCCAGTCCCTTCTCAGGAGCAGGGGAAGCACCGCCCCGCCCCCCAGCCCCATCCTCCTTCGGGGCTGGAACCCGGCCTGGCCTAACCCCCGGTTTCCATCCTTCCTTCTATCCCTCCCGGCAGGGCGGGGCAGGCTGTGCCCTCCTCTCCCCAGCTGGTCAGCGGAGCCCAGAGTCCAGCCGGACAGTCCGGCGCCCCGGCCCGTTCTGGAAGGGCCCAGTGCGGCCCGGCGAGGTGGAGCCCCCGGCCCTTCCCGGCCCGGCGCAGCAGGACGCGGATGGGCGCCCCTGCGGGGCCGTTGGGCCCGGCTCGGGTTCCCGGGGCGGGGGCGGGGGCGGCGGCCGAGGGGAGGAGGCGGGGAGGGGCCAGGGGCGGCGCCCGCCCGCCCCGCGCCGGCCCCACGCCCTTACCTGTCTTCTCGTGGTCATAGCCCACCACGATGAAGTAGTCCGCCAGCCGCGCCATCGCCGCCGCCGCCCCCGCGCCCGGGAAGCGGGACCCAGTCCCCGTCGCCGCCCTCGCCGCCGCCGCCGCCCGCCTGGCCCGGGAGCGCTCAGCATTTTCCCTCTACCGGCGGTAGCAGCAGCGGCGGCAGCGGCGGCACTTCAGCCATGTTTGACAACCGAGGCGCGCTCTGCGCCTGCGCGGGGCGCCGCGCCGCGCGAGACTCGCTCCTCCTCCCGGCTCCTCCCTCTCGTCGGCTTCCCAGCGCTTCCCGGAGCTGCGCAGCCTCAGCCCCGGCGCCCCCTCCCCCCGCGTCTGCGCTCCTCCCCCTCCCGCGCCGGCCTCCCCCATCTTCCCTTCCCCCTCCCCCGCCTGGGCTGGGAGCAGCTGTGGCTTGCACAGGCCTTTCCTTCCCTCAGCCCACTTGTGGAGCGGGACCCGAGCGGGCTGGGGGGCGGCTCACGAAAAGTCCGCGGCCAATGGTCTGGAATCTGCCCCGCCAGGGCTTTTGCTGCTCGTTTCCTGTTTACGTTGCGCGGCCAAGCTTTCAGAGACCTTTGAGCCGGGTTGGGGGGTTGTACCGTCCCGAGCTCGGGCTGCAAGGGGAGGCCCCGCGGGCTGCCGCAGCCCCCCGGCCGTGCCGGGACACAAGTGCTGTCCATCCTACCTTCTATCCCTCCTGCACTTGTGTGCCCTCCTGCTTCTAGGGGGCGAGCGCAGGCCACCTGTGACGGACAGCTCGGACCTCCCACCCCCCAGTTTACCCTTCCATCGAACCCTCGGTCATCCGCCTGTGGCCTCTGCTTTCGGGCCATTTTACTGGCCTGGGCATTTCCATCAGCGCCACATGAGGAAAGGGGCAGGGGTCGCCCGAATCTTTGGGGTACGGCTTAGTTGGGTTGCAGATTTAAAACTCTTGGACAATCTGAGGTCTTGGACTTTGCCCTTCCTCATTATCACCAACCAACAATTTGAGTTCTACAAGCGTGACGCCACTCGGATATTTACATCAAACAATGCCATTTGCAGAGTTTGCAATTGTCCGACTGAATCTGACCAAGGTCAGGGTACGACTTGATTTAATTTATTCCCAAATCAGTGAAAGCCTTTCCTTAAAGCCTTTCTCTCAGACTCGAAAGGGACTTTAAAGATCACCTACTCCAAACTTCTACTCCACGCAAGAGTTCCCCTGTACAATACGCACGGAGCTCGCTTATCCAGGCTCCGCTGGTGAACTGTTCTTCGACAGCTCACAGCGGTTCTCTTCCTCATTCCACGATTGAACTGGACTCTGCCACCACCACCACCCCTCTCCCTGTAACTTCCACCCACAGCTTCTGCTTCTGGCTTTTGATGCATGCAGAGCATGTCTGCACCGTTTTCCAAATGACAAATATTTGAAGAAAGTAATACTCCTTGAACTACGAGTAAATGGTAGAAGCTGCAGATTTAGGCTTGTCAGGTAAAATTTCCCGAAAATTAAAGCTATCCAAAAGTGGAATGACAGTCTTAGGAGAGAGTGGGTTCCCCTTGAGTAGAGGTCTCCAAGCAAAAAAGCTATATAGTCGCTTACTTGCTGGCTTATGTGCCGTAGACGTGTTTTTTTTATTTAACGTGTGGACTGGAATATATAACCTCTGTGGTGTCTTCCGTGATGTCCTTCCTAAGTTTCTCCTAAGATTTAATTGCTTTGTAAAAGGCACTGTTAAGATTATTTCATTTAACCTAATTATTTCTGACTCCAGTGCTTATAAATTCAAAAGTATTATTTTTTTAAAAAAACACACAACTTGTTTTCTAATACCCCTTTCCCCTAGTCAAGGTCCTCTGACAAGCCCTATATGGCAGCTTGCAGAATCTGGTTTCAGCATGTGGCATATATGCATAACATACACAGATGTACCTAATATGAGGGCACATTCCGGGCACATACAAGTATTTCATATACAAATAAAGTAGCTTCGCCCTTTGCTCCCCAGCCAACAGCTGCCTGGAGGCTGAGGCTGATAAGAGTCTGACAACATAGCCTGATTAGTCGGGTTGGCTAGAGGCCAGAAAATCCCCCGAGATCAACAAAAACACCACCACCTTTCACTAGCTGCCTGAACAAATGCAGATTTGTTTCCCCAGGAGCCTCGAGAAGAAACCCGAGGGCCTAGCAAAGGATGAAAGAAGCAATAGTCTCCAAGAGCCAAAGCATCTCCTTCCTTGTCTGAAGGCGGAAATGGCAAAGAGATAAAGAAAGAAAGGAGGGAGGCTTGCCAACTTCCCGCTGCATCAGAGCTGCTGCCTTTTGTGAGTAAAGTGGATAGTTCTCTAAACTCATTCAAAGTACTTCCTGTGGTTTGTCTCTGCTCAACAAATTAGTGAGCCGAGGTTTATGAGGCAGAAGGTACTAGGCTGAGACCTGCTTTTTGCAAAGTCACTGAAATCCTGCTTTGGTTAGCCTCACCTCTATCAGACTTTAGTAATAATAATAACTACAGCATTTATATATGTGCCAGGCACTATGCTAAATACTCTACAATTATTTCCTCATTTGATCTTTACAACAACTCTGAGAAATAGGTGCTAAGAGTTTTACAAATATTACCTCATTTGATCCTCACGATAAGCCTGAGAGGTAGGTGCTGTTATCCGAATTTGACAGATGAGGAAACTGAGGCAAACAGGTTAAGTGACTTGAACAGGGTCTCTCAGCTAATAAGTGTCTGAGGCTACATATGAACTCAGGTCTTCCTAATTCCAGGCCTGAAGTTCTATCTACTGTGCCACCTAGCTGCTGTATACATTTACCTATACCTATACCTATACACACATATAAATATACACCTATATATACATGAACGTATAGAAAACATTCAGGACACACTCACGCAAGAAAAGCCCCACTGGGTCAAATCAATAAATCATTCAGCCCAGTATGATATCCCTGACAGCCTATTTGGTGGAATCGGACGGCCTGATGGAAGTTACTCTCCCTAACCTCATCCTAAGAGGAGTAGATGCATACCGCAATTCCTTTCCTTCTTTTCAATAAGCTATGTTGGTTATATCATCCACTGGATCCACTCATTTACTATAACCTCATCTGCACTTTGTTTACCCTGTTTGGGTAAGAAGTTTCATATGTTCATGTTGACTGCCTATGTCAACATGCCTTATGTCAAGAATGACCATGCTTGTACTTGTTCTAAAAAAACCTCTCCTTTAAGCTTTCAGGGTGGCTCCTTATCTAGTTTAATTATGAACAAGTCTCTGTAATCCTATATGTCAGAGGCAAATAAGACAGATTGTGCCTGGATTAAGAGACTTGAGATCTCCGTTTGTTTTAGGCAGGACTTTCAGAGAACCACCCTATTCCACTCAACTGATGGGATGAATCAGATTTTGGAAGCAAATTTCTCAATGGGTTTTGAGGAAGGGGATTGTAACTAGGGGGTATAAAGTGGAATGTTTTTCTTCACCCTGAGGCTCTGCTGTGTGCATTTCTATGCCTTGAAGATCCAGACTAAGAAAAACTGGATTTAACTCGTGCTTCTGACGCTTCTGCTGTCCTGACCTTAGGAAAGTCACTTAAACTCTCCTTGCTACTCTAAAACTATAAATTGCAGAGAGGTGTTGACTTGCTTTGGTGTCCAATCTCTATCAACTATCCTGTCCTTAACTATACTGTCAGTTTTTAAATGCTGTCAGAGCTTTATATAGAACTCTTTGAATAAACTACCTTTCAAATAGGTTCAAATAGGCTTTCAAACAGCCTCCTAAAAGTTAGTATAAACCCTGCCCAAGCTATAGGGCAAGTTAAAAGGGGAGCCAATAGACATCAAATGCTTCTTTTTCAAAGAAGCAAATGTTCTATTCTTTGCTTTTCATACACATGGTTCAAACATTGGATTATTTAGCCTAATTTTCTCTGCAGGGTGTGTTCTTGATATTTAATTGGCAACTGGTTTAAGGAACTGACCAGGAATATATAAACCAGAGAAGCCTAGAGAAAAGGTAGTCAGTGTCAGAAACAGCTGTTCAGCCCTTCATCTATTCTCCATCTAACAGCAGAAAGAGGGAAAAGTGATAGCCAGATTTTTTTTTGGGGGGGGAGGTGCTGTGTATCTGAGGACAGAGAGAAAAGGGATAGTTCCAGGGGTAAGGAACCTTCACATTTGAAGTTTAGATTCAGTCAAAGGGTCCCTTTGAAGACCTAGAGGGCTACATGTGCCTCAAGGCTGCAGGTTCCCCACCCCTGGAAGCACTGAGGGCACCTGTAAAAGTTTCACAGGAAGTATGTGTGTATGTGTGTGTGTGTGTGTGTGTGTGTGTGTGTGTGTACACACACACACACATATGTGTGTGGTGGAGAACCTGCCTCTTGGATATATCTGGGTTCAAATAATGTTGATGGTACACACTAGCCCCGGAATCATGGGCAAGTCACTTCATCTCTGAATGTCCTGGAGTAACTCTAATTCCAAAGGTTACAGACCCAAGGAGTTTCTGATCTGCCCTTAAGGTAGGGCTTTTCCATACTTAGTATTTCTGAAATGCCTGAAATAACAGGTCTGGGCCAAATACTTATTTGTGGCTCCCCTACATCCTTTCCTCCATTTTTTGTGGTGGGGAGGGTTAAATACATATACTTGTGCCTAGCGATTTGTCACCTGTACTATTGAGTCTTTGGGGGTCTTACACTCCAAGACTCTTTTCTTGGCTTATTAGAGTAAGTCAATTCAACAAGCATTTATTATTACTAATAAGAAGTCCTTCAGTGGGTACTAAAGGAGACCAAAGAAAATAACTTTTAGATAAAATTCAGGGGTCTGCCCTCATGAGCTTATAATTTAATAGAAATATTTTTCCAGCCCCACCCCACAGACATGTTGGGGGGGGGAATCTACTTGGATTTCTTCTTCAATTTGCTGGATGCTCTGATCTGTATAAACTAGAGACTGGCTCTTTATGTGAATCTGGAAAACATTCTTTGGGTTCCAGCCTACTTCCTTCTTACCTCTTTCTTCTTCTTTGCACTTTCCAAGCCCTGGGCAGTCTCAGAGGAGACTTTCTGCTCAATCTGAATTCACATCCAGAGAAACCTGAATGGATGAAAGCAGGTACACGTGAAAAAGAAAGATCTGAATTCTGCCAAGAAGTATTTCAGTTGGGATGTGACCAGAAAAAAACTGTATATCATAGATTCCCTAGAACAAAGTGGTTAAACTCGTTGAATGTCCACAGAGGAATAGATCTCACATGGTGCGCCTATTTTGCCATGGTAAATTCCAGGGCGTTTTGGAAAACACGCACTCACTCCAGAAGGCAGCGGGAGCTCCCGCAAACAAACCAGGCAGAGCTGGTTCACTCTTTGGGGCAGGAAAGCATCTGAATTAGAGGACGGGGGGCAGGACGGGGGCCGGGCGGGGCGGGTGAAGTGTTTTCCTAGCTTCAGATCTAAGGTCCCAGGAGCAGCCAAGTGCACCTGGACTGATAAGAGGCTTGCCAAGTTTCAGTTTTGTCGTTTGCCATTCCCGGACGGCCGACCCCCTGCTGGGGAGCGGGGAGGGAAGCGAGTGCCTGTCCTGAACCTCAGCCGGAGCCTGGCTCTGTCCTGGCGGGAAAGGGAGGGGAAGTTCTCACTTAAAAGCATAATTTGTCCTAAAAAGCCTCATTCCTCCCCTCCCTTCCCCCCACCTCCACCCCACACTCACTCCCCTACCAGGGGCTGGAGGCGGAATAATAGCTTACATCTCCATGCCCTTCTAATTAAAAAGCGCTTTCTCCCAATCGGGTCAAGATTTATTATCCCCATTTTATTGATGAGGAAACTGATACCTAAAAAGACGAAATAACTAGCCCAGGACCGCCCAGCTCGTCTCAGAGCTGGGTCTCTTCCAACTCCGAGAGAGCTCACACTATCTCTGGCTACAAACCTCTGTGGCACTCGCTCTAAGTTGAGCCGAGCTCAACGCTCCCTTGTGTGGCGGGGTTGGAAGCGAGTGAAGAGTTCTGGACAGCTGATTGGGGGAGTGGGGTTGGGAGACCGGCTTTTGACAGCTCAACTCTAAGTGTTACCGACTCCTTACTAGCAACACAAAGAAGCAACCTCCTTGGAACATGGGGGTAAAACCACCCTCCTTCCTGGGACAGTCAGGTTGTCCTTTGATTTGACTGTGTCCAGGCACCCAGTTCCCCAAAGGAAAAGTTTCTTTTCCCAAGGGTGACGACAAAGCAAGGACAACAGAAGGGGACAAATGAAAGTAATCTGTTTTGGAGCAACGAGACAGAGACGGAAGCAGGAAAAAACAAATAGGAGACTGAGAATTGGAGTCAATCGCTATTCTTAGGCTCGAATCCTGGCTCAGCACCTTTACCTCCTCCTCCGTAAAAAAGGTGGGGGGAGGGGTGGATTAGATGATTTCTAAGATTTTCCTGATCTAATATTCTATAATTCAGTTCAATAAACATTTATTAAAAGTCTATGTGCCAGTGACTGTGCTAAGCGCTGGGTACTGTGATGAGGAGGGGGGAGGGAGAGAGAGAGAGAGAGAGAGAAGGAAGGATACAAAGAAAGGAAGTGAAAGATTTTTAAAAGGGAGGAAGATGAGCAAAGAGACAGAAGCTAAAGGGATGAAGCCGCCTAACACACAGTAGGCAGTCAATAAATATTTGAACAATGAATGTTGTCCCTGTCCCACCTGCACAGCTAGGCGTTTCTGAGCCAGGTCCAAGTTAATGAGTCGATAGCCCTGAGAGCCCTTGCCTCGGGTGCACCGGGGAAGCCACTCTACCACAACTGCGGCGGGAATCCTGAGGCTGCCGCTGAGCCTAGCTAGCTCGAGAGGGCGAAGGTTTGGGGGACATCCCAACCATCCCACAGCCACCACACATCTTGCTCCGGGCGCAAGTGACTCACTCCAAGGTGATTCCTCTGACGCAACCTCGATCCAGGTGGCCTTTCCATTCACACCTTAGAAGCAAGGGACATGAAAAGAGGTCTGGAAAGTGGCCGCCACAAGCCGGCTGGCCACTCTCCTGGAGGGGTCGGGAGTGCCCAGGCTCCCAGAGCTCTGGACCACAGAGACACCTGTTCAACCAGAGGGTTCGGAAGCCTTGATGGGCAGGCAGTTAGAGACAGGAGGTGAGGAGTCGGGGACTCCCATTTAAAGCACCTGCAGAAGATAGAAACAAAGCCAAGTGAGGAACAGGAGTACACAAGTATATAAATAGTACTTTAGAATCCACAGACAAGAGGAGTATGTCAGTATTAATATCACCACCATTTTCTAGAAGAGGAAAGTAGGCAGTCAAAGAGGCGAATGACTTGCCTAAGGTCACAGGGCTGGAAAGTACTGGAGCTGGCCCTGGAGCCCACTCTTCCTTTCCATTATATCACGAGGCAGCCTTTAAAAGTTTTATAAAGACTTACAGTGGTCTGCAAAACTACTCAACTCCCTGGCTACGATCTTCTTGTCCTCACAAAGACGCAGCCCCAGCCCCCTGGAAGAGGTTCTTGCTCAGGCAACGGGGTATTTGCGTTGCTGTCCATCTCGCCCTTACCTCAGGGGGAAGGCTTTGGGGTTCCAACAGAAGTCAGCAGTTTCTTGGCCAGAGGCCAACCAGTTCCTTCCTAAACAATAACACCACAAATTTAACACATCTCGCTCTTGAATTTACACATCGGAGTGAAATATCTGAAATTTCAACAGATTCTCCCCTTAGAAAAATCCCCTGCCCAAGCTTTCCTGATCTCGTGCCCATTGCCAGACCCATCGGGTCTTTTCCAGAACTCCAGTGTCTCAGACTTGGTGTCTGGCAAACCTCCCTCACTCCCATGCCCTCCCTTCGTTACCACGCCTGAGGCCGAGTTCAAGTGCTTCCCCAGATAGCTCCTTCCTAGAACAGGAGCCTTGCAGGTAGGATGAGAGGGAGACCCAAGGAGAGTCCCAGTGGCCTTGAATCCTCGACTTCCGTAGGCTAGCCGAGTCACCTTAGCTGGAGGCTAGGATCTCGCCGGGGCATCAGCGTAGGCAGGGGCTCCAAAAGGAGATGATATGGTGGGGAGAGAGTGGGCACGAGCAGGCCCCCCACCATCAGTGATAATTCTTGCAGCTTGGATGCTGTGGATGCAGTGGGTGAAGGTCCCCTTGCTGCCCACCGTACCCTAACCCAGAGGATAGCTCGTTCGCCTTACACTGGGGGCGGGGAGGGCTGAGGCAGGAAACGTTGTGAGTATTGGCGCCCTCGATGCAGGGCGCAAAAAGGAAGAGAGGGAAATGATTGCACTAACAGCAGCAGCAGCGCCCGCGGCGGCCGCAGTGGAACCCCCAGCAAGCCCCGCCCCCGCTGAGCTCTTATAAAAGTAGGAGGCAAGCGCAGGACACTTCAGAGGTTTAACTGGGGACCTAAAGACTTCGTGCTGCTCCTGCGCCTTCTCTTCGCTTCCTACCTCCGCCTCTTAATAGCACTTCTGTCGCCGGGGTGGGACTCTTTGACCCTCTCATTGGATTACCTTCAGCAGCAGGTAAGGGTGGACTTTCGGGCTTGGAGTAGTGGCAGTGGAGGTTGGGTAGGGAGAATGGGCTTTAAGTTATTCCTCAAAGTCACTGATCAGAAAACTCAGGTCCCTGCACCGACTTGTGCCTCTTCCAGACAATCCTGCCGAGGCTTCTGGAGCCGAGATTTGGGCAGGAGGGTGGGGGTGGAATTTGATGGGAAGGGGGTTAGAATGGAAAGGCGGGCGGAGGGAGATTGAACCTTTGCCTAGTCCAAGCCTTGCCTTGCGAATGAGCTCAGGGCTACTCTGAGCTTGGGATTCCTTCTATCCCATAAGAATAAGCTCCTAGAAAAGTTTCAAAGTGACTCCCAAGCTCAGAATTTAAGCAGTCCTGCCTGACGGAGTGAGGGAACCTCCCCCCCACCCCCCTCCCTACTCAGCTTGTCAGTTCAGCCGGCTGACGGATGCAAAGCCTACAGGCGCCTTTATCTGCCCTGGCCCGACAAGAGATTGAGCAAACAGGAGCGGCGACTTGGTTAGGACACTTCTGGGGCCACTGGTCTGCGGCTCTCAGCTAGCTGGGGCTGAACTAGAGCTGCTTCGGGGTCAGGGAAGGGGCTAAGGCCGCAGCCAGGACTAGAGCCAGACGCTGACTTTTTCGGTTCTCTCTTTCATCCAGGGTGACCGGATCGCCGCCGGAATGCAGCTGGTGCCAGTCGCCCTAATTTACCTGGGCTCCTTCGCCTTCCTAGGGGCGGACACTGCGCGGCTCGATTTGGCTTCAGAGTTCAGAAAGAAGTAAGTCGCGACGCTATTCTCTAGCCAAGTTGGGTTCAGGAGGGAAAAAGACACTCTGGAGGGAGGAATCCTCCCCTTAACTCAGGGTACAGGGGAAAAGGGTACGGTGTTGATGCTACCACTCACCAAGGGGAATGGGCGCTGGGATTCGTTCCATATGGTGCTAATGGCGTCGCTGTTGGTTACTTTCCAGATGGAACAAATGGGCTCTGAGCCGGGGAAAGAGGGAATTGCGTGTGCCAGGCAATCCCCTCGCTAGCCCAGCCGAGGTGAAGGCTGGTCCTATCCAGACATTTATTCGGACCCAGGACGTGAAGGGTGCTTCCCGCACTCCACAGCCCAGGTAACTTTGTGGGTCCCTCCTGGGGAATCCTTTTCCTCTTCGAAGCTGCTGTTCCCCTCCCTCCCCTCCCCCCGTCCCAACTCGGGTCCAGAACTGAGGAAAGGCTAGGACTGAGAAACGTGCCTCGACTGAGCAACACAGAATCCCTGTTCCCCGCCCAGGTTCCCCTAGTTAGGCTAAGATTCTGGTCTAATTCGGCGCAGGCCGGTAGCCAGGTCCTAGGGGCCCTTCGACTCATCTAACTCCTTTCCGTCCCTCCTGTCCCCGCAGCAGTCCGGACGCAGCCCGCATACGCGTCAAGCGCTACCGCCAGAGTATGAACAGTTTTCCTCAGTTCCAGAGCTTGCGCATTGGCTGCCGTTTTGGGACATGCACCCTGCAGAACCTGGCGCATCAGATCTACCAGCTCACGGACAAAGATAAGGACAATTCGGCGCCCCCTAACAAAATCAGCCCCCAGGGCTACGGGCGCCGGCGTAGGCGCTCTCTTGCGGAGGGCTCTCCTGTTCGGACACTCTCAGCCTTTTCCTCCTCCTCTTCATCCTTCTCCTCCTCCTCCTCCTCCTCCTTCTCCTCCTCCGGACGGCTACAGCAGCAGTAGCGGCAGCCGCGCCTCTGGCCCCTCAGCGAGCCAGCCTGCGTTGAGAGCCGATTGCGCCCGGCGCCACTTCGAGGGGCCGCCTTCCTCTGGACGTAGGGGGCGGTAGCCGCGGCGAAACCACAGCACTGCACCCAATGGGCGCCGGCCGGCCGGCCTCCGTGGTAGCGGGGAGGGGGTCAGTCCTGCGGGATGGAGACGTTAGATCCACTAGAGGAGTTCCCGAAGTCTTCCTCGTCCCTATTCTTGGAGAGGAAAGCGTCCTCTCCAAGTGGGCACTGACCGCGGTCGCATTTTGCCTTCACGCCCTTTGCTTCTCCTGGAACCTAACCCGCATCCAAGCTGCGGGGACCCAGGCCGGGCCTAGGGTCCCTTGGGGAATCATTCAGAGAAGGCTAGGGCTGGGAGAAAGATGCCTGGGACTTGCGACGTGTGAAGAATGAAGATATAGGGAACTTGGACTTACCCAAGGAGCCCAAACTGAGAGTCTGCCGGCTTCTTCTCCCCGCTGTCGGGCGGGAATCTCGGAACTACTTGATCTTTTCATAACAGAGGAAAAGTGCAATGGTGGCTTTTTAAAATGCATTTTCATAGAGAGGTAACTATCTGATATTTATCTTGCTGTCAGGTTTTTTTTTTTTGGTAAATTCAGAGTTATTTTTGTACGTTATATATTGTATTATATTGTATAAGGGCATTTTAAAATAGTGTATATCTCCCTCCCCTTGCGTTAATTTTAATATGAGAATGTCACAGATTGGTCTCAGCCTGGTATAACCCTCTCACAGCCACGTTGAGGGTGTGTGTGAAATGAGTGAGTGCGTTAAGAGAAAGTGTGAGTGTATGACATTCCGTCCTGGTGGAAAAAGAAAATTCCACGTCTCTGTATATTATATTTTCTTAAAAAGGGTGGTGATGTGGCGAATAGCAAAACTAATAAACAGTTACAATACTGACGTACGTGGTTCTGGACTCAATCGTGTTTGGAGAAAGCTGGACTCTGATGGGTGCTATTGGAGGGGTTTAAGTGGAGATCCTTTTCCCAACTCCCACTTCCCTTGACTAGGCAGAAATCTTTTTCCTGGTACAATACCTTGGCTTTCTCGAGGTTTGGCCCTCAGCTGTTGAGAGGGTCAAGTGACACGCTGCTCCGCAAGCCTCATTCTTCCCAACCAGAAATCATAATGGCTTATAAGATCACAAGGTCAAGGATCAATCCTGGATGCCCTCTCTTCTCCTCTCCCCACTCTCCGGCACGTGCTCCTTCCGTGGTTTGGGTCGGGGCGCCTTACAGGCGCCCAAAGTCGCGGGGCTTTGTCACAACTTGGACTGCTCGGGTGGGGTGTGCTGCTGCGCGGCAAGTCTCTGGGGACAGGCCAGGCGCGAAGTCGACTCACCATTACGCAACAGAGCCCTTAATTTAGGGACCTAGCCCTCCCAGGGCGACGAGAAATGACCTAGAGAGAGGGGACAGAGGTTTTCAAGGGTCTCTAAGTGAGGGGTTTTCCCGGACCGGAGGTCACAGGAAAAGTTAGAAGGCACCGGATCTGTGCTCCTTGGCCGCGCACCTCCGGGAAAGCGCAGCTGGAAAAGACAACATCCCCCACCAACCCGCCGGAGCCAAGTCCAGGGGAGGCTTGGCTTGGATAGGGCTGCAGCGCCCCCTGCGGGTGGCTGTGGGACGGACACCTCAGCCCGAGCCGTCATGCGGTACGTGCGGTTTGATCCAGCCTCGTACGTGGGAGTCAGCACACAACTTTAACCAGGAAAAGAAAAGAAGAAAAAAGTTCACGGATGCCAACCAAGGCCGGCTTCCCCAAGCCCTGTGCGGCAGCTCCCGACGCTGGGACAGTGACTCAGCGCCCTCACGCTGTGCTGAGCAGCTGCTTCGGTCGGCCAGGGGCGGGAGGGCATGGGACAGGATGGGACGTGCCTGGGAGCAGCGCGGGGTCCCCCAGAAACACCTGGCCTTCACTGGCCTCCCCGCCCCCCTTCCTCATCCCTTGCCTTCTCTCTCTTTGTCTACTCCACTGCCTTCCTCCTCCTCTTCCTTCTCTTTCCGTCTCCTCTTCCTCCTTTCTGATTTCCTTTCTCTCCCCCTCTCGCCCTGTTCCTTTTTTCATCTTTTTATTTTCCTTCGGGACTTTAACTTCAAAGTGCTGCCTGAGTCTCCAGGGTGGAAGCAGGGCTTCCGTCCTCTATTGTGTGACCGGGCTTGGGGGGACCGAGGGAAAATTTAAGGAGTCTTGGAGGGGAAAGTCGCCAAGTTCCTGCCCCTGCCCCTGCCTGTGATGGAGCACTTTAAGTGAGTGGGTAAGGGGAACCAATAACCCCCGACCTGGGGGGATCCCAGGTCCCGAGCCCGCACCCAGCCACCTTCACCTTCAGAACCTTGCTGTATCCCTGCCCAGAACTACCACACCGACCTTGAGAGCTTTCGCCTGCCTTTCACTGGTGGTCGAACCTTGAATTCGTCTTAAAAGATCCTCAGAAACCTTTCGAGGTTGGTAAAGAAAAGAAAAATACACTTTTGGTAACAAGGAATAAAGGAAGGCGCTCTCTGGAAACGTTTCCTTTTGGCTCTGTCCCCTGGATCTTGCGGTCTGGTTCCTTCAGTGGCCCCTGCCAAGATCCCATCCCCTTTTTCTCTGTCTCTCTCCCGGTCTCTTTCTCACCTTCTCACTCAGGCTGATAATTAGTGACACAAGGAACAATTGGATTCCTAGTTGGGAAGGCATGGGAGGTGGGAAGCAGAGCCTAGTACCTGGAAGGCACTGCATGCCATGGACCCAGCTCTGCACTTGGAATCAGAGGATCTGGATTCAAATCACAGCTCTGCCACATGTGACCTTTGTGACCTCGGGCACGTCAATTAACCTCTATGAGACTCCCTTTCCTCATCTGTAAAAATGATTTTAAGATCCCCTTCCAGCTTTGAAGCTATGTTCTCGTCACAATGGAGGGGAATAGATTTAGGTCTTTTTTGCCTCAGGCCCTATTAGTCAAATTAATTTACTAGCTATTTATTGATCCCATGAATCAAAAATGCTACTGCTATGGTAGGGCATGGAAGGGTCCTTAAAAGTCTGGGTCTAAAGCAGATGATCAATGAACCAGAGGTCAGGGAGTAGAAAATGCTGGATTTAGAGTCAGAGAGCTGGGATTCAGTTGCTTTCAAGTGTGTCCCACTCTTCCAGTCGTTACATGGTGCAGTGGATAGAGTACCAAGGATGGAATCTGGAGGACCTGAGTTCAAATCTGGCCTCAGATACTTACTAATTTGTATGACCTTGGGCAAGTCACTTAACCCTGTTTGCCTCAGTTTCCTCATGTGTAAAATGAGCTGGAGAAGGAAATGGCAAACCACTCCAATAACTCCACCAAGAAAACCCCCAAAGGGGTCATAGATGTGACTAAAAAACAAAAACAAGAACTAAGGGCATTCTGTCAAAAGACTGTCAAGGATTCCTCCCTACTGCTTTGGTCTGAAGACCTTGGCCTGGTAGGATTCCTGGTTGTACTCCTTCCTTCCTACTGTCCTTCTCCTGTTGCCCCAGCTTCCACTCCATGCCCCAGCATCTTTCCTTCAATGGAGGAAACTGCTCCAAATAAATCACTTATTGCTTTCAGAATTAACTAGCTCAGCTCATGTTCAAGTCCTAATAACAGACCGATAATATGAAGGGATGTACTTACAGATTAAAACATACTACTGACTGCTAATAATAACATTTTATTTCTCTTGTTATATTTATAAGGCACTTTTGTGGGGAGGCAGTACATAAAAGTGTGGTAGAGCACTGAATTTATAATCAAACCTAGGTTAGTGCCACTTAGCATCTGTGGGACCTTGGACAAGTCACTACCAACGCCTGGGCCTTTGTTTTCTCGTCTTTAAAATGATCTGTTTAGATTAGATAAGCTCTAAATTCTCTTTCTTTCTAAAATCCTGTAATTTCTTTTAATCCTAACAGTGAGGTTATAGTGTAAGGTTAGCTCATTTTGAAACCCCCCCCCCCCGCCCGCATTAGGTTTTAATCCTAAAGCTGGTGACCGGGTGATTTCTTGAGAAATGAGCAGCCCGGCTCAACTCAAAAGTCTGAATGGCTGAGGGAGGGGGTGTCATTATTTTCATCCAGTTCATCTGCAATGGCTAAAGCCATGGTCTAAACTGCATTTTGGAGACTTAGAGTAAAAAATTGTCTGGGGATGTCAAGGCCACCTGGGTAAGATTCCGGAAAATGCTTTATGATTTCCTATGGGAATGAGAGAAAGCCTACTTACAACTGTTCTTTCATCTCTTCATTTACCTAAGGAGTATCGATTGCTTCTGAGCTCAAGGCATTGTGCTGTTCACCCTTTACACAGCACATTTAAACCAAAGGCAGCCAGTGGGTCCTTGTCTGAAGCAGACAGCATAAATCAAGAGTCATTTTATTTTCCCTCAGTTGAGCACCCTGCCTGAGCTCTTACTTTGGTTTGGACGACCAAATATAGTTAGCACATACACTAAAGACTTCCAGGCTTGGCGTGGGAGGGAAAGGCCTCTCTCTTAGAGTCATCCTTGTCTAAGGCACAATTCCTTGCTGCTAGTGTTAGCTCCAGAGAACCTACAAAGTCACATAGACACAAGAGTGCTGGGCCTTGGGACAGGGCCATTTGTTTTCACAGATTTAGAGCTACAAGGAACTTTGACATGGATACAAATAACCATAATATTAATGTGATATATAATCTAGCAAACCTCATTTTCTATATGAGGAAAGTGAGGCCCACAGAAGTGAAATGAGTTGGCTGGTAAGAGCAGAACCTAGGTTCCCTGAACCTAGCTCCAGCACTCTCTGCTGGGCTAGGGCAGCTCCCATTCAATCTCACTTTAGAGAAATGATTCTCTCTCCCTCATAGGCTCTTTGAACTAGGGCTAGAAGGGACCTCGGAGGCTGGTTTGTCTAACTCTCTTTTTTACAGATAGGGAAACTGAGGCTTGGGACATTAAGTGACTTCTCCAAGGTCACTAAGTCCTGAACTATGCCCAAGGGAAAAGTCATCTGGGGATAAGGGGTTGGGAAGAAGAGCCTAATGTCCATACAGAGGTAGATTCATAGATTCTCAGAACTAGAAGAGATCTCAGAAATGATCAGGTCCTGCCTTGAACTCCAGGTTCACCCAACAGGTGTTCACCTAGCCTCTACCTGAATGCGTGCAAAGACAAGGTACTCATTACTTTACAAGGCAAGTCCATTCCATTTGGGGGCAACTTTGGTTGTTAGAAAATTCTTCCATGGGTTAAGCTGGAATTGGTCTCCACATGCTGGTCTTGTAGAAACAACTTGTTGGTTATCCAGCTGACAGAGGTGAGGAGTATATGGGCAGAGACAACTACAGTTGGGCAAACAGAGTTTTGCCTCAGGGCGATGAATTTGGAAGACACTGACAACACATGCAGTCCTTAAGCAGTTACAGCACCTAGTGAGAACAATTCTTTAAATTAGGAAAATATCTGTTGGCAGATGGATGAGTTCCTTGTCCATGGTGCTTTGCTCTCCACCCGCTTCTGTGGCAACTTCCAGAGCAATGACCTTACACTGGTGTACTGGGTCCTGAGATCTCGGTCTCTCCCCACTCTAAGCTGGTGTTTTGCCCCTTCCTCCTTCCAAATAAGGCATGCTTTATGCCATTTGCCCTGGGCAGGATTTATACAGTGGGTACAAAAATTCTTAGTTTGGGCTCAGTGTGAGAAACAGTCTGATTGGGGAAATGTTTATCAGTTCCTAAGTTCAGATTTAGAAAAGACCTTAGAGGTCATCTAGTCCACCCCCCTTAATTTACAGATCTGGAAACCGAGGCCCAAAGAGGTGAAGCAGCACAGAGGTAGGACGTGAGCCATCTGAGCCTGCCCAGTCCTTTTGTAAATAAGTAATATAGTTATCCCTTGCTCGCATGAACAATTTACATATTTTTTTCCTCTAGGGCCCAGATTAATAGGCTTAGAGTTTCCACATTTCATATACACAAATCCACATAGTTAGGTTTTATTTTTTGCATTTGATATACGATGCTGTGCAGGGTTAAAAGTCATGATTTTCTCATTTTATCTAAATTATGGTTGCCTTAAAACCAGAAAGGGATTCTGATGGCCATCCTCAGGAGCCACTGTAGGCAGCTGCCAGGTGAAGTTACCTAACTCCTGCCTTTTCTGTTCTCTATGCTTTCTTCCCCTTCAGGGGAAAAAAATAGACATGATTGGCTTGCCAGAAAAAGTATTTTGCCCCAGTTCTCTGCATCATCTTCCCAACTAAAAGAAAAAAAGGGAAAACTATTTTGAAAATGCTCAATGTTAAATTTGGAAAGAGGACTCTGTCATGTAGGAGCTATTCACCAAGGCACACTTAACCTTGAATGGATTCTGCTCCATTACCCGCTATTGCCCTATATGCCCATTATCCAGATGGACTCACCCACAAGGCAAGGGCACAATTAAAGGAAATTATTGATATCATTTGTTTTGGTATCAACTTCCTTTCTAAATATATTCCCACCCTTCCTCTGCCTGGCCAGCATGCCTTGTAACAATGAATAAAAAAAGAAAAGCAGAAAAAAGGAGAGCAGAAAAACCAACCAGCCCACCAACTATGTCTTTTACATGCTCCCTTTTCTCCAAACAAGAGAAGGAGGTACATTTTCTCCACTCTGGGGCCATGTTTGCTCATTGTTAATTGCATACCTTGGAGTTTCATTGTTCTGTTGTTGTCTTTCTGTTTACATACATTGTTGTATTCACCTTGTATGTCATTTTCCTGCTTCTACTTATTTCACTCTTTACCAGTTCTATGCCCCTGGAACCCTGCTGAACTGCCTGGACAGCTCTGTAGCTTCAGATGGGTGTGTTGGTGACATTTAGTCTGATCTATACCTTCATAAGAATTTCATACTATATCTTCCCATACTTCTCTATTCCTCATATTGGTCATATCTTATGGCCCAATAACAATAACAATAAAGGCACAATTTGTCTTTTCTGTGTTTTGCTGTTTGTCATTCACCAGGTATTTATGAAGCACTTTCCATGAACCAGTCATTGTGCCAGGAAGTGTCGATACAAAGAATGCACATTCTGTTAGGAGGAAACATGTACACATGTAAGGAAATACCAAAAAGAAAAAGAATCCAGTGGAGCTATGATCTCAGGGATGTGGACATTCCCTGCGATGATGCATGTCTCATCAGTTCACCACACAGGGTCCACCCAATGTGCTGGGGGAAAGGCACAATTCTTAATAGACTGTGAGCAACTTCCAAGAAGTCTGCAATCACTTTTAATTCCTATTTCTTTCCAGAAGAGAGCACTGGCCTATGTTGCTCTCTTATGTTTAGGGACAAGAGATTCAAATGTCCACACACTCTCAGAAAGCCAAGATATCTGACCAAGATTTCTGGTCCACCAGTTTAAAGATGGGTGATTGGTGAAAAGGTCAGCTGTGTTTGATCCTGTCCCATATGGTAGTGAAACTCAGCAACTTTTAAACTTTTTTTAAACTTCTTTGTTTTAGCACAGTCCCCGACACACAGAAAATGCTTAGTAAATGCTTGTTACCTACCTACTGAAAAAAAATACACTTCTTTTTCTTCTGTAGTTAGGCAGTGGCAGGGGCAATCTGACTTCTTCCTTCCCACAACATGCTCCTTAATTGAAAATAGAAATTGTGCATACAACCACAATGTCTAATGGATGCCTTAAAAAAATCTGAAGACATTGATAAGACTCTCCAGAAGAATTGCCAGGAGGGGCCAGAGTGAAACTTTTTCTTCAGAAACAGATGACCAGAAGGGGATACTAATGAATACTTTGGCATGGAACAGCCCCTTTTCTGGCTGCTTCGGGATCCGAGAGCCACTAGGTCTAATTAAAGCCAATAATGGTAACTCCAGACAGTTAGTTATCCAAATAGTTTCCTGGTGCTGTCAATTTTCTGCTCTTACTGATTTCACATCATTTTTGAGTTGTGGGGGACATAAAATGTTGATAAGAGTTCTGGAACATCAGCCCCTAATTGCCCAAATAGATGTTGTTTATTGCATGCAGAGGAAGTCCAGAATGTTTTCCTCATGAGATATTTTTAAAGGGCCCTTTCAGCTTAAGGAGTTCTCAGCATGGAAGACCTTGGCACTTGCTCTAGGAAGGAGAAGGAGCACGTATGTGGGTCTCTCCAGTTACAGAACTGGCCTTTCTTTACCTCAAAGGAGGGTTATTTTGGGTCTTGGAGCAAATACAATTGTGTTATGCCCTTTCATTCTTCAAGCATCTTGGAGAAAAATGGAGAAAATTGCCCCTGAATCAATCAATACATTGTTCTTTTCTAACCAATCCTTTTCACAAATATGGGCTTTTCCTCCAAGTAGGAGATCAAGTAACCTCACTTAGACACTTCTTGACATCACTGTAGAGCGATTGCTTGATGACTCAAGGAGAAGAGAATCTTTGATTTGAAAAGTAAGCACATTTTGGTAACTGATTTCTGGATCCAGTTTATATACTTTTTTCTGTTTGTTTTTTGGTGAGGGCAATTGGGGCTAAGTGACTTGCCCAGGGCCACACAGCTAGTAAGCATTATGTGTCTGAGGCCGGATTTGAACTCAGGTCCTCCTGACTCCAGGGCCACTTCGCCACCTAGCTGCCCTATATACTTTTTTTTAAAAGGAGGAAAATTGGCATGTCCCATGTGTATGTATTCTCCACAAACTTCCATGAGGAATTGTTGACCCCTCTATTAGAACACAAGTTCTTTGAGAGCAGGGATTGCTTTGTTCTTTGAATTTATGTTCCCAGTGCCTGGCACCTACTAAGCACTTCAATGCTTCTTGAACGATTAAGTGACTGTTTAAATAGACGTATGAGTTTGGACCCATTGGGGAGACAGCTGGCCCACTGGAAAAGAAGTAAGACCAGCCCAACTATGAACTACTTCTCATGGTGTAATGATGCTCTCGACAAGAGACTTGGGTTCCGGTCCTTGGAAGATCTTGGTCAAGAAACATCCTCATTCTGGGTCTCAGTTTCCTCATCCCTTAAAATGAAGGGGTCGGATTCCAGATGCTTCCTGAGGGATCTTCCTTCTAACATTTTGTGATTCTTTTCCTGTTGGCCTGTGGATATTAAGCATAATGGACCACTTACTTCAGTAACTTTTTGGAGACATTATATATAGGCTTAGTTGTTGTTTTTTTTTAACATGGTCTTTAAACCCCATTTTATTGACAGAGAAGCAGAGTCTACCTCTACAGCCCTTAATGGCTTAACTGTCCCTGTGCAGGGGCAAAGAGCTGTTACCTTCTTCTTCCGTCAAAGAACCCCAGTTTAAATGCTAAGGCCCCAGCTGATCTTTTTGTAATTAAAATTTTTCATTGGTGTCTTTTTTTTAACATCACTTTCTTTTCTGCATATATCCCTCCCCCTCTCCTACCCACTGAGCCATCCCTTGTACCAAAGAATGAAATAGATGGGGACTAACATTCAACAAAAGGAGCTACCATGTGGATCAAATCTAACAGTATATACAATGCCCCATGCCCACACTTTACCATCTCTATAAAGAAGGGAAGGAGGGGGGCAGTTAGGTGGCACAGTGGCTAGAGCACCAGCCCTGGAGTCAGGAGGACCTGAGTTCAAATCCAGACTCAGACATATAACATTTACTCTCTGTGTGATCCTGAGCAAGTCACTTAACCCCATTGCCTAGCCAAAAAAGAAAAAAAAGGAAGGAAACACCAACTGATTTATCTAAGGCCTTTTTTTTTTTTTTTTGGCTAACGAACAGGCTATTCCCAGTGTCCTAAAACAACTACCCTAGGGGAAAGAGTTAGTTGTTTAATGAGTAGAGCCTTGGATTTGGAGTCAGGAAGACCTAGGTTTGAATTCTGCTTCATGCCCTTATTAGTTGTGTGACTCTTGGCAAGTCTCTGGGCCTCAGTTTCTTCATCTGTAAAATGAGGGAATTGGACTTGATGACCTTTGAGGTCCCTTATAGTTCCAGACCTATGGGGTTGTGATTCTAAAGCTTTGTGACCCAGCAATGAAGGTGCTAGGAAGGGCAGGGATGAAATTCCTTCCCTTTCCAGTCATTTTTAGGTCATTGCGGACTCTTCCAGTGACGAAATCTCCCAACTAATGAACTTGGCCCATCATTGAGGGACTAGCATACTTTCTACCAGGACCAGCTGGCAGCCTCTGAGAAGAGAGGATTGTTCCATAACATGTATGTTTTTGCTAGAACTCAAGTGATTTTGTTTTTAAAACATTGCTGCCACCTGCTGTTTTCCTGGGTTTTCTTGGTTAGGCTAAACAAAAGAATCATAGTTTCAATCCAACTGAACACATGTTTTTTAAGTGCCTACTACTGTAAGGCTCTGGTCTAGGCTATACAAATACAAAGATGAGATGGTCCCTGCCCTCAAGGAGCTTACATTTTATCAAGGGAATATAACCTGTGGAAATGCAAGGCAATTTGAAGAAGGAAACAGAGATGAGGAGGGAGTGAAAAGCTAAGTCCAGGGTACAACTGTTGTGCTAGAAGATGGAGCACATGAAGAGGAACAGTGTGAGGAGAGGCCAGAAAAGAGTACTAGAAGGATGTAGTTGCCAGAAGGATAAATTTATATTTTGTCCTAGGGGCAACAAGGAATCAATAAAGAATTTTGAGCAGAGGAGTCACATGATCAGGCTCATGCCTTAGGAAGATTATTTTGCCAGCTATGTGAAGGCAGGAAGAAAAATCAGGAGACTATTACAACAGCTCAGAGAAGGCAGCTAGATGGCTCAGGGGATAAAACGCTGGGCTTGGAGTTCAGGAAGACCTGAGTTCAAATGTGACCTCAGACACTCACTAGCTATGTGAATCTCGGCAAGGCACTTAACCTCTGTTTGCTTTAATGTACTGTAATGTAATAGCAAACCACTCCAGCATCTTTCCCAAGAAAACTCATGGCAGCATGGTCCATTGGACATGAAGAGTTGGACATGACTAAATAACAACAGCTAAGGTGAGAGATGAGAGAAATGGCTTAAAATAGGGCAGAGGTCCTCAGAGTAAGGGGAAGGGAATAGATGGGAGAGCTCTTTTAGGAGTTGAATTAATAAAAATTGGCAGCTAATTGACTATATGAAGGTTCAGTCCCCCATTATATAGATATATATATGTATATATGGAGACCCAACCTGCCAATATAAATGGGTCTTGAAGAAAGAGCCTTGAGGGTGTGCTGTAATTGATCGACAATAGAATTGAGACTGTGAAAGAATGAAAATGAAGCCACAGCAAGGGTGATAGCCTAGAAGAACAGGGAATAATTCAGGGATGAGAAATCATAATGAAGATGAAAAATAAATTGAGGAAGAGTGATGCAAGAGAAGAGATGGAACAATAGGAACTCATGATTAGAGAGAAGAATTTCAGAGTTCTTGTTGCAACAGAGACACTGATATGGGTGATTGTGAATCCTATGGTGTACCCATCCCTGGGGATTGCTCAGATGCAATAAAGATATAAACCAAGAGAGTTTAGGAGGGAGATTAACTGGGAATCCAGTACATTTGAGGGGATGGCAATGCATATATTGAAGTCTGGCTTGGGGAAGAAGAATAAGCCATGAGCCAAGGACTGAACTTTTGAGAAAGAGGGGAGGATAATCTCGTAGTCAGTAACTGACTGCGCAAAGAATCTAGACCTGGTAATAAAGACAAATGGGGTCAAACTCAAAGGAGGCAGGATTGCTGAGTGATGGTGGGAGAGGCAGCATTTGGAAATGACCACAGGAAATGAAGATTTTATTTACTTTTGTTTCTGACCCATGAAGTGAGGTGCATCAGAGCGGCTCTCAATGCCAGAAAGGGTGACCAGGGATGCAGTTGCTCCTTCTGGAGGAAGCCAGGTTTCCAAGAACACAAGAAGATGGAACAAGCATGAGAGGATGAAGTTTAGGATGAAGGAAAGGTCTTAACAACAGAGCGGGCATCCAGAGGGCTGAATAAAAAAGGAGGGAACAATGAAAAGTTTGGAGCAATTTCTCCAGGTAACAAACTAGACAGCGACTAAAAGGAGAGTAGAAACTGTTCAGTAGGATGGGGGAGACTTGGTTAGACAATAGTTCACGTAAAAATACTTATGGAGACTTACATGGAAATGTGATTTGCATGACTCTGTATGTATAACCTATGTCAAATTGCTTGCCTTCTTAATTGGGGTGGGAGGGGATGGAGAGAGAGAATTTGGAACTCAAAATTTGAAAAAAAGAGTGTTAAAATTATTTTTATGTGTAATTGGGGAAATAAATAAAATATTAGATTTAAAAATAAAAACAAAATAGGGGCAGCTAGGTGGCGCAGTGGATAGAGCACCGGCCCTGAAGTCAGGAGGACCTGAGTTCAAATCCGACCTCAGACCAAACACTTGATACTTAGTAGCTGTGTGACTCTGGGCAAGTCACTTAACCTCAATTGTCTAAAAAAAAAAAAAGCAAAAAATAAAATAAAATAAAAATTAAAAACAAAATACCCATGGATTTTATTAGACTGAAATCTTTAAATAAATCAATAGTGCAGCATGATAGCCAAAATAGTAGTAGCTAACATTGACATAATGCTTCAAGGTTTGCAAAATGCTTTCTATATTCATCTCATTTGATCTTCAAAAAAAACCCATGGGGTAAGTGCCATTATTACCCCCATTTTACAGATGGGGAAACTGAGTCTAAGAGAGGTTAAGTGACTTGCCCTGAGTTACACAGCTGCTAAGTGTCTAAGTCAAGATTCAAACTCAGGTATTCCTGACTGTAAGTTCAGTACTCTACTACTTTATCCAGATGCCTCATAACATTTGTTCTTAGGTTGCATTCAAAGTGGCACTCTGCCCAGAACACAGGATGTTTAAGTCCTGATGGACCCTGCTCTGGTCAGACCATATCTGGAATATTGTGTTCAAATCTGGGCATCACATTTTGGAAACAAATTCGAAGTGCATCCTTAAGGCAAACAGGATGGAGGAACTTAAAGCCAATCTATTGATAGATTCGTTCAAGTGACTGGGGAGGGGAGTTTTCCGTTCTGGGGGAGAGTAACCGTAGAAAGGACATAACAACAGTCTTCTCATATTTGGAGGAATGTTACCTGGGAGTGGGATTAGATTTGTTTGGTTTGGTCCAGGAGGGCACAATTGAGATCAAAGAAAGGTGTAAAGAAGTAGATTTTGGGGGCAGCTAGGTGGCGCAGTGGTTAGAGCACTGGCCCTGAAGTCAGGAGGACCTGAGTTCAAATCTGACCTCAGACCAAACAGTTGACACTTACTAGCTGTGTGACCCTGGGCAAGTCACTTAACCCCAACTGCCTAAAAAAAAAAAAAAAAAAGGAAGTAGATTTTGACTCAGTTAAGGGTAAAATCTTTCTAATAATTGGAGCAAAGCAAAATGGGATGAACTGTTTCAGGAGGGAGTTCCCCAAGCACTAGTGGTCTTCAAGAAGTCATAGGGTCAAAACTTGGGAGCTGGAATATCTAGTTACATAGTTTAATATCTAAACTTAATATATAAAGATATGTAGTTTAATATCTAAAGTTAGATATATAGTTTAAAATATTACATATAACATAGTTTAATATATGTATAATATATGGTCAATATATAAAGATAAATATATATATATATATACACACACACACACACACACACACATAGTTAAATATCTAAAGTAAGATATATCCAATCCAACCCCACATTTTACAGATGAGGGAACTCTGGCTCAGGAAGGTTGATTGACTTACCCAACTTCACATAGGTGGTAAGTGATGGAGCTAGGATTTGAACCCAGGTCTTCTGGCCCCAAATTCAGCATTTTTCTTCTTCACTCCACTGCTGGATGGCCACTTGTTGGGGACGTTATTAGAGAAATTTCTGCTCAGGTACAGGCTGGATTAGATGATCATTGAGGTTCCTTCAAACACAGATTTTATGGATTCCTTCCAAGTGGAAAATATTTAAAGTAGGGGCTAAAACTGCCCCTGTTGTTGTTCAATTGCGTCCAACTCTTCATGACCCCATTTGGGGTTTTCTTGGCAAAGATATCGGAGTGGTTTGCCATTTCCTTCTTCATCTCATTTTACAGGTGAGGAAACTGAGGCAAACAGGGTGAAGTGACTTGCCCAGAGTCACATAGGTAGTAAGTGTCTGAGGCCGGATTTGAACTCAGGAAGATGAGAATTGCTGGCTGTATCTACTTTGCCACCTAGCTGACCATTGAGCAGCCCTTCCCAACTCCTATTCCCTGCTCCCTACTCTGGGTGCAGCTGAGTCCTGAGGTAGAAGAGCAGTGAGAGAAAGAGGGATAAGAGTGTGGGAGTCATTAGAATTCATGTAACAGTTGTAATGCTTACTAGCTTGTATGACTTCAGGCCAATTATTCTCCTCCTATGAGTTTCAGTTCCCTTCTCTGCAAATGGCAGTAACAATACTAGCACCCCCTACCCCACAGGATTGTTGTGAAGATCACAAGAGAAGATGGATGTAAAGTGTTTTATAACCAAGAGGTCTTAAGTAAAAAGAGTCTTGCTCCTCATAGCTCATTCTGGTGCAGATAGAATTCCCAGATCTCCAAGCTGATGACCATGAAGCTCAACCTCTATAATTTCTATCAAGGTGAAAAGGCTTTGAGGATGAGTCCAATGAGGAAGTATTTGAAGATAAGTTTAACCAGGTTTGAAGAAGCTCCTAGTCAAAAGGTTGACTTCCAGGTGTAAAATTGAAAATTGATTTTAGTTCTATTTTGCTATAAGACTCAACCAAGCTAGATTTATTATTCCCTTTCTGGTTCCTTCTCCAAGTAAACTTCACCCACCACCCACATCCTGGAAAAACTTGTGTAAAGGTCAAGTGTTTGTCTTGCAGTTACCTTTGTAACCCTACCCATCACCCATTTTCCAGAGAAACTTGATTAACCTAAAAGGTCAAATCTCATCAATTTAAACTAGGATAGCAATTCCTATCCCAGAGAACCTTTGTCTTGTGATTCCAATCACATGTCTTGGCTGTGGGTAAGGGAATTTCAGAAGATTAGGTCCAAATGATATAAACTCAATTCTGATTATGTTATTGCTAACCAGTCAGAAGAAGATGCCTATGTTGCTTGAGATTTCCCTCTGTCATCTTGCTAATTGTTATAAAAAAAATACCCTGGCAGCCCTCACTCAAGGTCTTTGATTATTGAGAGGCCATAGACCCAGTTTATTGGTTACTGCTGGCCTAACTAATAAATTGATCATGCTCAGAACTTTGTCTTACATTCAGTCATTTCAGTCATGTGTGACTTTTCATGAGCTCCTGGAGTGGTTTCTCATTTCCTTCTCCAGCCCATTTTACAGATGAGGAACTGACAGGGTTAAGTGACTTGCCCAGGATCACACACCCAGGGTAAATATCTGGAGCTGGATTTGAACTCAGGAAAATGAGTCTTCCTGACTCCAGGCTCAGCACACTGTCTACTTTGCTGCAACTGCCTTGCACTCTGTCTCTTAGTTTACCTTAATTTTCTTTTTTTAAAAAAAGTTTGTATTTCCCCCCAATTACATATTAAAACCATTTTTAACATTTTTTTTTAAGTTTTGAGTTCTGGAGCAGCTAGGTGGCACAGTGGATAGAGCATTGGCCTTGGAGCCAGGAAGATCTGAGTTCAAATCTGGCCTCAGACATTTGATCACTTGATAAATACTAGCTGTGTGACTCTGGGCAAGTCACTTAACCCCAACTGCCTCGCCAAAAAAAAAAAAATAAAAAAGTTTTAAGTTCCAAATTCTATCCTTCTTCCCCTTCCTCTCTTCCCCTTTCTCTGAGACAGTAAGCAATCTGATATGGATTATACACATACAATCATGTGAAACATTTCCATATTTCTCATTTTGTACAGGAAGATAGAGAGAGAGAAAGAAAGAAAGAAAAATATGTTTAAGTCTACATTCAGACAATATTAGTTCTTTCTATAGAGGCAAACAGTATGTTTCATCATGAGTCTTTTGGGATTGTCTTGGACCACTGTGTTGCTAAGAATAGTTAAGTCATTCACAGTTCATCATCTTACAACATTGCTGTTGCTGTGTACAATGTTCTCCTGGTTCAGCTTACTTTGCTTTGCATCAGTTTATGTGAGTCCAGGTTTTTCTGAAATCTGCCTACTTGTCATTTCTTGTAGCACAATAATATTCCATCATAATCATATACCACAACTTGTTTAGCCATTCCCTGATTGATGGGCATCCCCTCAATTTCCAAGTCTTTCCTACCACGAAAAGAGTTGCTATAAATATTTTTGTATGTATAGGCTCCTTTCCCTTTTTCAATAAACTCTCTTTGGGATATAGATCTGGAAATAGTTTACCTTAATTTTCAAACATAACACAGGTAATGGATTCCTATTCTTGTTATTATTGCCACAGAAATTCATGAAATTTGTACATTGAGACATGGAGGGAAGGGTTGCATTCTGCATCCACGGAGGGACTGACCATACCAATGAAACCACAAATCCGTGATGTATGAAGTGTTGATTCTAAAGGAGACAACGCACCCTTCTAGTACCAGGAGAGAGAGAGAGAGAGAGAGAGAGAGAGAGAGAGAGAAGAGAGAGAGAGAGAGAGAGAGAGAGAGGAGAGAGAGAGAGGGAGGGAGGGAGGGAGGGAGGAGAGAGAGTGAGAGAGAGAGAGAGAGAGAGAGAGAGAGAGAGAGAGAGAGAGAGAAGGAGAAGAGGAGGAGGAGGAGGAGGAGAGAGGGAGAGACAGAGAAAGAGAGGAAGAGAGTCAGAGACAGAGATTGTGTGTGTGTGTGTGTGTGTGTGGAGGGGTATTATGGAGATGTATCTGGTCATCCAGGGACCATTAAGTAATGGAGGTGACAGAAATAGCATGTTATAGTGGGTGCAGCACTGGACTTGAAATCAGGAAAGCCTGAGTTCGAATCTTGCTTCGGGCATTACCGGCTGTGTGCCCCTCCACAAGTCACTTTCACCTCTCGGAGGCTCAGGCTCCACATCTGTGAAATGAGAGGCTTGGATCTGACGGCCTCGAAGGTCCCTCCCAGCTCTAAATCTATGACCCTAGGAAGTTCTTTGGAAGATGAGGAAAGTGTCAGCTCCTAAAGGAGGGATACCCTGCTTGGAAATGTTGTATCGGGGTGCTTTGGCTTTGAAGAGGCTGTGTAGTATATTGGATAGAGTGCTGGACCTAATTTCAGGACCTAATAATCTGTGTTTAAATGCTCTTTATAATGCAGATTGGCCATTCCAATGTGGACAAATTTCTGAGCCTCAGTTCCCTTTTTCTGTAAAATGGGGATTGTACTACCTACCTTACTTATAAAAGTCCTCAGGTTGATTCTTTGAATGGCACACAAATCATTAGTTGTGGAGTTAGAAAGACCTGATTTCCAATCCAACCTCAGGTATTTGCTAATTGTGTGACCCTGGGCAGGTCCCTTAACCTTCCTTTTCTTCCATCTCCCCTATCATAAAATGAATGATAGATTCAATGGCCTCTAAGGTCCCTTTCGGTTCTAAATCTCCATCCTATGACCTCTCCTATCCATCGGTGTTTTCTTGACCTAGTTCATTGTGAATTCTCTTCCTGATACACACCCTCTCCTGGACTCTCACTGCTCTGGCTTTGGCCTTGTTGCTCCTGGACCCAGGCCACATTTCTGTTCTCTTCTGGAGCCCCTTGGATCTGTTCATAGATTTCTGACTTTGACCTTGGGGTTATTTATCGGTCACTCTCCCAGAGCATTGCACTTTGCCCGCACACCCCTTTCTCCCAATCCTACTGAAGCCCTCTACTAATTCCAAGCACAGCACTCTTTACTCTACCTTCCCCTAAGGTCATAGGTCCTTTTAGAGAATGAAGGACAAAAAACAACAGCAGCGTATAGAGTGTTTCAGGTTGGAATTGGAAAGCCCTGGTATAGTAAAAAGAACATTAGATTTTATAGTAAGAAGAACTGGATTTGAATATGGACTTCGCCACCTACAATCTCATGATTCTGGGCAAGTGACTTAACTCTCTGGGACTCAATTTACTCTTACTTAAAATGGGTTGGTTCAACTAGATGATCTCTAAGGTTCTCCTTCAGTTCTAAATCTATCATCCTATGACTCATTTCATATAAGGCCATATTTATCCAATAGGAGAAGTTTGACAGGGTACCTTCTTTTTCCATTTTTGAGAATAGTTTGGGTAGCTTTAGGCTTATGCTATATAAATGTTTCACAGAATTGACTTATAGATATGTCTGGACCAGGAGTTATTTTCTTTGTGAGTTAATTTTAGCTTGTTCATTTTCTCTTTGTGAGATCTACTTGTTTAGATTCTTTATTTTCTGGTTTGTTAATTTGGGAATATAATATTTTTGTAGGCATTTATCCTTTTTATTGTATAATCAGGTATACAAGCTTCTAAAAATGTTCTAAATTTCCTCTATTTACTTTAGTTTTTCCCTCTGTAAAAAACGAAATTAGCTTATTGTTTGTTGATTTTTATTAGCTATTTAGGTAAAGGTTTCGTTTTGTCAGTTTGATGGACCTTTTCCAATTTTGTTTATCTCTCCTCTGATTCTTCAAAACTTCTTCCCTTTTTGGAAAATTAGTTTGTTTTTCTAATCTTGATTGCCTTCATAACTCATTCTTTGTCACATTCATTACTGTCACTACTTTCTTTGAGCTTAAGTTCTTGTATCCAGGAAGACCTGGGATCAAATCCTGTGTTTGATCTTCCTAAAGTAAAAGTCTGACCATATTTCAGTCATGTCTGACTTGTAACTCATTTGGAGTTTTCTTGGCAGAGACATTGGAATAGTTTGCCATTTTCGTCTCCAGCTCAATTTACAGATGAGAAAAACACCCCAAATAAGGTGAAATGACTCGCCCAGGGTCACACAGCTAGTGTTTGAGGCTGGATTTGAATTTGGGTCTTCCTAACTCCAGGCCCTGTGCTCTATCCACTGTCACCACCTACCTGTCCCAGCTTCCTTCATCTCAGCTTAAATCCCATCTTCTGTAAGACCTTTTCCATTCTCCCCACCCCTTCTCCCCCTTTTCACGGTATATATCTTATATGTACATTTTTTTTGTCTCCCCCATTAGAAGGTGAGCTCCTTGAGATCAGTGGCTGCGGTTTTTTTTTCATTTCTTTGTATCTCCTACGCTTAGTTTGGTTCATGGCACACAGTAAGTGCTTAGTAAATGCTTGTTAACATACTGACTATTTGACCCTGAGCAAGTTACTTTGCTTCTCAGGGTTCTCCAGAGGTGTCAAACTTGCTACAGGGCCTATAAAACTCCCCAGTGCAGCTGAAACACATTAAAATGTAATTGGGAAATGCTTAACAAAACACATAAAAATACAATACGATATTTTTGTTGTTCAGTTGTGTCCAACTCTTCATGACCCCATTTGGGGTTTTCTTGGCAAAGATACTGGAGTGGTTTGCCATTTCCTTCTCCAGCTCATTTTACAGATGAGGAAACTGAGGCAAACAGGATCACACAGCTAGGAAGTATCTGAGGCCAGATGTGAACTCAGAGAAAGGAGTCTTCTGACTCTAGGCCTGGCATTGTATCCACTGCGCCACCTACCTGCCCTCTAAAAATATATAATACAACATAGATAGTGTTCATTTGTGGTTTTCCAAATCAATAAGTGGCCCATGAAGATTGTTACCCCTGCTCTAGGCAACTCTGTAAAGACTTAAGTTTCAGAGGAGGTGCTGACTTGCATTGGTAAAGTCAGTTTCCTCACCTGGAAGTTTACCGTACTATTGAAATCACCAGTTTGTCCCTATACCATTCGATTTGTCCTTATTTATGCAAAGCTATGGACTCATTTAGGAAATCTACTCTAGTAGAAAAAGTTAGAACACCTGAGTTTCAACCCAAGCTCTGATACTCCCTGGCTGTGTGGTCATGAATTCACCTAAGCTTCACTTCCCTCTTCTATAAGATGGGAATGATAATCCTTGAAATTGCTGTAGGAAAAAAAATGACAATAAGCTAATTGAGGGCAGGCATTGTCAAATGGTTCAGCACAAGAGATGGATATGGTGTTTTCAAGTGGAAATGACGGTAAAGAAGATGCATTTGTAGGCAGTAGTCTACTGCCCCCTAGGGACCAATAAGGCCTTTCCCTTTGACTTGTACTTAAAATCTTTCCATGTTGTGTCCCCCTATTAAAATGAGAGTAAGCACAGTCTTGCTTTTGTACTTGTATCTCTGGCATTTAGCGAGGTGCTTTGAACCTAATAACTGCTTAATCAGCATTTTATGGGTTTTTTTCCCCCCATTCATTTCATTATCATTGCAAGGAGGGAGTGTCTAATCATAGCTATCAAATGCTTTTCCTTTCTTAGGGAGACTTCTCTTTGCTGTCTCTCATCCTCAAAGACCATCCACCAGACTGTAATTAAGTTAGTTCTGCAACATGGTAGAGGGTACCTGCACTTCAGGGACCCTAGATCCTAGAAGAATTGGAGTGTTTTACAAATGTGCATATTTTTACCGGCTCAGCAATGGATAACACTAGCCTAGGCCCAGCCTAAGTTTGGAGAAACTCATTCTGAGAAAGGACAAAGTCTTTTGGCCTCAGCAACTGTTTTTTGGTTTTTTGTTTTGTTTTGTTTTAATTAATTTATTTTGAATTATCAACATTCACTTCCATAAGCTTTTGAGTTTTAAATATTTCTCCCCCTCCCTCGCCACCTTCCTCCCTAAGATGGTGGGCGATCTGATATAGGCTATACATATACATTCCTATTAAACATATTTTCACATTAGTGGTGTTGTAAGTTAAGAATTAGAACAAATAGGAGGAACTACCAGAAAAAGGAAACAAAACACAACAGAAGAAAAAAAAAGAGCAAATAGTATGCTTTGATCTGCATTCAAACTCCATAGTTCTTTGTTCCTTGTGGGTAGCATTTTCCATCATGAGGCCTTTGGAGATGTCTTAGACCCTTGTATTGCTCAGCAACTCTTGATGTACCATTTACTAAGATTTGGAGGGGGTGTCATCTACACTGGTGGAGAGAGGACTGACGAAATCATGGACCTTTTGAAGGTTGGTTGGTTTGTTTTCTGAGGCTAGGTCTCCCTAACTTGCCTCAGCTGGAAGCACAATGACTACAAATGTTGCACCGGATCCCAACGTTTATCAGCATAGAAGCTTTAATTTGCTCCATTTCCCCAAACCTGGCCAGTCTACCCCTCCTTAGACAGCCTGGTGATCCTCCACTTTGGGGCTCACTATGTTGGTACTGGACTTGCTGGGGACACCTTTTTTAGCTTTTGCCCAGCTCAGAATTCCCCAACTCAAGCAATCTGCCAGCCCAGCCTCCCTGGGAGCAGGAGTCACAGACATGACCATCTCCAGCCCTTTTGAAATAAGTTGCAGCTTCTCCCGAATAAAAATAGGGATTGTCATCTTCTCAGTCTCTGAGGACAACTATTGGTCATGTGAAACGGTTGTTGTCTTTACCTTTGTTTCTTCTTTTACCCAAAGGAGCTTCATGGACATAACTGGTGAACACCTCGAGTGATATTTCATAGAGTTTTAAGTTCACAATGGGAAAGAGGGGCAGGAATGACTCATAGGATGCAGGGCTGTAAGGGATCCTAGCAATAACCTAGTCCCACCTCTACATATACAGAAGAAGAAACTGAGGCCCAGAAAGGCTAAATGCCTTACTTAAGGTTGTAGAGAATGAAGTATCTAGGCTGCCGTCAATAGCACAGTTGTTAGCATAAGGGACCTGAAATGTTAGCAAAAGCTGATGACTGTTTTCTAGTAACTGCCTATTGGAAGAATTCTGTTATCGTTGGTTTGGGCACATAGGCTAAGTGGTTTTCTATTTTATTGTCCTACAGCAAGTGGCTGTCAACCTGTTTATGTTGGCTCTAAGATGTTTCCCCGATTCTCACCATTTGTGCCTCTAAGAAAAAGAATTCCATTGGCCTACATCGCCACCACAAGTATTCTAAGACAGTGGCATCCAACTCAAATAGAAAAGGAAGGGGTGCTAAGCCCTACATAAGGATCCCTGCGGGCAGCATATTGACTTAGAAAACCAAATATTAACATTATTTATGTTCTATCATATTTTTATTTATTTTGTTAAATACTTCCCAATTGCATTTTAATCTGGTTCTTCATTCCAGTATTTGATGGGTCTGTTCTAAAAGGCTCTGAGGAGCTCTCATAGGCAGTATGTAGTAGTGGAAAGCATACTCACTGAAGATTAGAGGAGACAGATTACTGCATTGGAAAGGATGCTGGACCTGTACTTAGAGGACCCGGGTTCGAATTCCTTTTCTGCTACATCCCAGCCTCCCTGTGAGCAGGAGTCACAGACATGACCATCCCCAGCCCTTTTGAAATAAGTTGCAGCTTCTCCGAAATGAAAATGGGCATTGTCATCTTGGAAATCACTTCATCTGTTTGGGATTCTATTTCCTCATCTATAAAATAAGGGAGTGAGACTAGATGGCCTCTAAGATCCTTTTCAGTTCTAAATCCCACGAAATCAGTGTCATTTGGATACAGTATGGAAGAAGGGAGCTGCCTATGAGAGAGAACTAGATGATCTGGGAGGTCCTATCCATCTTCACATCTATAGCCTGGGTTCAAATCTTGGCTTGCCATTTAATCTTGGACAAATCACTCCCCCTCCTTGAGTTTCAGCTTTGACCTTTACAAAAAGAAAGGACGGGACTGGAGGATGTCTGAGGTTCTTTCCAGCCCTACTGTTTTGTGAGTCTAAAGAGTATCCATACTATGCCCCAAGGGCAGTAAAACTATGCATACCCTTTGACCTAGCATTACCATTGCTAGGTCTGTATCCCAAAAGAGACAAAAAACAAGAAGTAAAAGGACTTCTATGTACAAAAGTATTTGTAGTGGCTCTTTTCTAGGGGTAAAGAATTGGAAATTGAGGGGATGTCCATCAATTGGAGAATGGCTGAACAAATTGTGGCATGTGTGTTATTGTGCTATAAGAAATCCTGAGCAGGATGCTCTCAGAAAAACCTGGGAAGACTTACATGAGCTGATTCAAAGTGAAATGTACTGTGAACAAAGTAACAGCAATATTGTAACATCATCAGCTGTGAATGACTTAACTGTTCTCAGCAGTACAATGATCCAAGACAACTCTGAAGGACTTATGATGAAAAACCTACCCGTCTCCAGAGAAAGAACTGATAGTGTCTGAATACAGATTGAAGCATACTTTTTTAACTTTATTTTTCGAGGTCCCCCCATTTTGGTCTATGTTTTCTTTCACAATGTGACTATTATGGAAATGTTTTGCATGACTATACAGGTATAAACTTTATCAAATTGCTTGCCTTCTCAATGGGAGTGGGGTGGGGAGGGAGGAAGAGAATTAGGAACTCAAAATTTAAAAAATGAATGTTAAAAATTGTTTTTACATGTAACTGGAGAAAAATAAGATACTAAATAAGTTTAAAAAGAGAGAAAAAAAAATAAAGACCATCCATAAGGCAACAACGAGCATGGAGGGTTATCCATACATAGGTTGTACATAGGTTGAAATAACTAGTTGGGAGATATTTAGCAAAGTGAAGAGAAGATTTAGGGGAAATATTCATCAGTCTTCAAGTATTTGTTCAGGTCTTTTTTTTTATATTTACTTTTTAAAAAAATTTGTTTTATCAACAATCACTTCCATAAGCTTTTGAGTTTTAAATTTTTCAAAAACATGGTTAGATGCCACAAAGTAGGTGGCAATGCCTTAGCCGTATATGTATTATAAAGGCCAGTAGGACCTCCTCTATCCTTATCAAGGGGAGTGCTAACCTTCTCTCCTTTCATACAACACAAGTCTTCAAGTATTTGAAAGGTGACTGTACATGAAAGAGGGATTAGATTTTTTCCCCCTGCTTACCCCTAGATAGGAGAACTAGAAGCAATGAAGAGAGGTTACGATGAGTTAAATATAGGTTGAATATAAGAAAACTTCTAAGAGTTAGAGTCATTCACAAATGGCATGAGCTACCTAGGGAATTCATTCATGCATTCTTAGTCAACAAGCATTTTTTAAAAGCTTACTATGTGCCAGGCATTGTGCTAAGGGCTAAAGATACAAAGGAAAACAAAAACTAGTTCTTGCCCTCAGGGAGCTTACATTCTGAGGGAGGGGGGAATAACATGTAAATAGCTAGATAAATAGGACTATAGACACACGTGTAGATATAGATATACAGAGCAGGTGGAATATAATCTGTAAGGGGAACTCATTTGCATCTGAGAAAACTGGAAAAGACCTCCTGAAAAAGGTGTGATCTGAGCTGAGTTTTGAAGGAAGCCCAAAGAAGGTGAGAGGGCAGAGCATTCCAGGCACAGAAGATAGCCAATGACGAAGATATGGAAAGCATAATTTGGGAAGAACAGCAAAATATGTAAAGGGGTCAAAAGTACAAGAAGAATGGATAGGTAGGAAAGGGTCAATTTGTGAAGGTCTTTAAATGTCAAACGGAGGAGTTTTTATTTGATTCTGGTAGTAAGAGGGAATCACATTGAACTGGGAGGTTGACATGGTCAGAAATAGTGGGTTCTGCCTCAATGGACATCTTCAAACAAAGGTGAGTTGATCAACTGTTGGGTGAGGTGGTCACTTTGTTGGGCACCTGGTAGAAGGTACGTGTCTCATCTAGGCACAGGTTGGACTCAATGACCCTTGAGGTCCCTGCCAACTGGGAGAGTCTGGGGTTAAGTTGCATGAGTGGGCAGTACTCTTGGAGAGCCTTATTTAGCCAGTGTTGAAAAGGGTAAAAGTCTGCAAATGCTCCAAGGGAGAATTGGAAGCTTTTAAACACAATATCTTGCTCTTGCTGTTACTTTAAAGGTCATTTGCTGGTTCACACTTACATCAGAGTCTAAATATTGTCAGAAAATGGTCACATTTGCCAAGACCCATGAACAATTAAGTTACTTAAATGCACATCCCAGAAATCCTCCAGGAGAGCCTGGCCTCTCTTCAGTGTGGCACTTGGGTCTTTTGATGCTCTGTATTAAGATCTTAACAAGAAGGAAAAACAGCAGCTGCTGAAAAAGCAAACTTGGGCATTTTGTACTGACCACACAACAAAAAACAAAAAGGACCTTAAACAAGGATTCATTTACCCAAACTCACTCTCTCTTTTCAACTTCTCCCCACTTCCCTCCTTGAGCTTCCTAGGACGCCTGCAGGGAAACAGGGGCAAATGTAGTTTCAATAAGTTTTCGAGATCATCGAGATCAGTCCAGCGTGACTAAAAACAGCATGTTTGCCAACCCCCAAATATGCCTCAGAAAGCCTTCGGAAGCACAGGGCACTGTGTCCCCTTTGGAATAAATATTCATATCTCAACACTGGTGAGTCAGTATATAGTAGTGAAGAGAGGGCTGGCCTTGCTAAGGCAATTCTCTAAAGTGCTAAGTTAGAAATGAGCTGTGGATCTGCTTCCATGCCTGGAGTTCCCCACACTGGTGAAATCTCAAGTGCAGACAAACAAAATAATACAAAACAAATCAAAACACACGCAAAACACAAAAAAACAAACAAAAACCCCTTGTGATCCACTAGAATAATCAGATTTTTAAATATGAATTATTTCTAAGTCAGATCTCTCCTCTTATCCTGTATTTGAAAAAATGTTTTATTGGAGCAAAAAGTTTTGTCCTAATAGATGCAAGGACAAAGGTGATAAACAAGCAGCACTCAAAAGCACTGCAAAGGATTAAAAACAATATGAAAGAATCCTCTTAAAAACTAATCATGAGACTAGCTGTGTGACCCTGGGCAAGTCACTTAACCCCAATTGCCTAGCAAAAAGCAAAAACAGAAAAACAAACAAACAAAAAAAAACTAATCATGAGAAAAGTGTAAATCAATACAACTCTGAGGTTTCACCTCACACTTAGAAAATTAGCAAAAATGACAAAAGAAGTGAATAGTCAATGTTGGAGGGGCTGTGGAAAGACAGTCACTCTAGTCAACTGCTTTTGGTTTTTAGTTCGTTTTGTTTTTAGTTTTTTTTATTCTGAATTTAAACACCAAAAAAGCATTTCCATATGCACAGCAGAGCACACACACACACACACACACACACACACACACACACAAACTGTATTTGAAAACGTGAATTAACACTTCAGACTGCTTGCTTTTTTAAAAAAGTATATAATAAATTCCAAATGTTACTTTCAACATTGTCTTGTACATTTATGCTTCCTTCTGAATTTCCTTCTCTTCTTTTCTATGCATTTAAACAATGTTTCAGTGGCCCTCTTTTTCAGTATTGCTATTGCTTACTTCTTCACCCTTCTCTACCTCTCTCCCACCTGCTCCCCCATTAAAAAACAAGAGAAAAGGGGGAAGAAAAACAACCTTGTAACAAATAAGCATAACCAAGCAAAATGAATACACACAGCCGTCGTGCCCCAAAATGTATATTTCTTTCTGCAACGTTGAGTCCTTCACCTCTCTATCAGGAGGCAGTTAATTAATGCTGTTCATCACTTCGTCTGAAGACATGATTGATTACTGCATTGATTAGAGTTCCTAAGTCTTTCAGAGTTGTTTTTCTATACAAGTTGCTGTCATATAAATTGGTTTTTCAGTACTGCTCATTTCATTCTGCATCAGTTCTAGGATTCTCTACCTGGGATTCTCTAAAATAATTTCTTTTAGGGAAGGTAGGTGGTACAGTGGATGGCCCTGGAGTCAGGAAGAACTGAGTTTAAATCCAGCCTCGGACACTTACTAGCTATGTGAGCCTGGGCAAGTCATTTAACCCTGATTGCCTACCTCCCAAAATATCCTCTTTTATATTTTCTCACAGTGCAATAATATTCCTTTACATTCATCTATTGCAATTTGTTTAGTCATTCCCCAACTGTCTGAGAGGCATCTACTGTTCCTTAGATTCTATTTTTTCCCTCCCTTTCCTTTTTAATGTTATTTTTTTTCTCTTTCCGCCTTTCAAGCCCTCAGAATAGAACCAATCTATTTCTAGGTCTTCTGCTTTTCTCATTTAATTCTCCTGATACCCTTTGAGGATATTAGAATTCTAAAGATATCCTTGTCCCCCCTCCTAGGTAATATTAACACTATATCATCATACAGCTCCTTCCAATTGCTCAAATATACTCTTCTTTCTGAATGTGTTTGACTTCTTATAAACATTTGTATTTAAAAGTTCCTTTAAAAAAAGTTCATAAAAATGCTTAAAAGCTCTCTATTATATTTTTAAAGGTCTGTTTCCCCTTGTTTAGTACTACATTCAGTTTGACAGGATTATTCTTGGTTGCTTCCCTATATCTTTTGCCTTTTGAAATATTGTATTCTAAGATCTCCTCTCATTTATAATTAAAGCTTCCAGGTCTTGTGTGATCCTGACTGGTACCTGAACTTCTTTCTGGATGCTTGTAATATTGTTTCTTTAACAAAGGAGCTCTAGTGGATAGAGGACTGGCCCTGAATTTGGGAGGACCTGAGTTCAAATCCGGCCTCAGACACATAACACTTATTAGCTGTGTGACCCTGGGCAAGTCACTTAACCCCATTGCTTAGCCAAAAAAAAAAAAAGGAGCTCTAGATTTTGACTATATGACATTCCTAGAAACTTTTTGGAGTTCCTTTTGGGATGTGATTGATATATTCTTTCTATTTTTACTGTGCTCTCTGATTCCAATAACTGAAATTTTCAGTTCTAATTTCTTTGAATATGGTATCCAGGGTTTTTTTAAATTGCGGTTTTCAGGGAGTCCAATGATTCTTAAATTATTTGAACTGTTTTCCAAATAAGTTGTTTTTGATATCAGCTTTCATGCAATTTCTTCCATTTTTTTTCAATCTTTTAGTTTTATTCTAATATTGATTTCTGTCTCACAAGGCTGTTAATTTCTGTTTGGACTATTCTATTTTTACTTGGATAAGGGTTACCACTTTCTCTTCAAAGCTATTTATTCTCCTTCCAATTCTTTCCTTGTGAACTTTTATTTCATTTTAACCCTTTCCTTCATTTCTTTTAGGTATTCATGTAGCCCTTTCAGAAAATTAATTTTTTCTTTCATTTTCTGCTTGTTGTAGTTAAGTCGGGGACAGGCAAAATGAACCTTACCCTAAACCCAGTCCCTGATCTCAAGAGGTTCACTGTCAAATGGGGGATACAACATGCAAACAACGATGTCCAAACTGCATATAAACAGGAAATGTTGGAGATAAACTCAGAGAGAAGGTACTAAGATTAAGAAGAACAAAGAAAGGGTTCTTGCAGAAGGTGAGATGTTAGCAGAGACTTGAAGGAAGCCAGAGAAGGTAGGAGGCAAAGGTGGGGAAGCAGGGAATTCCTGGTATGGGAGACGGCCACTGAAAATGCAGAGTTGGAAGATGGAGTGTCTTGTTTGATGAACAGCAAAGAGGCTGAAGGGACTGGAGACGGTTAGACTTGGCAGGTGTGGGACAGGAGTGGAGAGGTATGGCAGTTGTCTTGGTTATCCCATGAAAAAGAGGGATAATGCATTTTCTGTTTGGTCTTGGAGGGCAACACCAGGAACTATGGATGGAAGCTACAGAGGCCAGTTTAGGGCTAACGTAAGAAAAATTTCCCAACATTTATTGCTAACTCGAAGTGGAATGGATCTTTTTCACTAATGGATTCCTTCTCATTGCAGCTTTTAAACCAAGGATGGACAGCTTCTTTTCCATTTTGTTATAGTGGGGATTTCTTTTGGGCATGGAACTGATCAAGCCAAACCACCAGGGTCTGGGGCAATCAATCCCTGAGGAGAAAAATAGTGGCCACCCACCATGAGGATATAGTGGTTTTCCAATATGGGAAAGACTAATGAGTAATGGGGAAAGAGTGAGGGGTTGTCCACAACTGAAGCTCTCCAGAAGATCAAAGAAGTGGGTTTAACCCCAAACACTAGGGTACAAAAGCTGCAATGAGAGAGTTAGGGCAGAAAATAACCCCCTTCTGTGACCTTGAATCTGTTTGGACACCTGGTTTTCTGGATTTTTCTGGACCGTAAATCACTCTTGCTGGCTTTCCCTGTGGATTTCAACATCGCTCCGTGGTCTAAACTTCTGAATCTTGACTTTGTCCCTCTTCCTCTGGCTCCTGCCTGCTTTCTACCCTGACCCCATTACCAACAACCCCCTTGTTTTTGGCTCTTTGATGCCAGCACTGTTACTACTGCAGATTGTCTTGCCCCAACCCCACCCCCACCCCAGGGGCCCGAGGATCCAATGAAATAATATTTGTGAAGGCACTTTGGAAAGTATGAAGTATAGAGCACAGCGGAAAGAGGAACATAGTGGACTTGGAAGATGAAGACTGGTGTCTAAATCCCAGCTGCCTTGACTCGGACAAGTCACTTCATCTTTCAGGGTCTCAGTTTCCCCATCTGTAAAATGGAGTAAAGAATACTTGTACCACATACCTTACAGTTGTGAGGAAAGTCTTTTGCTAACCTTAAAGTGCTATGGAAATATAAGTTACATTACATTATTAGCATTACATTATGTTATTATCATTATTACAGAAGTAGGTAATATTGGGAAATCTCAGAGTTGGAAAGGACCCCAGAAACTATCTAGTGCAACCTGGAGCTGAACATGAATACCTTCTAAAAGAAGTGTTTCTCTAATTTATGCCTGAAAACTCCAGCGAAGGGAAGCCCATTCCCTCCCAGGTTAGTCCATTCTACTCTTGGGCAGCTGTAATTGTCAGGAAGTTTTTCTTTACAGTAAGGCAAAATCTGTCTTTCGGTATTTCACTCACTGCTCTGCCCTCTGGGCTCAAAGAGAATAAAGCTAATCCCTCTACTATATGACAACCTTTTATATGCTTAAAGAGAGTTATTATGCTCCCCCTTCCCGCCAGTCTTTTTTTTCTCCGGGCTAAACCTAACAGTTCCTTCAGCTGGTGCCCTTCTGGCATCAGCCAGTCCTCTTATCATCCTGGTTGCCTGACTCTGGATGAACTCCTAGATTCTCGTCTACTTCCCAAAATATGGTCCCCAGAAGTGAAAACTGCTCCAGGTATGGAACTGCCCTGGGTGGGATACAGCAGGATTCCGTCTTCCTTTCATCTGTTACCGTGACTGTCAGTGCAGGCTGGTGCTACTTATCTTTTCTCAGTGCTGTGTCACATAGTTGGATCGTATTAACCTTGCAGTCCACTAAAAAAAAAAAACCCACATCTTTGCACACAAATCTTCGAGCAATGGTTATTTTTCCATCTAACTGACTTTTTTTTTCTCCACTAAGTTTACTTTTTAAAAAATTACATAGGTCCAGCCAGAGAGTACCAAGAGGTAGACTGAATCTGGGAGCCAAAGTGGTATAGAGGAAACAGCTGAATTTAGAATCAGGGGATGTGGGTTCGAATCTGCTCCTTAGGCCAAGTCACACACTCTCTCTAGACTTTCATTTGTTGCCTCCAAAACGTAGAGGTTGGATTAGATACCTTTTGAGGTTACTTCTAGCCCTAACTCCATAATCCTATGGGCCTAGAGCCATCCCCAAGCAATAATTCTCCCAGTCAGTGCCTCCAGCAGTGTATAGCAGTACACATCTGTTATGAACCTACTGTGTACCTACCGGGGAGTTGCCCACACCAGTGAAATGTCTTCCATTGGCTCCATTGTCCTTTTTTTTTTTTTGCTGGGCAATCCGGTTAAGTGACTTGCCCAGGGTCAAACAGCTACTAAGTGTCAAGTGTCTTAGGTTGAATTTGAACTCAGGTCCTCCTGACTCCAGGACTGGTGCTCTATCCACTGCGCCATCTAGCTGCCCCCTTCCATTGGTCTTTTCATTCCCCCTCTTGCCTTGTTCTCCTGATACCCTTGTCCCTGCCAGGCACATAGCAGATACTTGATAAATACATCTTGCCTGCCTGTCCTTCTGGCCCCCATCCCTACAATGTCATGGTCACCCTGGGCCTGCTTTGGTACCAGATTCTGTATGGGGCAAGTGCTCCATGGCTACCCAGTTTTCCTGGAGTTAAAAAAAGCCTGAGACTTTTGTTCCATTCCACTCTAAGCAGGGTTTCTTCATGCCAAATCCAATAGGAGCTTCGCCCACTGTACACAGATTCATTATCAGAAAGCCAACCTTTGGCCTGTTTGGGAGGCTTGAGAATTTGTTCTGATGTCATTTGTTTTCCCCAAACGCTACAAAAGGCATCTTTAGGAATTTGGTAGCCTTGAATTTGTGCAGCTGAACTTGGCCAAAGATGATAGTTTTTAGGGTTAAGGATGGTGGAAGGGAGGAGGGTAGGTTTACCATTTGCCCCACCATGTTATACCCCACAAACAGGACGTGCCTGGTTGGGGAAGGGGGACAGCTGAGTGCTCAGGATGAGGCTCCAGAGGGGAGGACACAACCCAGAGTCCACTAGTGCCCCAGAACTAGCTGCACCATGTTGGGGTAATAATTCCTTCCAGGAGGACAAGCGAGGGAGCACCACAGATCTACATGAAAGTGCCGAATTGTTTCTGGGGTGCTCTCTCTCCTCTGCTGCTCCAGTGTGAGCCCCAGGGCAGGAGGGAGACTTGGCTGCTTGGGCCTGTTTTTCCATGGGCTTCATCCAGAGGGCTGAATCTGCTCTGGCTATAAAAGTACATTTTTATGGGGATGGAATTCAGCTGGCTGTCAGCCCCTTGGTGTGAAATCTTCTGGGCAACTCAGCTTCATCATCAGGGTCTCCATCCTATCCCTGCTCTATTTGGTGAGCAGAGCTTTGGGGTCAGAGGGCCACGTGGGGAGCACCATTCACCCCAAGCATACTGCAGGGATAGACAATCAGGCCAGTCCTGGTGCAGCCACCCAGCCATATGATCAGTTCTGACACTGGCAAGACAGGAGGGGGAGCAGCAGGCATCTCTCCTAAGGGCACGTTGTAGGATCACATGGTACATTTGCGATTTCATAACCAGTTTCTTGAACAGGGCAATTATTCATGAAGCTATTTGTCTGATAGGGACTGTTCCACCAGAGAAAGGTCTCCTTGGAGAGAGAGAGAATGTTGTGCAGTGGAAAGAGCGAGGGCCAGAGAGTCAGAAAGCCTGGGCTTTAGTCCTAGGTTTAGAGCTAACTTGCTGGGTGACCTTGGGCTAGTCCCTTCCCTTTTCTGGGCCTTAATTTCTTCCTCTATTAAATGACGTTTGGAAAGTTTCTAATATCTCTTCCAGGTCAGTGATATCAGTACAAGTACTTTTTGTACAAATGTGGATGTGTGTACACCCATATGGGGGTGGGGGTGGGAAAGAGGTTTGGAACAATGATTTCATCAACATGGAAGCTTCTGCTACCCAGCCTAGCAGCAATTCCTCTATTATTTTTAGTCTTAGAGACTTGGGGGTTTTGCCGGTGGGGGCACCAAGAGGTTACATGATTGGCTCAGAGCAACAAATTAATGTGTGAAGGTAGGACCTGAACCCAGGTCCTCCTGACTTGAAGGTTGGCCCTTTCTCTAGTATGCCTCTGGGGGCCTAGAGCTTAGTATGAAAGTATCCGAAGGGAGTGGGATAAAGGGAAAAGTTGGCATTGCAGACTAGATAGGGAAATGTTTTTGAAAGTAAATTTTTATTGTGCTATTTTGTTTTCATAATGGGCTAAATGTCACTGTGTCCCTTTCCCTTCCTCTCCTTTTTCCAGAGAGTCGGCCCTTAGAACAGAGAATTATAGGGTAGCATTGTTTTAAACTGGAAAGACAAGACCATAAAAAGATATTTAAGAATAATAGAGCAATTAAATATCCCCTTCTTGGAACTAAGAGAGAAGGGGGCTGGAGGAAGCTGGATAAATTTGGGAAGAGGAGCTAGGAACTCAACTTGGACGACAGTCACCATGGCTTCAGTAGTCATGACTGAGAAAATAAATGGTTCTTGGGCATGAAGGGGAAGGAGCCTTCTCTGCCAGGGTGCTTTTCACCTAAACTTTCTCCCAGTAGAGGGGAGAATGACTCCATTCCTCTGAAAACTTCATGGGGATACCTGTAGTCAGACTTCGGCATGTATAGGACCTGAGAGCTAGAGCTGGAAAGAGCCTAAGAGGTCATCTGATCCACCCCCCTCATGTTACAGGTAAGTGAACTGAGGCTCAGAGGAATTAGGGGACTTGTTCAGGGTCAGAGAAAGCCCAGGCTCAAAGGCCATTGGTATGAGACCCTTTCCTTATTGATGGAGATCAATGCCCTATGCCTGCCTTAATGGGCTAGGATCAGAATAAGGAGGGGGGTAGAGAGGAGGGAGAGAGAGAGAAGGAGGGAGGGAAGGAGGGGAGAGAGCAAAAGAAAGGGGAAGGAGGGAGGGAGGGTGGGAGAGAGAGAGAGAAAGAAAGGGAGAGGAAGAGAGAGAAGAGAGAGAGAAGAAAGAAAGAAAAAAAGAGATAAAGAAAGAAAAAAGAGAGCTCTTCAGTTTTCTTTGGACCTTCTTCGGGCTCAAGTGTGTTTGTACTCTGCAGTTGCTTCACATGTTTCTGGCTTCCAGTTTTGAGAAAGAAAATGGATGTGCTAACCCCACTTCAGGTTGTTGAAGGAAAAAGCTCTGGGATGAAACTGACATGAGAAGAGCTGGCAGTCTCTATGATGTCCCTATCCCCACCTTGCTACACTAGAAACTTTGGGGAACTGTCTGAGATCTCTCTCTCTCTCTCTCTCTCTCTCTCTCTCTCTCTCTCTCTCTCTCTCTCTCTCTCTCTCTCTCTCTCTCTTTCTCCATCTCTTTTTCTCTCTCCCCAGAGGATTCAAACCTAGGTCCTCAAACTCCAAATCCATCATTCCTTCCCTTTGCTACCCTATCTGCTTTATTCCTGTCCTTTCAGCTAAGTGGAAATTCTGAAACTCCCAATACCCATGAAACATTTCCACGTGGATGTTCCATTCATTGTTATCTCAACCTCAGCACTTGCTTCTAATGGAAATAACCATGGCCTGGGAGTCAGGGAACCTGGGTCCCTCTTCCCCTTCTGCCACTAATTCTTAGTTCACTTCTCTGGGGTTAGATTCTTTTTCTGTAAATGAGGAGTCTGGACCAGGCAATTGCTAAAATTTCTTCCAGCCCAAGGATTCTTCTTGATTTTCCTTGCTGTCCTCCCACTTCCTGGAAATACTTCTTAGGATAGCCAAAATGATCTGAGCATCATTCCAGGAGAGAAAGGGCTTGGGGTGTAGCAGACTGACTTTCCTTTGACCACTGAATGGAAGTGATTTAAGCTTTGGCCCCTCTGCACAATTTAATGGAAGCACAGCCCAGTTCATTTCTGGGGAATGTAGCTTAATTCTGCAGGTCAGGACCTGGGTGAGCTTGTGTCTTTGCCCAGGAGGGCCCTCTTCTCTGCCAATGGTAAAGTTATGTTGGACATTCCCCAGCTGCTGATCGCTGCTGGCCTGGCCAGCTGGGCAAATGGGGCCCAGAAACCAGGGTCAAGCATTCAGTCTGGATAAACCTGCCCTGGGCTTGTTGGCCAAGTCATGATCTGGACAGAAACAGAATGACATCCAATTCAAATAAAGCCCATTGTGGAGGCCTAATAGTTCACATCTGCAGGTTGGGCCTGCCAGCTTCCTGGCCTCAGCTCCCAGGAACAGTTTCCATGACCAGTCCTGGGGTCCACTGTGCTGCTTTGACTGAACCCAAGTGCCTGGGTTGGATGAATTAGACATCTACTTGTTGGACTTAGGCTATATACCTTCATTGCCCCTTCTGCTGCCATCACCCAGGGACTCAAGATCTGTCTGCCCTTTTCTTTCTTCTTAATCCCTTTTCAGCATTAAGGCAGTTCCTTTCAAGGCCCTTCAAGATGTGGTCCTAATCTGCCTTTCCTGTCTTATCCCTACTTTGCATATCCTCTTCCTACATAGGCTCTTCCTGGAATGCTTTCCCTTCCACTACCTCTGCCCACCAAGTTATTTCTCATCCTTCAAGGCCCAGCTCCAGTGCTATCTTGTCTATGACACTTTCCTTGTTTCCCAATGAGAAATATTATCTCCTTTCTTTGAAGACAGAGACTTTGCACCTCTGATCACATTCCACCTTCTATCATAGTTATTTGAATGTCACCCTCCCAACTAGACTGCAAGTCAGAACTTGCAATTAATTATGGACAATGCTGTATTCATCTCTGTATCCCCCCTCAGTGTAAAGCATAAGGTCCTGACCAGAGTAGGTGTTCCTGAGCTATTTTTTAAAAATGAATGAATGAACAAACAAATAAATGAATGATCATCTATTAGTGTCTTGATCCAGTCAGACAAAGCTACTTTATTACATAATTATCAGGTAAAAACTCAATATAACAAAGTGGAAAGAGCCCTGGATTTGGAGTTAGATGATTTGCATTCAAACTTTAGCTCTAAGTTGCTAGCTTGGTGACTTTGGACACCTTCAGCTCTCTGGGCCTCAGTTTCCTCACTTGTTAGATGAGAGGGTTAGACCAAGCAACTTCTAAGGTCCCTTCCAATTCTAAGTCTATAATCCTATGGGCAAAGAAAGTTCCCAGAAAGGTCCAGCTTTGTCCCAATGAGAAGATGTAGACAATCTTTGATTCTGGACTCCTTGTCAATGGCCAAAACCTTCCCTTCCCACAAAGAATGGTGGTGGTGGATTTCAAAGGTGACCTTGAGCGGTGACGGAATTGATGAAATAGAAATATATGCTATTAAATACTTGTTTTACTTAGTATTTCACCCTGGTTATTGGATTTAGAAATCATGTGCTTTGGCTCCCCTCTGTGTTCATGTGAGAGAATTGCAGGCAGGACTTCCAACAGCTCCAGAGGATGTAGCTTTGCCTAGAAGGAAGACAGCTAGTCACCAGAATCTTTCATTAAACTCTATTCCATCCAAAGCCTGGAAGGGGCAGAAGGCCTGCTGGCTTCTGGACCAATAAAGGAGAAGCATGGGGTCATATGATTTTAGAGCTAAAAGAAATCTTGGAGAAGTCCTTCAATGTAGCATTTATTGAATATTGTATTTCAGACTCTGTGCTAAGCACTGGGGATACAAAGGAAAAGTGAAAAGTGTCCCAGCCCTCAAGGGATTGTCATTCCAATGGAGGAAACAATAGGTCCTTCTACATATGCTAACATTAAGAAACTAGTGCTGTGACTGAGGCGTTGGGGGCAATGCATCTTCTTCTTCTTGCTCTGGACCCATACGCCGTCTGGATGGATTTAGTCCTATGGCAGCCATCTTGCATCTAATGGGAGGTATTGGGCCCCTTTTGTCTGACTTCTCTTCGGCTCATTAACCTCCACCCTGGTGCCCCTAGGAAAAATGTACTTAGAGCTTAGGTTTAGCTCTTGACAAGGCCTCCTGAAAAACGAAGACCAAAAAAGAATTCAATGTACAATATGTGGAAACTGATCCTTGAGGATGTGAAGTGGGGAGATGCCCATCTGTTTTGTAGGGAGTGAGACTTCTGAAGAAAAGCCTTTGAAGATGACCTCTCACCTCACAAAGTACTTGGAGTGCTTCTGTCTTTGAGGAGATACATTGAGCTTGGCCCTAGGTGAGCATGAATGGGTGGTTGGGAGAGAGGAGAGGATGGAGATGCAATTATCTGCTAAGCATTCACTTAGTAGGGTGCTTGGTAGGGGATTGAGAGCCTGGTCAGGAAGGGCATTTGCAGGAACTAACATCAAACTTGTCCAGAGAGAATTGTGGACAGCTGGGGTGCAGGGAGTGGGAGGAAGGATAGATCTGAATAGAATGAAAGCCCTTTGAAGACAAGGATTATTTAGGTTTTGTCTTTGAATCCCCAAAATAGTATAATGCCTGGCACTTAACAAATATTTGTTGAATGGATGAATAAATGAATGCTTTTGAATCATAGAAACAGCTTATACCAATGTGATGCTAATGCAGACATAGAAGGGACAGCCCTGCTGGGAGGCCATGGGTCCATAGAGCACCTACTCTAGCCCAGGGCTTTTGTGTCCATGCGTCTGAGTAACTATCAGGATGGAGGCAGATTTAGCTAAGGGGCTAATGAAAGGTTCATTAGAAGCTCCTTGGGTAAGAACCGGGGGAATGCCTTCTAGGGCTGTTGGTGGGGGTGGGGAGCAATTTAGGCTTACAGCCAAAAAATCCAGGCAGGAAAAGCCTCTGCTTCTGCAATAACTTAGGGTGACTGCAAGAGGTAGCTTGCCTAGGCTGAGACCCTGCAACCTAATGCTTGTATCTTTCCTGATCTATCTTAGGCTTGGTGTCCTCAGTATCTGTCTCTGCTCCCTCCCTCCCTCATGGCAACCTCAGTCTTTATTCCTGGTCAGCCTAATGGCTTGGGGTCCCCTGGCGTTCTTTTCTCATAACTATGTCTGTACCAGAATCTCAACACCATTTCTGCTTGCATCTTTGGCTTCTGCCATTTATGATAGCTTCCCTAATACTGAATTGGCTAGCTAAATGGATGAGGTACATCCAGTCCTTAGGGTTAGGCCACAGTGGCTGGCCAGTTATTATGCTTTGACTTATGCACCTAGCACAGTGCCTGGTACTGGTTATTGATTAATGGACTGATTTCTCTACACTTTGTAGTGAAACGGGAAAGTGAATGCCACTGTATCTCTGCATGTCTCAATTTTGTGACTTTCTGCTGAGGGAAGGAGCTGTGCTTGCAACCAAAAGGTAGGAGCTATGTAGACTCCAAGGAGCATGTTTTCCCCTTCTTCACCTTGGCAACCTCATGGAACTGACTCTCAAGGAATATCGATCACGATATTTGATCTGATTTCTGTTGTGCTCTAGCATTGTTTTCATTTACCTAATTTTAGCCCCTATGTACATATTTTCTTCTGAGCCAGTTAATACCAGTCTTCCCATTCGTAATTTCTTAAGATTCTATGATATTCCTATATCACAGTTTGTTCAGTCAGTCCTCAATGGATGAGCACATACTTCGTTTCCAGTTTTATTGGATGCTATGAATATTTTTTATACACATGGGACATTTCTTTCAGTCACTGACCTCCTTGGGGTATATATACTCACTAGTGGAATCATTCTTTGAATAGTTTAGTAATGTTTCCTGTTTAATTCCAAATTGATTTCCAGAATGGTTGGACCATTTTACTACTCCACCAACAGGAAATTAGTATGCTTGTCTTCCCGCAGACCTTACAACACCAACTATTTCTGTCATCTTTGCCAATTTGATGAGTGTGAAGGGATATCTCAGCATTCTTTTAATTTGAATTTCTATAATTATTAGTGATTTAGGTTAATTTTTTCTCATAAAACTGCTGTTCACATCTTTTTGAAAATTGTTTATTCATCTCCTTTGACCGCTTGTCTATTGGGAAATGACTCTTGATCTTGTGCCAATTTCCCTACTAAACTTAGATATCAAAGATATTGGTAGCAAAGACTTTTACCCCCATGTTGTGGTATATCTTAAGCTAGTTGCTTTGGTTTTGTTTGCACAAAAATTTTTAAGTAATTTATATTATCTGTTTTGCCTTTTGTAATTACATTGTCTGATTATGAATTTTCCCCCTAACATAACTGCATCCACATCTTTCTATTCTTATCTAACTTTTTTTTAAACAATAAGATATTTTCATAATTAGATCACATCCATTTGAAGCTAAATGAAGTGTGGTAGAATATTTTTTTAAAAACTATTTTCTACCAAATTGTTTTCCAGTGTTTTTTAAACAACATTTGCCAAATAGTTTTGTTCTTGGGTTTATAAAAAACTTGGCTACTATGTTTTTTGTTTTTGCTTCTAGGATTTGCTCATTTAGTCTCTCTCATTTTGTACCTCCAAAAGGTTTTATATGCACAATTCCCTGTGGCCATGGCCTTGCCTATAGGCAAGTCCTAGGACATACAGTATGCTAGGGAGGCATGGACTGTCTGAGGAGGAAATTTTTTTTTTAAAGAAATCATTGACTCCAAAGGTCTCATGATGGAAAATGCTATCCACATCCAGAGAAAAATCATGGAGTTTGAATGCAGATCGAAGCATATTTTTTGCTATTTTTTCCTTCTGTTTTGTTTTGTTTCCTCTTTCTGATATTTCCTCCTATTGGTTCTAATTCTTCCATACAACATCAGTAATGTGAAAATATGTTTAATAGGAATGTGTATGTATAGCCTATATCAGATTGCACGCCATCTTGGGGAGGGAAGGGGAGAAAAATTTAAAACTCAAAAGCTTATGGAAGTGATTGTTGATAAATCAAAATAAATTAATAAAAAAAGAAATCATTGATACTATTTTAAAGATGATGATTTAAAGCCCAGAGAAAGGATGTGATTTTCCTGAGGATACACTGTGAGCCTGTGAGAACAAGGACTAGAACCCAAGGCTTCAAACTATGAGTCCTGTGTTCTTGCTAACAGGCTATGCTACCTCCCTTCTTTCCCTTGGATTCCCAAAGATGACACTTCTTAGCACTAATTTTATTATGGTACCCTCTCTGTCTGTCAGCTCAAGGGGCAGCTTCCTTGTGCTCTCTACAAGGTCTGGAGCAGCTGTGACTGCCCCTGGAAAAGATTGCCATTCCAGGCCAGAAATCTTCAGGGCCAAAGAAGAGAGTGGGAGGTGGTATAGAGAAGCAAGAGGAACCTCATTTATCTCTTGTATGTTTACATTTCAAGTTCAATACCTTGAAAAGTCCCACCCCCCATTCTAATATAATGACCCTTTTTTTAACCCCAAGTAGAAATATTTAACAGGGAATGTAGCCAGAGAATTGAACTTTCTGAAATGTCCATGGCCATCTGAACTCTCTACACACACACACACACACACACACACACACACACGCATGCACGCACACACACACGCACACACACTTTCCCCTCCTTCCCTTTCCAATAGAAATATAAATGTCTCCTGGCAGGATTAGTGTTTGCTCTGCAGTCCATCTTGTAATGTTATTCTCTACAGAAGATTCTTTTTCCTGACTGAGTTCTAACCAAGGCTATGGGCCAAATGCCACAATGGTGTCCTTGATGGAGAACAAACTTAGTGGAGAGAAAATGAGGAGTTCAGCCTGAGGTCCCTTCCAGCCCTAGATCCTAAGAGACCTATAGAAAGAGCTGAGGAAGGGAGACAGAAGATCAGAACAGGAGGAGACTTTAAGGACTGCTTGTCAAAGAATCACCGAATCTTAGAGTCAGAAGGGACTGGAGAGCCTCTAATGCATATCTACATCCAAATATCTATACAATATCCCCAACAAATGGTCATTTGGCCTCTGCTAGATAGAAGGGTTCAGGTAGGGCTTGAATGAGTTGATCCTGGAGGTCCCTTCTGACTCTGAGATTCTGTGGTTCTATGAATTTGAGTTGGCTGAGACTTTTATGCCAAGAGGAGGGCATTACGTGAGGGTATTACATTAAATCAGTGTCCAAGACAATCCCAAAGTACTCATGATGAAAAATGCTGTCTAGGGATGGCTGGGTGGCGCAATGAATAGAACACTGGCCCTGGAGTCAGGAGGACCTGAGTTCAAATCTGGCCTCAGGCACACAACACTCACTAGCTATGTGACTCTGGGCAACTCACTTAACCCCAACTGCCTCATCAAAAAAAAAAAAGAGAAAGAAAGAAAGAGAAAAACACTGTCTACATCTAGAGAAAGAACTGATAGAGTCTGACTGCAGATTAAGCATGCTGCTTTTTACTTTTTTTTCTCTTTTTTTTTTCTTTTGGTCTATTTCTTCTTTTACAACATGACTAATTTGGAAATATATTTTACATGATTGCACATATGTAACCTATATCAAATTGATTACCATATTAAGTTGGGAGGAAGTGAGGAAGGGAAGGAGAAATTTTGGAACTCAAAATTGTAAAAAATTATCTTTACATATAATTGGGGGGAAATAAAATATTATTTTAAAAAATGGTTAGATTAGTGATTCTAAAACTTTTTGGTCTCAGGATCCCTTTAACTCTTAAAAATCTTTGAGGGCCCCCAAGAATTTTTATTTATTTGGGCTTTATCAATATCTACCACATTAGAAATTAAAACAGATAACTTAAAAAACACCGTTCATTTAAAATATTAATGAAGTCATTACATGTTAAAAAAATAACATATTTTTATGAAAATAACTATATTTTCCAAAACAATTGAGAAAAGTGCCATTATTTTACATAGTTTGCTAATCTCTTTACTGTCTGGCTTAATAGAAGACAGCTGGATTCTCATATCTGCTTCTGCATTCAACTCATTGGGTTATGTTGTTTTGGTTAAAGTATATGAAGAAAATTTGACCTCACACAGATATGTAGTTGGAAAAGGGAGGAGTATTTTAATAGGCAAAGAACATCTTAGTATTATTATGAAAATAATTTTGACCTCACAGACCCCCTGAAATAGTCTCAGGGACTCCGTGGGGTCCTTAGACCACACTTTGAGAATTGCTGGATTGCTATTATCTCGAAGGCTCTTCCTAGCTGGAGTTCTTATGTTTTAAGAGGAGACAGTTATCACTTATAACCTGAATATTAGCTGAGTATAGGCAAAAATATTAGCTGTAAAAAAGCCTGTGGTAGCCCAGAAAGATATGTAAGTCATTGGTTAGAAAAAGTTTTTGTCTTTTGTTTCATCTAACTTATTTAGACAAAGGACACATCGTCTATCTAGAAGTGCCTTTTTCTTTTATGCTCTTCTATTCAGAATCTCTCATGGCTTTATATTAGAAAGCTAATTAAGTCTGTTTTGTTTTTACTTCAATAATTCAGCAATTTATTATTTCTTAAGTTAGGTACTCATCACAGTCCTGAACACTGCCCTATCTTTGTAAGTTATTGACAGTTATTCTAGCCAAAGTGTAGAGAATTTCTTTGGGCAGGAGTGGGGAACCTGCAGCCTTGAAGCTGCAAATTCCCCACCCTGCCTTGTTCTGTGAAGTCTGGATTCAGTCAAAGGGCTGTACTTGAGGACCTAGAGGGCCACATGTGGCCTCCAGGCTGCAGGACATTAGGGATCAGAGATTCAGTCCATCATGGCAGTCTATACTTAATATCTTTGCAATTTGGTAAAACGTGCTGGAATTCATTTTGTAAGTACTAGGATAATCTAGGAAAGCCCTTTCAAAATGTAGTTGCAAATGCAATAATCCCCCCTTTACAGATGAGGAAGCTGTAGCTTGGGGAATAGAGAGAGATGGAGAGTAAAGCTAATATCTTGAGCAATATCATAATCCTAGGAGTAGGAAGCTTGTGGGCAGCCACATAGGAAGCAGCTATTACATCGTGTCTCTTCTGGAAAGCTGATTTTGACCCTGCTGTGGAGAACATTTCACGGGAAGGTGGATATTTTTGCAATTTGTTTATCAGGAAACCTGAGACCCCTTACAGCATCTGGTTTTCAGCAAAATCCTGACCATCATCCAGGTTTCCAGTTGGGTCAATGGAAACAAAGCTTGTGAAGCCTTGGTCATTTTACATCACAGATGAAGTCCCTGGCTCACAATGGGTCATGAACTCTTGGAAACAGAACAGCCCTTGAGAGGTCATTGGAACTACCCTCCCATTGTCCAGTTGAGTCATACTTAAAGCAATGTGATATCTTTAAATCTTAACTTTTTTTTAAAAAAAAATTTTGTTTTAAGAATCTGGAAAAGGGGGCTCCAAAACCCTTCTCTGTGTTGAGGTAAAACCTGATACAGTCTTTGCTCTAGTCCTAAGATGAGTTAATTCATTGTATGACCTTCTATAGATAGCTGTCTGTAGTGTGATTGTCACAGCCAATGATACTAACAACAGTGTGCATTTATAGAACACTTTATGTTTACAAAAATGGAGACAGCATGGAGTAGTGGATTAAAGGGCTAGTCTTGGAGTCAGAAGACCTAAGTTCAATTTCCACCTCTGACACATACTGGTGGAGTAACTCTGGACAAGTCATTTGACCTCTTAGCATCCCCAGGGTGTTTTCAGACTATTGCAAAACAACTGCCAATCTGCCTTGGCAGAGGAAATTTCCTTACTGGGAGTTCCCTCTATCAATGACATAATGTCTGCACTGAAAGAAATATTTATAAGATGTTTTCATCTCCATTTGATCCTCACAACTTTGTGAAGTAAGTAGTACATCAACTATTATATTCATTTTACAGAGCAAGAAACTGAGGCACAGAAAGATTAAACTTGTTTTCCTAAGGTAACATAGTAAGTGAGTGGAGTACTTCCCAGGATTCTTGGCCCATAGCCCTTTGTTCTGTGGTATAGTAGAAAGAACAATGGATTCAGAGACTGTGTTTAAGTATGGGAAGGAATGGGGAATAAACATTTATATAGCACCTACTATTTGCCAGGCACTGTGTGAGCACTTTCTACACATTTTATCTTATTTGATCTTCACAACAGTTGCATGAGGTAGGTGTTGTCATTCCCATTTTACAGTGAAGGTAACTTTGTACCAGCAATGGTTGCATTTGATAGGAGTGCCCCCTTCTTCAGGAAGTGATAAATCACTGAGGCCCGTCTTGGGGCTGGATATGGCAAAGGCAGAAAGAGCACTTATTGGGCTTCCCAGCTGTTGTGGTGCAGAGAGGATTCCTGGGGGATCCCTGCCCCCCATAAAGCGCTGGGAACAATGTGTGTGGCTTAGATGATTCACCTTCTATGGGATGCTTCGTTTGACTTCATGGCTCCTAAACAAATCAGTTGTTCCACATCATTTTAGTGGTGATTTAAATACTTATGGGGCTTAGAGCAGGGAGGGGGGAAAGTCAAAACAGAGAAGTTTGTTTGATGCTTGTGGGAAAATGCTGCTGAAAATGGACTAGAAGAAAATGGAAGGACTGAGTGGTGCACTGTGAGTGGGGCCCAAGGACTTGGGTCTGCACTGTGATTATGTGACACTGGAGCCAGTTGCCTAGGCCACCTGAGCAGAGGCAGGGCATGTGGGGTTGCCCAAACACAACTGCTGTCTATGGGAGAAACGCTCATAGCTATTGAGGAAAGGAGCTGTCCACAGCTGAAGCTCTTTCAAAGTATTCAGGTGGGTGGGAAACTAGACACAGAAGACAGGATCTAGGCGGGGGGACAGATGGTTCAGGGTCCATAATGGATTAGACTGGAATGGCTAGGCAACAGTATAGATAAATTGCTATTGAAATGCACAGAAGGGGAGAGAGAGATGATGATTCATCTAACTATCCAGGTGTAACCTCTAGCCTGGTCTTCAGCCTTATACACCCTGGCTGCTAATAGGACATCTTGAAATAGATATATTCAGAAAAGGTGAGATAAAGACAAAAGATAACCCTATTTTTTTAAACCAAATGCTCCCAAAGATTTGTTTTAGACCTTCTCTCCTTCTTTCTATATTATTTCACTTGGTGATCTCGTCAGTTCCCATGGATTCAATTATCATCTCTATGCAAATGATTTTCATATTTAGCCAGTCCTAACCTCTCTTCTGACCTTCAGTCTTGCATTCCAGTTGCTTATTGGATATCTTTTTAAAACAGCATTTTATTTTTTCCAATTACATGTAAAGAAAATTTTCATCATTAATTTTTCTATAAGATTTTGAGTTCCAGATTTTTCTCCCTCCCTCCTCTCTCCCCTCCCCAAGACAGCAAACAATCTCATATAGATTATATGTGTGCAATTATGTAAAACACATTTCCACATTAGTCATGTTGTGAAAAAAGAAACAGAACAAAAGGAAAAAAACATGAAAAAACAAAGAAAGTAAAAATTGTATGCTTTAATCTGCATTCAGACTCCTTCAGTTCTTTCTCTGGATGTGGATAGAATTTTCCATTATAAGTCTTTTGGAATTGACTTGGATCATCGTATTGCTGAGAAGAGATAAGTCAGTCATTGCTGATCATCACACAATGTTGCTGTTACTATATACAACAGTTTCCTGGTTCTGCTCACTTCACTTTGCATCAGTTCGTATAAGTCTTTCCAGGTTTTTCTGAAACCCACCCACTCATCATTACTTATGGCACAATAGTGTTCCATTACACTCATATACAACAACTTGTTCAGCCATTGCCCAGGCATCCCCTCGGTTTCCAGCCTACTGGATATTTTGAACTAGATCTCTCACAGACATCTTAAATTCAACAAGCCCCAAACTGAACAAACTCTCCCTCTTTCTACATCTCCCTATTATAGTAGAAGATACCACCATCTTCCCAGTCACTCAGGCTCACAGCCTAGGTGTCATCCTCAACTCCGATATTCAATCACTTGCGAAGTCCTGTCAATTCTACCTTCATAATATCTCTCATGTATGTATGTACCCTTCTCTTCTCTGGCCCCAACAACATCCTGGTGGAGGCTCTTGTTCCCTCACACCTGGACTATTATAATAGCCTGATGTTTGCTCTTCAAGGCCCTCCGACCTCCATTCAGTGTCAAATTGATCTTCCTAAAGCAAAAGGGGAGAGGTTGTCTGACCTTGTCACTCCCTACTTAAGAAACTCCAGTGGCTCCCTATTACCTCTAGGACCAAGTGAAAAAAGCTCTGCTTTGCTTTAAAGCCTTTCATAACCTTGCCTCTTTCTAACTTTTTATTCTTCTTAAACTTTACTGCTCTGCCCCTCCCCCCAACATGCTGTTATATAGTGATACTTGTCTCTTACACACACAAGACAATCCATCTCCATGACTTAGTCCCCTGTCTAGAACTCTCTCCCACCTCATCTCAGTCTCCTGGCTTCCTTGAATTCCTTCAAATCCTAGCTAAAATCCCCTCCCCCCATCTACAAGAAGCCATTTTTAGTCCTTCTCAATCTTCATGCCTCCCTCTCCTAGATTATTTCCAATTACTCCTGTATATATCTGGTTTGTACATATTTGTTTGTGTGCTGTCTCTCCCTAAAGGGAGACTGTGAGATCCCTGAGAGCAGAGCTTTTGGCCTTTTTTTGGTATCTCCAGCACTTAGCACAGTGCCTGATACATAGTAAGTGTTTAATAAACGTTTGTTGACTGACTGATCTGGGAAGATCATGAAAGGAGCTGGACTTTGAAGGATGGGGTGAATCTTGGCAGATATGACAGGTATGAATTGGCACATTTGACATTTAGAACCTTTCACAATCTGACTCCTATTTCTCTTTCCTATTATTCTCTCTCATTCAGTTTATGTTTCAGTCAAAGAACTTTGCTTTCTATTCCCCTGCTTGAAATGCTCTCCCTCCTCACCACTTGGAGCCCTTAGCTCCCATCAAGACTCATCTCAAGTGTCTCCTCTATAAGAATTCCTTCCTGATTACCCTAATTATTAGTGTTCTCCCTGTCTCCTTAAATGACCTGGTACTTATTTTCTATATATTTTATTGAATTATCTGTGTATTTCTTGTCATCCCTCTCTCCCTGTACACCTAAGAGAATATAAGCTCTAAGAGAGAAGGAAAAGTATCATTCTTGTGTTGTATATCCAACACCTAATTGTGCCTGGATGCATAGTAGGCATTTAATAAATTCTTGTTGAATGGAATTAACATATCTCTAGAGCTTCTTCCCCAAAGATAAATCCTTCCTAATCTTCCTTTTTGAAAACAACAAAAATAATTACAAGGAAACAAGTATGGGGTATGTGTTGGTGAATCAAGAAGGGACTCTTATAAAAATGATAAATGTTGGAGAGGATGTGAGAAAATTGGGACACTGATGTGCTGTTGGTGGAGTTGTGAACTGATCCAACCATCCTGGAGAGCAATTTGAAATTATGCCCAAAAGGTTATAAAACTGTGCATACCCTTTTACCCAGCAATATTGCTACTAGGTCTGTATCCCAAAGAGTTCATAAAAAAAGGGAAAGGATCTACATATACAAAAATATTTATAGCAGCTTTTTTTTTGATGGTGGCAAAGAATTGGAAATTGAGAGGATGCCCATCAATAGGAAAATGGCTGAACAAGTTGTGGTATATGAATGTAATGGAATACTATTATGCCATAAGAAATGACAAGCAGGCAGATTTCATTGAAGTGAGCAGAACCAGGAGAACATTGTACACAGTAACAACACTGCATGATAATCAACTGTGATCGACTTGTCTCTTCTCAGCAATATAATGATCCAAGGCAATTCCAAAGGACTCATGATGGAAAATGCTATCTACATCAGAGAAAGAACTGATGGAGTCTGACTGCATATTAAAGGATACTGTTTTTTACTTTCCTTTTTTACTTTTTTTTTTTTGCTTTTGGTCAGTTTCTTCTTTCACAACATTACTAATACGGAAATGTTCTGCGCGATTGCACATGTATAACCTATATCAAATTGCTTGCCATCTTAGGGAGGGGGAAGATAAGAGACAGAGTGGGAAAATCTGGAACTCAGATTTTTAAAAATGAATGTTAAAAATTATCTTTACGTGTAATTGGAAAAAACAGTATTTAAAAAGAAAAAAAGAAGGGACCCTCCTTAAGAGTGGGGGACAACAGATGCGGAACATTGCATGCGCTGTCAGATACCGCTGATGTATTGGTTGATTTTGCTGAACTGATTTTTTTGCCTTTCATTTTACTTCTTTATTCCAAGGGATGGCTTGCCAGGTAAGGCACAAGGGGAAAGATATTTTTTAGAAATGAAGGTGATCTAAAATTTACAAATAAAATGTATTTTAAAAAATCGGGGGTGGGGGCAGCTAGATGGTGCAGTGGATAGAACACCGGCCCTGAAGTCAGGAGGACCTGAGTTCAAATTCGGCCTCAGACCAAACACTTGACACATACTAGCTGTGTGACCCTGGGCAAGTCACTTAACCCCAAATGCCTCAAAAGTAAAAACAAAAAAAAATTGGGGGTGGGGAGCTATAGCTTTTAGCCAGTGCAAGCTGGCCATTATATATCTCGGCTCAAGCTCTGGTTGGAGGATATGGGGGTACCAAGGACTTCTAAGTAACTGATTCAGAGTGGGAGAGACAGAGGAAGAAAACGCAGTGGCCTTCCCATCTGTTCTTTTCATTCACTGCAGGACACCTCCACCTCACCACTTATTCTCGGTTTTTCACTGGTTTGTTTTGTTTTTGAGGTTGGGTCTTCCTTTCTCCTGAGCTAGAAGTGCATCAGCCACCCCTAGGCCTGATCCCAATTACTGATAGATCATCCCAGAACTTTCACATGCTTGGTTTTTCCAACCTAGGCCAGTTCCTTAGGCATCCTGATGGTTTCCCTGGGCACTCACCAGAACGGTGCCACGCTTAGTTCAGGTCTGATCAGCTTTAGCCCTGCTGCAATTCAGAACTCCCAAACCCAAGCATTATCCACTAGTCTTAGCCTCCCCCAACAGCAGAGATTCCAGGCCTTGCCACTGTCCCTGGCTTCTCACTGATTCCTACTTAGGATCCTTCAGCTACCCCAAGCCCCCCCCCCCTTCTTTTCCCAGAATACTCAGTGACATCTGGGCCCCAAGCACACTCATTCAAGGCTGGCTTTTCACCTATGATGCCACCTGACTTTGTTAATCCAACTGTGCTCTAAAGATGGAGCTTCCAAGAGGGGAGCCAGCAATTAGTAATTGGTAATTAGCAGATGAGCGCTTGTTCAGAGAACTAAATATCCTGATATCTGCTAAGATAGTAGAGGAAAATCAGGACCTGGGCCCTTGGGTGGGAGGCAGAGGAGAGGCAAGGAAAGGCAGGTGAGAAGAAATGGCGCATAAAAAGCCAGACACCAGGAGATCCTTGCTACCCAGAGAGGCAGTAGAGCTGGGGGAGGGGGTGTCAGGCTACGAAGGGAGAAGGACTTGGGAAAATAACATCTTCCTTAAAAATCAGGGAAATGGCCATCCTGGATCAGGAGTAGAAGCTAGGAAGTAGGCAGAGAAGAGATGATAGAATCAGTGCGGCTGGAGGCTGATGGGGCTGGGCCCAGAATAGACTGGAGTTGAATGAGTGGATGGAGGTACAAATAAGCTTCTATGGATATCAGTGTTGGGGAAGACAGAAAGAGACAGAGACAGAAAGACAAACAGAGAGAGAGAGAGACAGAGACAGAGACAGAGGCAGAGACAGAAAGAAAAAGAGAGAAACAGAGGCAAAGACAGAGAGAGAGAGAAAGAGAAAGAGAGAGAGAGAGAGAGAGAGAGAGAGAGAGAGAGAGAGAGAGAGAGAGAGAGAGAGAGAGAGAGAGAGAGAGAGAGAAAATCTTCCTCGGGAGATCATCCTAGAGGGCATCCTATGAACTGGGTCTTGATAGAAGGGGTGGATTCCAAAAAAGCAGGGATCATAGTGGGGAGGGCATTTTGCAGGGAAGGGGATAGTCTTCAAAGACCTCAGGAATAGTAAGAACTTTGTCTTAGCCTCTCACTTGTTTAGCAAAAAACCTCATGATTATCACCAGAGAAGTCAAAAACTTTCACTTGTTTTCCTTTCATTTCAGATCCAGCTGGTGTTTCTGAGCTTTCACAGAGCTCTTGGAGACTGAAGGGAGCCTGGAGGTCACTTTGTCCTACCCTGAGAAGCTGAGCAGGAAGTTCCTCTTTCCCAAATTTCAGTCCTCATCAATGATTGGTTTCAGTGTTATGGGCACAGTGTCCTGAGGCTGGGCTCCTTGTTCCTGACCCAAGTGAGGGGGAGCCCTGGATCAGCTCCCAGCTCTGGGAGAACAGCCACTATCTATTTGTTTGACAGACAAGATTCCTTGGCTTCATAGCCCATCTCTGATACTAGTTGCCTATGCGACTTTGGACAAATCATTTGACCCATCTGGGCCTCAGTTTCCTCATCTGTAAAATGATAGTAATAATAATTGCACTGTCCAACTTATGGGGTTGGTGCAGGGAAGGCACCATATGAATGTAAGCTGTTGTTCTGAGGACAACTTGTATAGTAGAATGAGTTCTGGATTTGGAGTCAGGGGACCTGAATGGGAGCCCTGCCTCTGCCTCTTACTATCTATCTGTGTGGTCTCTATTTCCTCATCTCCAAAGTGAGGCTGAGCTGGATAACCCCTAGCAACTTTTCTAACTGTAAAGTTATCATCAGGAAACTTTTCTGTCTCACTAAGACACTGGAATGTCCTAAGGACCTGTTGTTGTTGTTTTTGTTTTTGACCAATAATGCAGGGTCAGCCAGGCTTCCCTGAAAAGGTCACACAAGTATTAAACATATCTTTTATGTTCTATAGTAAAATAAAAGTATATTCAATAAAGGGGCCCCAGAAGAAAGGATTAAAAATGAATTGGAGATTAAGTAACTTAATCCTAAAGCAAGGGTAGGTCAAAGAACATATCATAGAAACAAATATAATTTCATTAAAGATAATAATGACAATGAGATAAAATACCAAAAATTTTGGGATATAGCCAAAGCAGTTCTTAGGGGAAAATTTTCATCTCTAAACATTTTCATCAATAAAAGAGAGAAAGAACAGACCAATAAATTAGCCTGCAAACAAAAACCCGAGAAAACCAACAAATTATAACCTCCCCAAATAAAATTCCCCAAAAATAGAAATCCTGAAAATCAATGAAGAGATTACAAAATTAAAGGTAAAAACCCCCATGAAATTAATAAATAAAATAAGCAGCTTTTTTGGGGAGGAAATAAATAAACCATTAGCTAATTCAATTTTGAAAAAAGAAAGAGGTAAATCAAAATATCAATACCAAAAATGAAAAAGGTAATGTATAACAAAGAAAAAATAAAGGAAACTATTAGATAATATTTTGCCCAGATTATCAAAACAAGAAATAAAAGTTAAATAACCCAATCTTGGAAAAAAGAAATTGAACAATCCATACATAAACTTCTATAGTCAAACTCTCAAAAAATTACTTTATAGACCTAGAAAAAAATACAAACAAAATTCTGCTAGAGTCAAGCTAACAAATATTTATTAAGTGTTCACCAAATGCCAGGCACTGCACTATAGAAGCAAAAACCAAAAGAGTTCCTGCCCTCAGGGAGCTTATGGTCCAGTGACGGAAGACAGTACACAAAAGGAAGCCAAAAAGCTAAGGGATGTGTGTGGGCATGCTGGAAAAGTCCAGAGAGTCAGGAGCAGGGCCCAGACAGAAATGAAGTAGTGAACATAGCTGACCTGGGGGTCCCTTCCTTCAAGGAGGTTTGAAGAAGAAATGATCAATCAAAGGAAGGGGTCCCAGGGGAAGAGAAATCTTCCAGTTTGAAAAGGCTGCTGAAGCCCGGTGGCACAGGCAGCTTCCAAGGCGAGGGCAAGCAAAAGGTCAAGAGTCTCAAAGGAAATAGTGAAAAAGTTGAAAGTGAGTAGATCTCAGACTATACTGTAAAGTGTTGTTGTTGTGGTTATTCAGTTGTTTTACAGTTGTGTCCAACTCTTCATGACCCATTTGGGTTTTCTTGGCTAAGATACTGGAGTGGTTTGCCATTTCCTTCTCCAGCTCATTTTACAGATGAGGAAACTAAGGCAAACAGGGTTAAGTGACTTGCCCAGGGTCACACAGCTAGTAAGTGTCTGAGGCCAGATTTGAACTTAGGAAGATGAGTCTTCCTAAATCCAGGCAGGGCACTCTGTCCTCTGCACCACCTAGCTGCCTCATACTATAAAGTGATAATCATCAAAATTATTTGGTACTGGCCAAGAAATAGAGAGGTTGCTTAGTAGAACAGATTAGATATGCGTTATTTAGGGGAAAATGAGCATAGTAGCTTAGTTTTTGATAGACCCAAAGATGCCAGCTATTGGGGGTGGGGGGTGGGGTAAGAACACACATACATTTGACAAAAAGTTCTGAGAAAACAGGAAAGATGCCTGGCAGAAACTAGGTGTAGTGTAGCATTTCATAAGATAAGTTCTAAATGGGTACATGACTGCCATGAAAGGTGTCATCATAAACAGGAGCAAGGAAGAAGATACTTTCTGTGGTGAGTGAAAATTCCAAGAGACAAAGTTTCTGGGTAAATTATAATCAATTTTAGTACTTACAGTTAGCAAATAATCAATAAAATGCTCATTTGTTCCTCTAGGTGAGCAAAGAGACCTAACCTGAGGAATCTTCAGTACTTATAAAGCCTTTGGAAAATGGCATTCACTTGAGGGCAGAAATCAGCTCATCAGATTGGTTAACAAGTAATAAGACAGAATAGATATTATAATGAGAGGTGGGCTTATTCTAATGAGAGTGGGGGGGGTTGTGACTCTGATCACTCAGTCTTGGTCAATGAGATGTATCTATCCCCATACCACTCAGTTTAGGGAAATCTAGACCAAAAGAAGAATCCAATTCCACTCAGACCTATCTGACTAAAACACAGTGGCCTGGAATCCACCAATTCACCTAAACTAGAATTTCTTTACCTTTTGATAATCTAAGTTTTTCTGATTTTGACCAAGATTTCATCTCATTATCAGCCCTGCACTTCAATGGCCGGTGGGATAAGCTACAGGCACTGGTTTCTGAATGAGGAAATAGGAAGTGGAAAAACTTTAGTTCTAGTTCAATAACTGGTTATTAACATAAGAAAGAAATAATAATTTCTCTCACTTTTGAATCTATTGATAGGGGAAGAATTCATAAAGGATAGAGAGAGGATTATAGAAGATAAAATGGACAATTTTGATTACATAAAAGTTTGGGGCAGCTAGGTGGCACAGTGGATAGAGCACTGGCCCTGAAGTCAGGAGACCTGAGTTCAAGTCCCACCTCAGGCCAAACACTTGTCACTTACTAGCTGTGTGACCCTGGGCAAGTCACTTAACCCCAATTGGCTAAAAAAAAAAATTAAGTTTTTTTGCACAAACAAAACAAAAGCTTCTAAAATTAGAAGGGAAGAAGGTAACTGGGATAACATTTTGTAGCAAATTTCTCTGAAAAAATCTCATTTCCGAGATATATAGGGGACTGATTCAAATTTATAGTAAAAGCCATTCCCCAAATGATAAATGGTTAAAGGATATAAATAGGCAGTTTTCAGAAGAAGAAATCCATGCTTATAAATAGCCATATGAAAAATTCTCCAAATGCCAATAATTACAGCAATGCAAATTAAAGTAGCTCTGAGGTTCTACCATACCCATCAGAATGGCATAATTGACCCAAAAATGGCAAATGCTGGAGGGACAGTACAAAAAAAGGAATATTAATGCATTATTGATGGAGCTCTGAACTCATTCAGCCATTTTGAAAGGTGATTTGAAATTATGCAGCCAAATTTATTCATCTGTGATCCACTTGGAGCAGCAATAGCACTAATATATACATACCCCAAAGAAATAAAACAGGAAAAAGACCCATATGTAGAAATGTATTTATAGTGGCTCTTTTTGTGGTGGCAAAGAACCAGATTCTATGAAGGTGCCTGTCAACTGGGGAATGGCTGAGCAGATGGGTGTATGTGGATGTAATGGAATACTATTGTGATATAAGAAATGACAAAAGTAAGTTTCTGAGACAGCTGGGAAGACTTGTACAAACTCATGCAGAATGAAGTGAGAACCGGAAGAACAATTTATGTGATAACAACATTGTAAAGTTAAACAACTTCAAAAGTCTTTGACAAATGACTTTGAAAGAACTCTGACCAATGCAATAACCAACCACAATTCCAGAGCACTAGTGATGAAACACGCTACCTCCTAAAAGAGAGCTTTAGGATGTAGAGTAAGACATATATTTTTGACACATGGCAAATAGATAAAATAGGTAGCCTAGGAAAAACTAGGACAGGCCAGGACAGGCCAGTACAGTGGTACAAAGTCAGTATAACAGCTTGTAACTGGTAATTAGCAACTTGCTCAGAGAGACTAAATGACCTGACACCTGCTTGAAGAGTGGGTAAAAAGCAGGATTTGGATCCATAGGTAAGATGGACTAGAACACCTCTGAAGTTATCTCATGAAATGAGACTTTATTTTTTATTACTAATTTTCAACATTTATTTTTTCAGTTCTGAGTTCCTAAATATCTCCCTTCCTCCAGTCTCTCCCTCACCCATTAAGAAGGCAAGCAATATGATGCTGGTTTTATGTGTGAAGTCATGCAAAACACATTTCCATATTAGCAATGTTGCAAAAAAAAAAGAAAGAAAAAGAAAGTAAAAAAGTTTGCTTCAATCTGCCCTCAGTTCATCAAGTTTTCTCTCTGGAGGTGGACAGTAATTCTCATCATGCATTCTTTGGAATTTTCTTGGATCTTTGTCTTGATCAGAGTAGCTAAGTCATTCACAGTTGAGCATTGTACAGTGTGGCTGTTACTGTCTACAATGTTCTCCTGGTTCTGCTCACTTTACTTTGTATCAGTTCATATAGACCTTTCCGAGTTTTTCCTGAAGCCATCTCCCTTGTCATTTCTTACAGCACAATAGTATTCCATCACAATCATATACCACGACTTGCTCAGCCATTCCCTAATTGATGGGCATGCCCTCAATTTCCAATTCTTGGCCACCACAAAAAGAGCTGCTATAAATATTTTTCTACATATGGGTAATTTTCACTCTTTCTTTAATCTCTTTGGGATACAGACCTAGTAGTGGTATTGTTGGATCAAAGGGTATGCCCAGTTTTATAGCCCTTTGGGCATATGAACTGGGGCTTTAGAGATGGCAAATCACTTAAATGACATGAGCTTTGATTTCTTCATTGGCAGCTAATGATGATAATATGACAATAGCTAACGTTAACACAGCACTACTCAGTATATTATATCATTTTATCCCCACAACTACTCTAGGAGATAGGTGCTATTATTATCCCCATTTTACAGCTGAGGAAACTGAGGCAGGTAGGATAAATGACTTGCCCAAGGTCTTACAAGTAATAAATGTTTGAGGTCAAATTTGAACTTGGGTCTTCCTGACTCCAATCCAGCACAGCATCCACCTAAAATTCCCCCGGGGGATGATGGAGTTAAAGATTTACCCTGGAAAAGTTGAGGAAATGAATCTCTCTTTTCTGCAAGGGAGTGGGGTGAGGGAGGAGGGGGACTATGGGTGTGGAATATTGCTGATACCGTCAGACACACTTGATGCGCTTGTTGGTTTTGCTAAATTGCTTTCTTTCTCTCTTTTTTACTCATTGTAAGAGTAGGTGGCTCAATGGGTAGGGGCAAGGGAAAATATATCTGGAAATTAAGGTGTTGTCAAAAATATTAATTAAAAAAATTTTTAACAAAGGGATTGGATGAGAAGACCTCTGAGGTACATTCGTTGCAGCTTTAAATCTACATTCCAATAATCCTCATTTTCTCTGGGCCAAGCAGGAGTGACATTTTTTACTTACATGAACTGATGCTGAAGGAAGTGAGCAGAACCAGGAGAACATTGTACACAGTAATAGTAACATTGTGCAGTGATCAACTGTGATCGAGTTAGCTCTTCTCAGCAATGCAGTGATCTGAGACAATTCCAAAAGACTCATGGAAAATACTGTCTACCTCCAGAGAAAGAACCATGGCATCGGAATGCAGATCAAAACGTTCCATGTTCTCTTTTTCTTCTTTCTCGTGGTTTTTTTCTTGTTCTGATTCTACTTTCACAACATGACTAATGTGGAAACGTGTAATATAATTGTATATGTACAGCCTATATCAGATTTCTGGCTGTCTTGGGGAGGGGGGAGAGGAGGGGAGGGGAAAAATTTAGAACTCAAAATCTTACGAAAGTGAATGTTGAAAACAACCTGACTAATATGGAAATGTTTTATGTGGTTATATAACCTAAAAAAATACATAAAATAAAAAAAGATTGGGAAAAAAAAGGAGTGACAACTTTAACCCCCAAACAATTCCAAACTGATTCAGGGGTTTAGCCTATGTGGGAAAGCTGAATTAAGTTCCTTAACTCATTCTCCTTAACCTTGGGCAGCTAGCTGGTGTAGTGGATCGAGTGCTAGGCCTGGAGTCAGGAAGACCTGAGTTCAAATCCAACCTCACACACTTAGTAGCTGTGTAAGCCTTGGGCGAGTCACTCAGCTACGATCTGCCTCAGTTGCCTTAACTGTAAAATGGGAATAATAATAGTACCTATCTCCCAGAGCTGTTGTGAGCAACAAATGAGATAATATTTGTAAAGCATTTAGCCCGATACATAGTAGGTGCTTAATAAATGCCTCTGGTTCACTCTGAATCAGGCAGTGCGGCCTAGCGAATAGGGCACTGGGTTTGAAAGTTGTTTGCTGTGGTTCAGTCATTTCCACCATGTCTGACTCTTTGTGGCCCCATTTGAGGTTTTCTTGGCAAAGACACTAGGGTGGTCTGCCATTTTCTTCCCTAGCCCATTTTACAGATGAAGAACTGAGGCAAATGGGGTTAAGTGACTTGCTCAGGGTCACACAGCTAGCGTCTGAGGCCATAAACTTAGAAAGAGGCGTCTTCCTGACTCTGTGCGCTATGAAGCTACCTAGCTGCCATACTGGACTTGAAAGAGTTCAAATCTCGCCTCTGACAATTACTGGCTGTGTGACCCTAGACAAGTAATGTGGCCTTTTTGGACCTGTTTCCTCATCTGTAGACTAAGAGGGCTAGTACTCACGGCCTCTAAGGCTCTTTGTGGCTTCTCTGTCTCAGATCTATGGCAGCAGGGGTCTTTTCTGGTGCTCTGCCCATATGGGTTGGCTGTAATCCTTCCTCCTTTTCCAAGAGGGCCAAAATGACATCTCTGTGCTGGAGTCAAGTTACATTGTGTCCGACTGTGGCTGATCAGACCAATAGAGCTCGGAATGCTCTACCACAGGTCGGGCACGAATAGTCTGTGTGAGCTTTTGGGGTGGTTTCTCTACATTTGTGAATTCTATGTTTCCTTTGAGTTGCTTCGATTCTGCTTTGGTCATAGAGGACAGGGCTTTCTCTGATGTGGGCACGCCATGCTGAGCGGTCCTGTGCCAGTGCCTCCCACGTCACAGGATCAATTCCCAAGTTCTTAAGAGAGACCTTGAGAGTGTCCTTGTATCACTTCTTCTGACCACCGTGGGAACACTTGCCCCATGTGAGCTCTCCATAAAATGGTCTTTTTGGCAAGCGTACATTTTGCATTCGAGTAATGTGGCCAGCCCATCAGAGTTGCGTTCTCTGAAGCAGCGTTTGAATGCTTGGCAGTTTAGTTAGAGAAAGGACCTCAGTGTCTGGTATCTTATCCTGCCAGGTGATCTTCAGAATCTTCCTAAGAGAATTCCGATGGAAGCAATTCGGTTTTCCGGTGTGGTGCAGGTATACTGTCCAGGTTTCACAGGCGAGCAACAATGAGGTCAGCACATTGGCTCTGCAGACCTTCAGTTTGGTAGTCAGTCTAATACCTCTTCTCTCCCATACTTTCCTTCAGAGCCTCCCAAACACTGAGCCAGCTCCGGACAATGCACGCGTCAACCTCATGTGTACATCTCCAGAAAGTATGCTACCAAGGTAAGTGAACTTATCCACAGCACTCAAAACTTCTCCATTTGCTGTAACTGCTGGTTCCACATATGAATGGTGTGGTGGTGGCTGATGCAGCACCTGTGTTTTCTTGGTATTAATTGTTAGGCCAAAATTAGCACAAGGAGCAGAGAATTGATCCATACTTTGTTGCACCTCAGCTTCGGAGGCTGCATTGAGTGCATAATCGGAGAAGTTCCTCAGCATTGTAGGTCAATTTCACACAGCTACAGCATTCTTGCCTGGGTCCTGGGTAATGGACAATGCTCTCGTGCTTTCCCAGTCACCAGTGGAGTGAAACAAGGCTGGGTGCTTGCTCCCAGGCTTTTTAGCATGATGTTTGCAGCCATGTTGTCAAATGCTTTCAGTGAGGATGAACATGGCATCAAGGTCAGCTACTGCAACTGTTGGTAAATCCTTCAACTTGAAAGGGCTACAAGCCAAGACCAAAGTGGAGGGAGTGTTGGTGCATGATTTTCTCTTTGCAGATGATTGCCCATATTACTGCACAATGACTGAAATCCTGGCTGTTTCTCCTCCTTTATCCCAATGTGGGAAGGAATACAGAGAACCATCATACATGATTAAAGTTTATCTGGACACCTCACAAACAGAGCACAGCTGCCAGAGGCCACCACAGGCCTCTCTGGGGAGGTTGGTGAGTGGGGTGAGGAAGGAAGACTTGCTTGGGGCGGGTCAACTCCAAGAGGTTGGACGAGGACTTGGTTCCCATGGAAATGCAACATCTGGATGGGCTTGCTAGCTGCATCTTGGGACATTTTTTTAGGGGGAGAGAGGGTACGTATGATTTTTATTGGTGTGGAATCTCTCTACCCATAAAGACCTGGCAAGTAGACCTGTAACCTAAGGCCTAAGAAAACTGCCAGGGGTCCCAAGGGGTTGTGACAGAGCTCATGGTCAGTCAACCAGATGGTCTGTGTCAGAGGCAAGACCTGGAATCAGGGCTTTCTGCCTCTGTGGCCAGACACCAATCTAGTACACCACGATTCTCTTTTTTTTATGTATAAATAGAAAGTGAACTGACTAAAGAAAAGGTAACAGGATGGTGCAGTGGATAGAACCTGGAGTTCAGGAAGACCTGGGTTCAAATCCAGCCTCAGATACTGGCTGTGTGACCTTGGGAAAATCATTTAATTTCTAGCTGCCTCAGTTTCTTCAGCTGTGAAATGGGGATAATAATAGTACCTATCTCACAGGGTTGTTGTGAGGCTCAAATGAGATAATATTTGTAAAGTGCTGGCACATAGTAGGTACTATATAAATGCTTTCCTTCCTATTCCAACAACGTCACAGCTTCCCCTCACTCTATCCCTTATTACAACCTCCAAAAAACTAGCGCTTTCCAACAACAACAACCCTTGGTGGGATGCTGTTCTGGAAGTTCCTGATTCCTGGGCCACAGTGACCCCATGATGGGATGCCAGACAGGAGGGGCTGGCTCATTTCCTCCAAGGCTCTGAGGAGGAGACAGCTCTGCTTTTCTCAGAGAGAAAATTGCTGCCCGCCCTTTCCTGTGGCTTTCTTCCATAACCCCGGGGACCTAGGTAGGGAACTTTAGAGACCAAGCACCCCTCCATCTCTGGAACTCTCCAGATAGGGACTCGGTCAACTCCTAGCTTTCTGCCGCTGGGGGCTAGAGCAGGATAATTGCTGTGGGAAAGGCAGGGCTGAAAGCTTGCCTCCCTTGGGGGAGGGACAGCTTGCCTTGCCTCTCCCTGTGTTTGGTGGTGTAAGGGAGCCAGCAGACCCGACTTCCAGGTCCACCAGCTGATTCTGACCATCATCCTGCCTTCTGAGGCATCAGGCGAGACTAGATCTCTAAGGTCCAGGCTGTGTCACTCACGTCTGCTGTCTGCCAATCTGGACGACCACCAACTGCCTGGAAGGTTCACAGGAGATCAGAACTGGAAAGGACTGAACGATACCAACGGCTCACATTTAACACTTGTAGCACCCTTTACATACATCATCTCATTTTGTTGCTGAGTGATTTCAGTCACATCTAATTCTTCATGACCCCATTTGGGGTTTTCTTGGCAAAGATGCTGGAGAGGTTTGCCATTTTCTTCTCCAGTTCATTTTACACATGAGGAACTGAAGCAAACAGGGTTAAGTGACTCGCCCATGGTCGCACAGCTAGTGAGTGTCTGAGGCCAGATTTGAACTCAGGTCCTCCTGACTCCAGGGCTGGTGCTCACTGCACCACCTAGCTGCCTACTCTGTGAGGTAGGTGCTATTATTACAGGTGAGGAAACTGAGGTGAAGGGACTTGCTGATAGTGAAATTTATACAATGCTTTAAGGTTTATAAAAATGCTTTATACATAAATATAAATCTCACTTGAAAAATTCTCTAGAAAAGAAGACTGATTATAGCAATGCCTGATAAGTGGTAACACTGTAATTTGTTTCATGGGTCACTGAGACCTAGACACTGATCCCCTTGTGGCTAACATGAGGCAGCTAGTGGGTGCCGCAGATAAAACTCTGGACAAGGAGTCAGCAAAATCAGAGTTCAAATTTGACTTCATATACTTGCTAGCTGTGAGATCCTGGGCAATACCTTGAATTTCTGCATGTCTTCTTATCTGTAAAATAAGATAATAGCACCTAACTCCCTGAATTGTCATGAAGATAAAATGAGATAACATTTATAAAGAGCTTTGCAAACTTTAAATAATAAATTTAAGTAATTTAATTTTTAATTTTAAATCAATTCCAGCCATTATTATTATTTTATTACTACTAGTAGTACTACTACTATCACCACCACCACCACCACCACCACTACTACTACCACTGCTACTACTACTACTACTACTACTACCTGCTACTGTCATTATCTTTCTGGAAATGAACCTTTACTACCTTAGCTGGGATGGTACTTGGATAGCAGATTTAGTCCATATTTTCAGCTTTACAGGACTTATCAGGGATTATTCTCTCTTAGTAGGAAGTACTGTCCTTCTAACAGCCCTGTGAGGTAGGTAATGAAAGTATTAGGATTCTCATTTCACAGATGAGGAAAATGGAGGCCTTGACCAGGTTAAGTGGCTAACATGCCAGAGTTGGGAGATGAAAGCAGGTGTCCTAACTTCAATGCAATGCTCTTTTGCATTCTTTTTTTTTTTGGGGGGGGAGGGCTAGGTAATAGGGTTAAGTGACTTGCCCAAGGTCACACAGCTAGTTAAGTGTCAAGTGTCTGAGGCCGGATTTGAACTCAGGTCCTCCTGCATCCAGGGCCAGTGCTCTATCCACTGTGCCACCTAGCTGCCCCAATTCAATGCTCTTTCTACTGCTCCCCATGGCCTTTCCAACATGGAAACTTCTGTCCTAGTGGAGGATCTGTTCCATAGAGGAACATTTTTGGGAGCCATATGAAATATTTATTGATTTTTTTTTGGCTAGGCAATTGGGGTTAAGTGACTTGCCCAGGGTCACACAGCTAGAAATATTTATTGATTTTAAAATGTTTAAAAAGCAGGTTCTCTGTCTCTATTTTTTTTAGATGAAAGGGCAGAAGATAATTTCCAGTAAAAGTGCTGCTTGCTTATCTAGGGTTGGCCCCCTGGTTTGCTGCTAAGCCTCCTTTACTGAGGGTCCAAGGCTCTGTGGCCTCCTCGCCCCACTTCCAATTCCAGTGGCCACATCTGAGTCATCCCAAGAATAGGCTGCTACTTTGGAATCATGACTTTGTCTGAATCCCTTCCTCTGTACATGGGACATCTCAACTGTCTTAATACTAGGGAGATGCAACCAACTTGGCACAGAGTGGTTAAAGGGAAACCCCAGCGGAAGCAGAGGCTTTCATGGATAATGCCCAAGGAGGGATGAGGAGATGTGGAGTTAATGGAGGCTCCCCAGCAGCAACTACATTTTTAAAAGATGCTGTTCCATGTTCATACTCTCCAGTTTACGAGCCTGGCACAACTCACTCCTCGAGGAGGAGTGCAGCTCGGTACTGCTTACAGCTAAAAAGTCTAAGGTCTCCTTCAGGTCTTTGACACCAACAATTCATTTGAAGGATTGAAATAAAGG